>NW_017100181.1:828467-857970 GCF_001263275.1 Habropoda laboriosa | reverse complement strand
TTAAATCACATTGGCTTCTGAAATAAATTATTTACGATAGAGCGACTATAAAAATTTTTGTTACTTGGCGGTGTTGAGCTTGATTATTAAGGAAATTTATTTTAAATATAAAAATATAAGCATCGATCAAGTGCTTCGGCGCTGAAATTTTAAAAAATTTTTAAAGCGGAGATTAATTCGGCCTGTGAACGGCTTATATGTACACTAGCCTTCAAAAGTTTAATCGCATTCGATAAAATACGGTAAAGGTGAAAGTAACTATAGAGAATGATAAATTTCACTCTATCAAGCTCGATGCAAAACTTTAAATTTGATAAACAGAATTGAAAACTGATCGACTTCAAATGAGATTTAATTGGAACGAATTGAATTTCATCGCACTTTTGGTAGCGTATACGTTGTCAATGTAAACGCCAGAAGTATTATTATAAATATGAAAAATACGTAATAGCGAGGCAATAATTTGAACTCAATCTCTGTCTGCTGTATTGCAATGGCTCTAAGTAAATACGACAGATAACAATCAACAGATAACAAGCTTTAACGAACACCGCGACTCCCTTGAAAGGAATATATTGATCTACATAGAACAGCAGAGGCTTATCGGGCAAATATACAGTTTTAGCTCGCTACTGCTCTCTCACAGATAAAAGAGTATTATTCTGCATGATCACAGAACGACTTGCATAGTAAAAAGGGAAGCACTCGAACGACCTCCTCTTTCTGGTGTTTATAAAATAAAATTGCCGCGTCTTAGAGAGCCGTGCGAAACGACTGAACGTTTGGGAAACAGTATCAAAACTCGCTACGACCTTCGGTAGATTTTGTTTACACCTCGGAAACAGTTTTCTTTTACATTTATTTAAGAATTAATTGTTTGATAGAAATGAAGCTATTTTTCATAAAAATATTAGAACGTGATGGATATCGCGAGATACATGAAATATTGTACGACATAAACATATCTAAACGGGTCCGGTGACATGTCAGTTGCGTAATTATTTCAGCGACGGTAGTGCGAGTTATTCCGAATATTGAACTATACACTTAGCAAAAAAGGAATTTTAAAGCTGTAGATATTACAGTAACGCACAGATTACAGAACAATAATAAGTTTACTTGAATTAGATTTCTGAAGGGAAACCTGTTATAGTTAAGAAATTGAAAAATAAATGAAAGGATACAATTGCGACGAGACGATAGTTAACCTCAAAAAAAGCGTTTAGATAGAAACTGTGGAAATGAATGTTTCAAGAAGCCTGAAACGGTGGAAGATAATAATAGATCATCGCAAATTACGTTAGAAACGTTTCAAATCTTCAAATCGTTATTAAATATGGATCCTATTTAATTTGTAATAAATGATTAAAAGAAACGCCGTATTTTCTGTCGTAACTGTTGTCAGCAATGTGTTTTGCACACGTCCGAGTTACAAATACAAACAATTCTATAAACGACGGCAGACTGGATTTAATAAACTTCTTCAAATTTCCTTCGTCACGATTTATATTGAAATCGTTTCGAAGAAAATTAAAAATATTCTTGCAACGGCCATGTTTCTTAGACGTGTCAACAATCACGTTCGAACGGTGGATAACGAAGATCGGATATTACCAGACCGAATTACTTTCGTTTATCCGATGGTATTACACGCGTGAATGCAATCAGGAGTTGAAACTTGAATGATCTTACCGGCTGATTTATGCAGGAAGTTTTACAATGCGACGAGGCACTCTATGATGTCGTTGCTGCTTTGTAGCAATTCCAGGCTGCTGCTCTCTGTCGTGTCAGTTTGGACGTTGGTAAAACAACACGGTAAAACGTGACCGACGATAGGTGCAATAACGAGAATAATGAACCGGCTCGGTTTTCCGCAGTTTTCAAGAGGCACCCACCTTTTTTCACAACACACGACCGAATTCTAGTCTCAGTGACACTTGATCTCTCCACTCTTCTCGTCTATCCCCTCCGCTATCCTTTACGTGCAAGCATAATTTACCGACGATCCAGCTAACGTGAAACGCCCACGCGTCCTGTGAACGACCAACGGAAACACGATTATATTATTCTCGCAATTTCGAGATTTTTCATAGGGATACGTGGTGGCGGCAACGACCGTGGTCAGGGTAACGAGAAACAGACCACAGGAGTGTTCGCATCGATGACAAGAGAGACGCGGACAATCTTTTACACCCGACGCTTCGACATTCCGACGACGATTGCCAGTCCCGCGCGAAAGAAGGGAAGAGAACGAGAAAAGGTTAGAAGAGAATTGAACATTCGTAGAAATGTTCTTTTTTCTCGAATTGTTTCGCTAACACTGCGCACTAAACAAGCTCGCCGGTATTCCTTTTTCTTCCAATTTTCCTTCGGGGATATCGAATGACTCGCAGCGAACCAAGCACGCGACTCGAGAAGCACACTTCACTAGATTTCCTTTAACTCCCTTTTTCCGCCTCTTCTTCCCTTCTTCTTTTCCACGATGGGTTCTCTGGTTCGTTCACTTTTTGCCGTTTCGAGAACGGTTACAAGTCCCAGCAGCAATTAGCTTCGCGCTCGGACGTCCGCCGGGAAGCGTACCAGTATCGTGCCCTTTAAGCCTCTATACTGTACTATGCTGCGACTTAGACGCGCTCTACCTGTAAGTTCTCTCTTCCTCTATCTGTCTCCCACTTTCTCTCTCTTCTTTTCCCCTTCCCACCAACTCGCCCTTTCTCTCGCCCTCTCTCTGTTTCTCACTGTGCTTCGTCTCTAAAGGAACGTTAATAATAATAACGTCGCCGACGATTGTCCCTAGAACGTCCTGACGCGTCTCGTTTCTCTCTGTCCCTGTGAACGAGCGTGCGTACTCGGTTCTCGAGACGATCACGACGAGGACACACGAGACAACCTCTTTCTTCCTTTCTGCGTCTGTATCGGTTTTTTCCCCCTGGCGGATCGAAACTGTGAGTATTTCCATGCGTACAGAGATCGATGACGTTGAGAACGGAAAAGATCGAACCACAGACCTGCCCCTGATTCTCAAGCAGGAGAGAGAGAGAGAGAGAGAAAGAGGGAGGGGGGAGAAGGAGGAAGAAAGAGCGTGTGTGTGTGTGTGCGTGCAGAGAGAGGGAGAGGGGAGGGGAAGTGCGAGCGATATTTGAACACATACACAAAAAAGAAATCGAGTAACTAAGCGGAAAAAAGTAAATACGTTCGAAAGCTCGACAGAGGGCACGAGGAAAAAGGGGGAAGATGCGAACGAACGGGAACAGACGAAAACAAGGAAAGACAGAGAGAGGGAACGACGAGGACAAGGGCGAGGGGGGAGAGGAAAGAAAAGACGTAGAGAACAAAATACGAAGAGGAGAGAGAGAGATAGAGAAAACGCGACCAGATGCACAAGGGCAATTTAAAAAGGAATCTCTACGGGCCTGTACGCAACTCTATCGGACGCGTGTTTTTCGTACCACGTACGAGTGCGGCGGAGCTACTACACCCCCGTGCCCCGTTCTCCCGTTACCGCTGTTCCCCCCCTCGGCCGTCCCACCCACAGCTTTACGCTGCTTCCACCACTTCTACGACCCACCACTATTCCATCCTCCACCGCATCCACCACCGACGGCGCTGCCGCTACGTTAACCGTTCTCTTCCTTCGCCTTGTTTTCCTTCGTCTTCCTCTCCTTTCACCGCCCGTTTTTTGCTACGTGCGCATCGACGTTTCAACCGTTACGCGTCGTACTCGTGCCACGAACTGCCACACGGAGTATGCACGACTTCTTGGCGGGAAAGTTGCCAGACTCGGGCGAGTGGAGAAATTAATTGTTTACTAATGACACTAAGATTATTGATTATCGAGGACAACGGTATTAAAACGTTCGTAGCTATTGCGCGTTTCTTGTATCTCCTTTTTGCCTTAGAATGGGTATACGATGATCGGAGTGCGGTTTTCGATATTAAACCAGCGACCGATTACTTTCACGTTAAAGCTGATTTTTTTGTTCAAGCATATAAAGGCTATTCCACAACCACATTTCTTTAGATACTGTTTTCTTTTGTAAAAGAATTATAATCGGTGACTTTTGCGAGTGTACGTTTCTAAATGTATAGATAAAGAATGGTTTTATTCTAGGAAATGAATTTTAGAAATTAATAAATACTTTTTGAAAGTAATTTACTTTTATTTCGAATTCTGGAATATGAATGTAAGTACTTACTCTTATAGTTTTCTTAGCATTTTATATCTTAAAAGCTTTCAAATATTTGACAGACTAGCGCAACATTTCGTATATATCCAATATAAGAAGATATTATACAGTATGTAACAAAAGTTGGTAATTTATTGTGGTGGAATAGAGAACAGTAAAAAAAGAGAGTGTGATACTACCCTGACCTTCTTTCTTGTGGGATTACCTGAAAGGGACTGCCTACAAGAACAATCCTCGTACTCTTGTTGATGTAAAGCGATCTTGATGATCTATTCAAGAAACAGAAAACCACCGTTGGAACACTTCGTGTGTCCCGAAACGTGGCCGAAATGATAATAGGTTCTTCTCAGTTTTGTGACAAAAGAGCGTTTTATCTAATATTTTCGATTTTAGAGAATACATTACTGAATTGAATTTTATCATTTTTAATAATATCAATAACAAATATAGGTTCACTTTTATTTTCAAAATAACAATTCCACAAATCTGAAAAAGGTAACAAAAAACGTATTACAATAATGTTAAACATAATACTTGGTAAATTTGTTAAACTCCTTTGTTTCTAATTATTTCAAATATTCTATGCAGTATTAAATCTATTAATTTATGAATTACCTCCAAATCAATTTGCGCCCACGCCTCTTTGACGCCATTTTTTAATTCCTTGACACTGAGATATTGTTTTACAAGTGCAACACTATTACACAAAACGAGCTAAAAAGCCTGTGCTAACAAAGTTCCACAAAGACGAAAGGTTAAAATTTGCACAGAAACACTAAAAAATGGAAGGCAGCAATTTTTTCTGACGGGAAAAAGTTTAATTTGGACGGCCCAAGCGGGTTTCAGTACTACTGGCACGATCTACGTGATCCAAAGGAAGTTAAAACGAGCAGAAATCATGGGGGAGGCTGTGTCATGATTTGGGCTGCGTTCGGATATGATGGGACAATTCCGGTAATGTGGTTTCCGCCGAAGGCGAATGCCAAAATATACAAAGAACTATTGGAATATGTGTTTGACCAATATGGCGACGGAATTGCTGGATTTAACATTCCAACATGATAATGCCTCCTATTCACCGTGCGAAAATTGTTAAAAACTGGCTTCAAACGGTGAATGTCGAGGTCAATAGAGAATCTATGGGAAATTTTAGCAAGAAAAGTGTATGCCAATGGAAAACAATATCTCAATTTCACGGAATTAAAAAATGGCGTCAAAGAGGCGCGGGCATAAACTGATTTGTCGATATTTCATAAATTAATAGATTCAATGCTGCGTAGAATATTTGAAATAATTAAAAACAAAGGAGGGTCGATAAAATATGAAGTTTAACATTATTGTAATACATTTTTTGTTATTTTTTTGAACTTTAATTGAATTTTTATTGTAAAAATATAAGTGAGCCTGTATTTATTTCACATTAGAGTTTCAGTGTTTGTAATAAGAAAGTTGTTATCAATATTATTAACAATTTAAAATTCAATTCAAGGTTGTGCTGAATAAAATCGAAAATATTAGATAAAGCGCTTTTTTATGTCACAAAACTGAGGTGAACCTATTATTATTTCGGTACATACAGGGTAGACAACATAATTTAATCACCTTAATTATTTTCGTTACTACTGGACCAATAAAAATTTGTTTTCTTAGCCTAAAAGCTGATTGCAGTAGATGTTCTGTACACCATTTTCTTCAAAGTTATCTACAATCTTTTTCTGCCTGTGTTTTAGCAGACAAAAAAACAAATACGACAAGCACAGAAACATACTTTTTTTTTTTTGTCATCAGAACAGGAGAAATGGTGGAAAAATGTATTTCAGAGGAAAAATAGAAACTCACCTAAATAGTTACAGAATGTGTGCGACGGATCATTTCTATTCGAAAATCGTTCCGCGTATGACCTGCATTTCCATTCTTTTCTCATTACTGTAAGGATCCATCCATGATTACAACTGCCATTTCGAAAGATCGCTGACTTACGTTTCCGGAAGCCATTGCTAGTGCATACGAAACATTTCAATGTTTATAAACGTTATGCGAAAGGTCAAACGAATTTGATCGCACAACAACGCCACGTTTGTGTATGGCAGAGTGCATGTTTTTTCTAAAATACAGTTTTCCGCTATTTTTCCTGTTCTAATGACAAAAAAAGTATGTTGCGGTGCTTGCCGCATTTGTCTTTTTGTCTGCTAAAACATAGGCGGAAAAAAATTGTAGCGTTCCATTTCAAAAACTAAAGGTGACCTTGTTAAATTTGAAAAAAAAAAAAAAAAATACAGTGATCTACAAAACATATATTGCAATCAGCATGTATGCATCTCTAAACCAAGATGTTTAACAGAAAAAGAATTTTCACTGGTTCAGTAGGGTGGACTTGTGCCTTCAAGAAAATGGTGGACACTTCCAGCATCTGCTGTGAAAGAATCTTTCTCAGGTGCACTATTTTAAATATATTTATTTAATCCTTTATGAGCAATCTGGGTCTTTGAAGACCCAAGTGAAATTTCACTCCCGTATCACTTCGAAACGAATTTTTATTTTTATTGAAAACAGTTCTAAACGTTTAACTCGAACAATTGTATAATGTATTGTAGCAGAGACTCTGACAAGTACTCCAGAATTTTTTCAGATTTTCTGAAAGCTCGAAACAGTAAAAACGTTAGACTCCAACACAAACTGCCCAGTTTGCCTATACAGCGTGAAAATAAAATATGAAAATAAATCAAACGTCTAAAATGTTTGAAATTAAAAAAAAAAATTGTCAGCGTGAGAATCGAACGTTTATGCAATCTCAGTATGGAAACTTTTGTTGCACACTGTATTTATACGAGTAACGCGATCACACACAGATACTATTATACTCCATCGCAATTTCGAGAGATCTGTGAAATGCGTGTTTTCTTCATAACTCCCTGTAATGGATTTTGCAATAGTTTCGCTTTAACAGAGACGAATATCTGTTACAAATCGTTGTGACAATCGCTCAGACCGCAGCATATAACGAATTATCGGTAGCACGGGGTACTATACAGCGACGAAAGCTTACTACATTAAAACTTTCACCGAATACAGATTTTTAACGAGAGTGAGATTTTTAACGAAATGTATGAAAATGTTTCCTTAGAATTTCCGGAAGAAAAAAACACAACTCGCGAATTTACGATTACCTTTAACAAATGTACCTTTGCAAGGTGTAATTTTAGGAAGCACCAAATCCTCGCTGAACAAACATCGATTAAAAGCGGCCAGCTCTGAACTGGCAAACCGCTTATTCGAGCCCGCTCGTGAATCTAAAACGATAAAATAGTAGTAATATCGATTAACGACTCGTTATTGAAAACTGTAGGTAACGTCAATACGGGGTATGTCGAGTAATCGGGTCATGGATACTGAAATTGACTGGGACAGGGTCGCTATTGTTTCTCCCGTTTGTATTCTTCAGAAGAAGAAGAAAAAAAAAAGGGGGAAAAATGTCGTGCATTTTGTATGTGCATGCGTGTGTGATTGTGGTTTCGAAAGCAGCCACGGCAAGTATTGTAATATACGCACACGTCGTTCGTTCTGCAAGTTTAACCATCGGAAAACAAAGACAAAGTCTGTGCTCTCGCTGCGTTAACGTTGGATTTCGTACTCGCATTTTCCATTCCGCTTCGAAACCGGCGGAGATTTTTCCGTAGGTAAGTATCGCCACTTTACTGCTACGCTATTGTTCGACCATCTTCAACCTATCGTTAGTTCTGTATAGAGCTTTGCACACTTGGCAGGACTTCGTGAAATTAATCCTATTCTACTGTACACTTCTCGAGACGAGCCCACCTTTCAAATCGATCATTTCGAATTCTACGGACGACGCGTTCCCGCTTTTAATTTTCTCAATTTGTTTACGCTATTGTGAAAAATTCAATTTCATCGTTATAACACACGTGTGTTGAAATTACTTTTTGAAGGAATTTTTTGCATCTTTAATTTCGTCGATGAATTGTAAATAACTGTAATAATTGTTAATTCAATGTGTACTTTTATTTGTACAACACGGTTTCAGTGTTACTCATACGAATTCTTATGTACGTTGCTCGATCGGAAAAAACTGGGACACCCTATATACTGATACCACGAATTATTACACATTAATGGTAACTTTAAGGCTTTTCGGATTTTCAACAGCAACTTTTCCAATTCGTCAGCAGATGTTTTCGGACTTGGAACGATTTTCTACTGAACATTTGAACATTATAGTTAACGTAAATAACGCGTAAATATTAACGAATAAAATTTCTTATGTTTTGCAAATTCTTGATTTGCTATATGATAACGAACTTTTCGGAATTACCTGCGTTTAATATGAATATAATTAAAATTCCGATTATTAAATATCGATGAATGGGTAACAAGAGTTTGAAAGCAACAACTATCGGACTAATAATAAGCTTACCGAAACAAAATTGGTATACTATCTTTTTTTATTTTTATTTATTTTTATGACGTACTTTCGTGATGAATTTTCAAACTGGCATTGAAATGATTTCTTCCGATGGTTGTATTAAACAAGAAAAATATTACAGATATAGACAGGCGTTTCAATAATAAATTACAGTCACACCGGTTACGAATTTAATATACAGGATGGCGCAAAAATTCCGTAGTTATTTAAAGATGACTTGTGAAACTTTGCGAAAAGTTCTGGAAAATATGGTGAAAAGATCGTAATTGTGCTATAAAGAAGAGTGCGGTCATTTGAGTGACATGATTTTCTGCACTTAACGGAAAAAATTTCAATACATAAAACTTTAGCTTTAGACATGAATTTTTTGTTTTATTTTTTCACCCTCTGACCTATAAAAAAAGGGAAATAAAGGTGTCAGGGACATTTGCGGAACACAGAGGACGAAAATTTTCGTTCGGAACGTGAAATGGAAAGAAATATTTGATAAAATTTTAAGTGTACGTGAGTAATTTGGTGAAAAATTGAAGTCAACTGATGTTCGGTCGCAGTCGTAAAACACGAGGAATCCTCGGTATGGCGGATTATCGTCGTAAAATTCATTAGCCACATTTGGCCGTCAGACCAAGGTTCCGAAACTTGTATTGGCACGTTGCAGCTACAACGACGAACATTCACACACCTTTTTAGAGAAAAACCTCGGTTATTGGTCCTTCTTGCAAGTTTTTTTCGTTATAGGTTTATTTATAATTCGGGTAGTTCTAGCACATTTCCAACGACCAACAGTTTTACTAGTTCCATCTCCACGTCAGCTAATCGACGAATAATAATCATTCTAAAAATGTTGGCATCACCAACCAACATCCTGTTCAGAGAACGCCATGTTTTTTGAGAGCAGTTCCGCTTCATCCGTCAACAGTTATACATCAACCACACACATGTAGTTCCGTTCAAACACAAAGAGTTAAATATCAATCATACACCGTTCTGTGGCGGTGTTTTCTGCGCTCCACCGCCAGAGGGACGGACTACCTTATCCTTTCTCGCTGGTCCTCGCTAAGGCTCCTATTAGTACATATAGGGTGTCTAAATTATTTCTGGTAAAATTTCGTCAGCATGTTCTATGGGTATAAGTAAGGAAAAAAATGTTATACAAGACTTGTTAAAAAGTTGCGATAAAAATACGAAGGGAATGGTAACGAACTTACGGTACCTATGATACAAGACAAGAATAATACTGGCAGAAATTACATTCAACACCTTCACACCTAAACACAGACTGCACAAATGGGCTAGATGTAAATATCGCTGACCTATTCCTATTTTGTATCATAACCTCACATTCGTGACCGTTCCCTTCGCATTTCGTATTATTGTTATAACTTCTTAATACAGCTTCAAACGACCTATGCTCATATAACATTTTTCTCTCATTTATACCCATAGAACACACTGACGAAGTTTGATCGGAAACAATTGGGACACCCTGTATATAGAATTTTCAACACGCGTCTAAACCATCCCTTAGATAGCCTTACCGACGAGTCCACTAGGAGGTTCAGTACGAAACGCATCTTTCTTTCCTTTGCCTTCCTCACCTATCCTCTCTCTATTTACCTTCTCCTTCTATAATCAACCAGCACAGTTCCATCACAAACGTCACCGTATTATACCACATCTGCCAATAGAAATGAAACCTCAGTCCAAGCCCAACATTGATTCGGGATTCATTTTAAGCAAGTTGGAAAGTTGTTAATTCGAAGTCCAGAGTTCCGAGCACCACGCTCATCAAGCAAGTAGTGTAAATCCGTATCATTCAGACGGCGCTGATGAAAGTCACAATCTTCAGCTAGAGATGTAGACGTCGGTAGATCGATCGAAGCACATACAGCCAACCCCTGTGTTTCTTTATTTTCTTTCTGATAATTTTGGAAATACGTCCAAAACGGGGTTAAAATATTTTCTTTTGTTTTGCATAATTAACTTTTCCAATTCTATACATGTGTGTGTGTGTGTACTGAATAAAATGTTAACAACGCAGATTATGCGCGTGTTTGAAAGAAAAACAAAATAAAGAATCAAAAAACTGACTCCGTTATTTGTGACATAATTCAACAGTGCAGTATGCAATACACGAGTAAGTACTATAGTTGCGTTCATAGTAATAATCACCAGAGATTATACGTTGTTCGTAGCCAGCGTTTCGCTCCATAGTGTTTGGCATTCAAAGAATTCAGGAGGGATGTGATGAAAAGTAGTTTGGAATAGTTCAGACAGATAAGACGTGACGTGTAAAACAAGTTATAAAATATGATCGCAGCACGTGTCGGTGTATATTATATTCCGAAATGTGGGCGTGGATTGTTGCTGAACTAAAATCTCGCGAAACAGTGTCAATTTTTGAGGAAGACAAAAATTTCAATTCTACTTTTACAGTTATCGAGAACATTTTCGTCTTTACCGACTGCGGGAAGAAGAATCAAAATCAACCATTTCGTTTTTTGTAATTGAATACGTTGAAGGTAACCGATGACAATTGAAATTTATGAAGAAAGTGTTTTTAACAAATGTTACAGTACTTATGTGTAAATGTAATTTTTTTAAGTAAAGAAGCGGGCTGAATACACAGCTGGGTAAAATATTCTTTCAAATGGTAAATAATAAATAGTGCATATGACGATGAAAATAAAAGTCTATTTCTTGCGACGAGTTTTTAGAATAGTATCTAAATGTAACATTTTATCCGAAGGATACTGAAAATACTGCGACTTTATTTTGAAACATTTCATTTATTTCAATTTATATTCGTAGTAGCGCTAGGCGAAATAAAAAATTAATTTGCCAAATATTGTGGTTTTCTGTGTTTTATGCGAAATACCATTTCCCTTCTCAGCTCATTTTCGCACAAGCTTAACACTTTCTTACAGAAAGTTCGCCGCTCTTTAAAATTTTCGTACAAAAAGCGAAACATATTCCTTTTACAAAATTAAAGGTCGCGCTGATATCTCGTAAACAGATGGGTTATTTAAAACAAAATAGTTTCAGCATCGTGTTTCCTTTGACACCAGTGCAATTTCTTGTAGAACACACACTTTAGAAGCCCTAATAATATACAGTGTTCAAAAAAAAAAAAATATGCACCGAATCTATGATACACGATAATCTTTGAATTTTCTAAATACTATTTGTTTTCGTGTTACACACCACTGTTGTATCGTTTATTTCATAAATTTCATTCAAATTTTGCCCACTGCTTTGATCTTTTACACGCAGCACGTATTTGCATTAAATGTACAAATAAATTTTGTTCCGTATGTCAACCAAAGTGCCTTGGCTTTCATTAAAGCTGCACATGGCGTGAAATTTTCGCGCAAACGAAGCACTATAATAACGTCCTACATTCCCATATGTTATCCATTTATTACCATTTATTACGACATCACAGAATTTCAATTCAGTTGATCAAATTAAAATTATTCCTGTTCGTGTACTTTTCACGTTCAACCAAGCTGAAGTCGAAGATTAAAACGCTAATGTAAATTGAAGCAGCAACTATTAAATCACTTTAATCGTGCTTACTGTTGCAACATTCTCGAAAGTTTTCTTAGATCAGCTTCATTCAATTCGAATAAATTGCAAAACGTTTCGACTCCCACTTTAGCTTTCCGAAAGCTTTACTTCAGCTTCCTGATTTCACTCCGTCATATTTTGACGAAATTGCAAATTTTAATGTCAATTAAAAACATTAATTAACACGATTAAACACGCTGTAAATTATAGAATTTTGTTATACGTGTCACTTTATGTTCCATTAAATTTATTTTGCTTGAAGTTGTTATACTGTCCATTAAATATCCTACTAAAACGCATTGAAGCTGTTTCTACCTTCCAATAATTCTAACCTAAACAAATTTAATTAATTCTATTTTGATATTAAATTCGTTAATTTTTTCCGATATTCGCTTTTCTCGTACAGAGAAAATAACTAGTTTACTTTTTAAAAAAAATTTATTTCGCAGTCAAATTTAAACAGTAGTACAATAAAGGTAAATATTTAAATTTACTAATTATTGCAATTTTGTTTGCTATATGTTAAGAAATACAGATTCAATACGAGTGTACACTCAATTCTGCGACTAGCTGTATGACTCGGTGTTCCTGAAGAGGTTTGTTAGGTTTCATCAGGCAAAGGTTTATGGTACGATCGCACCTACAGGCTGTTTTTCAGATTAGGATTTACTTTACTATTTTATGCTTTAACGTCCATCCTAGCGAAGGCCGGTAGAATCACTTAATTAGAGTTTTTTGCCGCTTGTGCCTTTCGCGCTCAATAGCTTAAGAACATGCCCTAAACCACGGGTTTCCGAAGGGTACAATTGTCTGTAACGGTCCGCTGACCGATGAGTCACCCGGAGGAATTTCCCGAATTATAATAAACATTTGACCACCCCTTGGGATCTTCTCCCACTCCACCAGGGTAAAGCGCGCTAAGGGCGCACTGGAAAGAGTTGGCGAGAAAATTAGGCACGTTGATTGGCGATGAATACTAGAAAATATTCACCAATCAGCGTATTTTTCAAGAACCACCGCTCTCGAGGGTGAAGACGAGCTCTCGAGAAGTGAGAATCGTTACAACCATCAGAGCAACAACATCTAACAGTCAAACTAGTCACTTCGTTTTTACAAACAATAAAAATTACACAAAGTTAGAAAGGCAACACGCATTTGTCCATTTTTTAATCAGTCGGCTCAGTGCGACAGCACACACAGGCTACATTAATACAAATCATACAAAGTTAATATCGTGAAATCCCATTTATTCTACGACACCGGTTTCAAAGTAAACAACACAAGTCGAATATATTTACCGCTACATTCGTTCGATTAACATTATTCATCTACGGCAAATGTATTTTTCTCAAATCCGCGTGTTTAAAGCGTAAAGAAAACATCATTTCGCTACTGAACAATCGCCAGATTTTCGAAGAAAATGCGATCCAGAATATTCATAGCTTGGGCAGCCTGTTACATTTCAAATTTACATCAACCGAAAAAATACAAGATAACGCTCTAATACTTTGATCACCTACTACAAAAATCGAAATAAAGCGGGCTATTCCGCTGTATTAATAACAAATCATTTACCGAATGACCAAGAAACATATAGACGATTCTTTAGGGTAAGTACAATGTAAGTTGATTTCTGAGGAGAGTGATTTAACCAGAAGAAAAATTACTCTTAACGTTCAGGCACGTTAATCTTTTAGAAACAGTGTTTGTTAATGCCCGTGGTTGTGGCGATGAACTTTTCGAGCCTTGTAGTGTTTGCACGATGTTGTGCCGTCTGGATACTGATTCGAAGGACCACCCAAATGAATGGTACTTGTAAAAACTAGGATTTTCGTTGGGCCACGCTGATTGGTTAATGGTTAACGATTGCATTTGCCAATCAGTCGCATGCCAATTGCATTTACCGCCCTTCCAGTGCACCCTTAGCGCGCTGTCACCTTGGAAGGCTGGGAGACGGTCGCGAGGGATGGGCCGAAGGTCCCAAAAATCTGGAATTTCTTCCGGGTGACTAATCGGCAAGCGGACCGTTACATACAGATGTGCCGTTCGGAAATTCGTGGTTTATGCTATGTTCGTAGGCTATTGAGCGCGAGGGACACAAATTACTAAAAATCTAGCAGAGCAATTCTAGCGACCCTCGGAGGAGGTAATTAGACCCGTGCAAGCAATAAACGAAAATCCTCAACTCAAGGATAACCGTTCCCGGTCGATCGTGCCATAAACCGTTTCTACAGGAAACCCAACAACAGATTTTTATGCAAATTCATATTTTTGAGAATATAGCAAAAAAAGTGAAACTTCCAGGTAGACATTTTGTGCATTTTTTCATATCACGTTGCATTCTGTGCAATTTTGCACCTTCAAATTTCCTATAAATGCATCAAAATCCGCGGTCTAGTGGTAAGTTATCAAACAAGATATTTTTTTAACAATATTATTCTTTCTCACAAATAGTTATTTAAGAAAAACAAAAAGAAAATAGAACGGGGTGTGTAAATACTTCCTTTGCAGCACACTGTGTGTGTGTGTTAACTGTTGCGCCAAGGAGAAATTTTTGACACTGTCCAATCTTGTGACACCACTAAAAATGCATATGAGATGTATGTAGAGTGGTGTACGATCCAGTTGCTTTCACGTAACCATACATCGTAGCAGAGCCCGGGTTTGGCTCGCGTGCTGCGCGAAATCGCGACGCGAGTAAAATAAATGCAACCCATGGAAGCCTTGACGCTCTCGTCGTAAGGAGAAATTAAGATCGGCAAGCTGGATAATATCCGCAGCGACCCTCGGCATTTTAAAGGGCAACTGAAATCCCTTCGCGTGTCACACAACCACCACCGCCATTGAATAACTTCCCGTTGTGTTACTCTTCCACTCTTACCGGGAGTTCGTTCATTCGCTGCTAATGCACACAAGTGTCCAGAGCTAAACTTGTTTGCCGATTCAAACGACGGGGCTTCGTGTAAAGGCTCCTACCTATCTGCCGTTCAGATCAGCCCCGCATCGTCAGGTCAGACATAGACGGCGAAATCGAATTGAACGTTGAAATGCGAACGATGAGTTACGTTCTTTGCTTAACCCTCTAACAGTTTATCCCGCGACAATCACGGGAACACGTCTAAATTGTTTTGGATAGCAAAGTTTCTTGTCGCTATGTAGATTGTGCGTTCCTCGAAACGAGTAACTGGGAAGAAAGTGAGGAAAGAGACGATATATTTCTGTCAGGAGTGTGACGTAGGTTTGTGTATCCCGTGTTTCGAAATCTATCGTACAGGGATTAATTTTTGCTTTCCTCCACTTTTTACGACGAACCGAGGTAGTTCACGAGGTAAAAGAATTGTAATATTAGACTGTTAAAGGGTGAAGTGCTACAGCCCCTGGCGAAAAAATTAGGGCCACTCGCAATTTTCAACATCTTTCGGTTTTTTAGTCAAATTTAAAGGCTCGAACGTAATTTGATAATTTTTATTAACTACTGAAGTACGTACGTATTAATAATTTGTGTTTCCCCCCTTTGCTTTGATTATAGAATGCATCCTTTTCGGCATACTCTGTATATACTGTTTTATCATGTCCTTTATTTTTCGATGATTTTGCTAAATAGCCAGAATTTTTTTCTTTAACTGTCGAGACACCGTTTCTGGGACGTAAAGCCCGATATGGAGTCTACGAAACTCCTGACACCTTTTCTTACTGATTCACCATTATTACACATTTTCCTAATGAACGTCGTAGAGTAGAATGGTTGGTTGGATTAATTTCATTTTAATATAATAATGTCGAGTTCTAAATAGAATGGAAGAAATCGAGAAAGATAGAATCAGCGGAGTCTCTGAGACTCCGCCTCGACAGTAGAGGGTTAAATCAGCTAATGTGGTGATTAGTGACGTACTTATATACAGGTGTTTTAAGAGGAAGGCCAGATAGGGCAGTCGATGGTAACGTTTTAAAAAAAATCATTGAAAATGCTCCAAGGTAGAGAATATGAAATTTTGCCACGTTTCATTTTACTACCATTTTGTCAAACAGCTGAACAATTTTTTTTAACAAATGAATTATTCCGAAATGAAGACACCGCAGAAGCAGCATTCAAAGAATTTTTCATTCAAACACTAATAACCTTTATATATTTGGAACAATGAAACTAATTAATCCCAGGGAAAAGTGTTCAGAATCATGTAGAAATTATTTCTTGAAAAAACACACATGCACCAACTTAATAATTATCATCTACATACAGATCATCAATTTTCCCCATTTTTATTCCTCTTTCAAAATCCATTTCTCAGTCACTCTTATTAATTTCTCGATTTTCTGCACGATATCTATTGCCAGAGATCTCTGATAATACGGAAAAAGCTATTATTTTCAAAAAATTGCTCGATACCACCGTCGATTTTTGAAGCTAATCGACGTACGAATACATTCTACGCTCGCCTGTAACTGCAAAATTATAATATCGTGTGCGGAACGCGATACGATTTACAGGCGAAACGTGAAAAGCACGAGTGCGAATTCGTGGCACGTATTACAGACGTAAGTCAACAAACACGAGCCAGGCTCTTGATTCATTTGTTACGGACGCATTTCTATCAGTTATGCGCAGTTATTTTCAGTCCTTTGTTACTACGTTATTTATTTTTAGATGAACAAATATTGCCAGTCTACCAGGTGAATTGTTAACAAAACTCTCAAAAGGCCTACATTTTTATTACAGTAGAATCCCTCTTAATTGGCTCCTACGGGAACGGACCTCTGGCTGGATAAACGAATGGTCGGTTAATCCGAAAATATGTGTCAAATATCATTAACAGCTTGTAAATAAAATAAAATAAAAAATATGTACATTACAGGGTGTTTCGTTTAAATGGAAACGATGGAATGTCTCTCGAAGGGTTGAAGCTATCGAAAAAATGTTCTTACAAAAGTTGTTTGGTATCAATGGGGACACTGCGTGATACAAATAATTTTTCTGTAGGTGTAGTAGTGGGGGA
The DNA here is from genome assembly GCF_001263275.1 of Habropoda laboriosa. Taxonomy (NCBI): domain Eukaryota; kingdom Metazoa; phylum Arthropoda; class Insecta; order Hymenoptera; family Apidae; genus Habropoda; species Habropoda laboriosa. The sequence goes on along the minus strand of NW_017100181.1, from coordinate 840,778 downwards.
GATATCGAAGTCCAGTTAATTAACCCCAGTGTGTTCTTCGTTTTGACTTACACTTAAGACTTTTGGGTGAAAAAGGACCTAAGACCTTATGTGAAACAATTTTTGTTTCCAACGCGACATATGAACCTAGACGATAAACGTTTAAAATAATGTTAAGGAACGTAAACTTGATAACAGCAAAAATGACTAAAAATATAAAAAGGCGGTGGGTCAAAAAAGACCCGAAGACCGGTCTAGGGTTAATATTATACGAGCCACTCGGGAGCCAAAATGATTAACTCCACTTTTTGATATTCCTCGAATTTTGCTATCAAAGCACATGCTTGCTGTTCAATTTTTCGCAAATAATACAAATTTAATAAATTTTATTTCGCGGAGCTAGTCACTTTGGCTTCCGAGTGGCTCATTAAGCACAAATATACAGTGTGTTATCTCTTTTGTTTTATAAAAAAATCGATGTACTTTCTTGTTACGTTAGCGTCCACGCAAAGGAAAATCAAGCGTATGATTAGATTGTTTTTGGCCCCAGCACGCAAGCGACAAAGTCACTAATTATGCCACATCACAATGTTGCGTCTAACGCAAACCGTAACTTTAGCTTTATGACGTGGACGCTCGGTTCTGCTTCGTCCTTTGAGCTCCTTTGTCAATTAAGGAGTTGCACCACTCCTGAAGCTCATTTTGGCATTTTTTTTTTTTTTTTAAGAAAATAATTGACTCAATCGAAAACTTTTCCTAAGGGCTTCATTATAGTACCCTTGAAGAATGTACAAGTATTTTTTTCGTTTAATTTTCTTACAAAATGGCGGCGCTGCGCCACGCGGTTTGACTTAGAATAAAATATCAAAAATTTTCATTTCATCAATGATAAAATATCGACTTTTTTATCGAAAAAAAGTATTATACGTAGGATTTTTAAGCAATTTTTTCTTAAAATTTTAGTATAAAAGTGGTAATCGTGGAGAAAGTTTTCAATATATTGCAAAAATCCTCTACATAGTTATTTAGATTCTATAATAGACAGTATTTTGTGAACATTTCACGCGAATTGGATGAAAATTGTAGAAGCAATCGAGACACCCTGTACACCGTAATATTACTCACACAGAATTCTAATCGACGAATTAAGATTTCGCTTTGGGAACTTTTTGACGAAATTACCCGAGAATGCCGGAGGCTATTTGAGTTTACTAAAAGTGACAAAATATCGCAATTGAGGTCGCCTAGCGCTTCCATATATAATTGAAAAAAAGCCAGATAATATCGACACCGACGAGCGACCGAGTCAGATCTCCGATACAATCGGAAGAATCGTTAACGACTTCGTCACAGACATCAGACACATCGTCGATAGATATCGTACCCGTGTATGAACTCTTAATATCTCGTTGATCACTTTTATCAGTTCGTTTATACGTTATGAATTCCTATAATAAATCTTCCTTTTCCGAGCTTAACGCGAAATCGAGGAAACGCTATCTCAAATGTAAATCGCTTAATCGTTCGATCGGACAGTAAGGAATGCATGTGGAGAGAAAGGAACGAGAAATTGTGCAAAATGTATATCGTGTCCACTGTTAAATTTGCAAAGCCAGTTCACGATTTCGGTAACCTGTGTATCAGGTTGCTGCATAAGTTCTGTCGCATGAACAGTCTACCAGGGACTAAATTAGTTGAAAATCTAGAATTGACTATGCAGCGGGTGATCAAATTATTAGGAACACTTGGTGTTGCGTCGCCATACAATTCTTTCGAAATTTAACTTAAACCTTTCCTTCAGTTGCAAATTAAATTTGATTTTAGAAAATAAAAAGCACCGTTTGATTTAGAATCGTAACGCCCGTTAAATGTGTCATTTTTATATTTTCAAGAAAAGAAATTGCGACTAGTTCGTACAAATAAATAAATATATTATCCTGATGTGAACTTTGTAGGGTCACCGTATATGCTCGTATAAATGGAAATTTTGTACGAATACATTTCGCGTACATTACTGCAACCAGAATACACGTTTAATTAAAGTAAACAAAACGGAACACTTTTTGATATGCGAACGTATTTTATTGAATTGAATCAACAGTAGATTGAATGCTAAATTGTTTCATTTTAATTCATTTCTGTTGTTTCAGTCCAGCTTTAGTCAAGCTTTCCTCTTACCACGTTTCCGATCTGGCTTTTCTATTCAATACGAGCAAATAACTGGAAATATTTATCGTTTTCTACAGATTGTTTCAATGAAACTGAGACACATTGGTATACAAATTTTCGAGTTATGTTCAAAAAGCATCGATTATTATATTATTATATATTTTGAGTGGTATTCAAAAAGCATCGATTATTATATTATTGTATATTTTGAATTTTTCAAATTTTGCAGTTATATTCCAAAAGCATTGATTATTATAATATTATATATTTTGAGTTATATTCAAAAAGCATTGATTGTTATATATTTTGAATTTTTCCAATTATGAAACATATTGTGTTACGGAAAACACGGTGTCAAACCTTCTATTTTCTAAATTCGCTACCTACCTACCTACCAGTAGTTTCACACATCGAATTATAAATTACACAATTACAATATATTTGCACAATATTGAACAATACAATGCCTAGTAAAATAAAAAGTTTGGTTCTGCTTGCGTACGAGAAAGATTTCAGTATTGGGTCATTTATGACCCGCCATCCACCCTACGTGCGACTATCGCGCCATCTGCTGTCCGCGGGTCAATTTACGAGCTCGCCATATTTCTTCCAACCGCTATAGGTTAGGTTGTTGATCGGTTCGAGTTAGAAATAATACCTGCTGGACTTTTGGAAGGAACGAGAACGGAAATAGGAATTGGAAAAATAAACGGATTGAAAGATTGGATCTGCGACAAGGAAAATGGTGGTTCGATAATTAGAAACTAATGCTTGGTTTATGCACGCGAATGACGTCCTCGTTAATCCTTCAGGCTTGTTCTACAAATTGTCCCTTTTTCAACATAAACACTACATTCCATTTCATTCAGAAATCTGTACTATTAGCTTGGCGCAAATGAAATGTTGTTTCTTCAGCAACTGAAATTGTCGGGTCGAAACCATGTATTAAAGTTTGTCCGATCGTAAATTTGTATACACAATAGCCGAGAAGAAGGAATTTGCTGTAGTACACGTGTATTGTATAGTAAAAAGATTCGTAATACAATTGTTTCGACATTATTGTCTGTCGTGATGAGTAATTTATAGGAGATTAAACTGGAAAAAATTGCGATGAAAATATAAATGTAACATTTGAAGAGAGCTATTTAAATGTTAGGAGACTTAGACGACGATGTGCAAAATACAAGATAAGTCATTTTTCATTGGAAACTCCAAATTATCAGTCGATTATAACGTTTCAAGAGAAATTATTAGAAACAATTCACGGTAAAGAATACGAAATTTTGTCAAATCCTCCTCTACTCAAAAAACCTTTCTCCAAAAGATTACCCTATCTTCGAACAACTGAACAATATTCGTAATAAATAAATTATTTCGAAATGAAGATATTATAAAAGCGGCGATCAAAGAATTTTTGAATTCAAAGACTTTATAAACGTGGAATAACGAAAGTAATCAATCGTTAGGTAAAGTGTTCAGAATCGTATGAAAATTATTTTGATTAAACGCATTATTTTTAGAAGAAACACAATGCATCTGAAGTTTCATTCCAAAAAACGACGTTTCATAAACACCAACCTCATAGAGTAAATTTTGAGAAAAAAAAAAAAAAGAAATTTCTCTTCCATCACAATGTAACTTTTAATTCAACTTGTTCCCTATGTCTTGTACGATTTCGTAAATATTCACAATAATACAAAAACTCACAATTTCTCTGAGGAAGTGTGCTCACCCCTAGAGCCGTTTCATCGCTAAAACAAAAAATGGTTTCGTTAATATTGTCGTTTGAACCACATTTATGCCTAGTTTCCAATTTGTCTTTTCTTTTTTTTTTTCAAACTTTCGTCGCACAATTTTCAACGATTGCTTCCTCGATTACACCGGTCGATCGGCAAGGCTTAATTTTTCCTTAGAAAAAGACGCAGTGCGCAATTTCCGCCATGGAAAATTTCCATCAGCTAGTAGAAGCACGCAAGCTCGTTAATAAATTTATGCATTTCGTTGAAACACGCTTTCTTCCGTCGAGGAATGCGATTACGTCATTTGAAAAAGCCGTAAATTATTTACACCGGCGCGATGTGCGGGTTAAATTGGGCTTCGATTTAATCGAATGACAAAAACAATTGGTTAGAGGGAACCGCTGAAATGTTGTGTCGGTCATTTTTCTTTACACCAATACGCAATAACGAATTTGCAGTTATCGTTACATCGCAACCCCAGGGAATTCATCGATTTCTGTCACGGCCACCTCTACCGACCGGAAGTAAAACTATCTGAAATACCGAGCTGAAATTAATCAAGGAAAATCTGTTGATTAAACTGAAATTAAATTAAATACCGGACTGCTGATGATATTGCACCGGATGCACATTTTTGGCTAGTTTGTTTTTTCCTTTAAGTTAACACTAGAACTAACTGCCGAGTCCAAATGACCTGTTAGCGATTTTCCAAAAGTGAATTTTTACTTAATTAAAACGTGATTCAAAAATTTGTTTCGCGTCGATACGAGCTGAAATATACATGTGAAAAATAGATTCGGAAAGTTACAAACGATAATACTTATCAGTACGGAACGTTCACTGTTTTTTTTTGGAAAGTTGCTAATGGGTCATTTTTGACCCGGAAGGTAGATCTAGAGCAAAATATTCGTCGGTTGATTTAGAACGATCAATTTTCAGGTAAATAAGACTTATCTGATGCCTTCGTAAATTCTGTAAGTTACAAAATTTAATATACATTTAAATAGGAGGACAATGTGTCTTCCTTTTGTACACTCGACTGAGAAAGTAAATACAGTGAATGTAAAAAGTATTGGTACAGCCTATAAAACGGAATAACTTTTTTAAAATTGGGCCAAACGACTTGAGTTTTTTTTGAGAAGTTAGAAGAATTAGTTTACTAGATGACGTGTGTGAAATTTTTTGAAAAAATTGCAATTTGTGGAAATCGCGAAGAAAATAGCGAAGGCCGTTTTTACAACTTTTTTATCTGAGCTTGTAACGAAAATTTAAAAAAATACGTTTTGTAGATCTGTGTCAATTATACACATATTGAAGATTTTATCGAAATCGGTTAATGTCGCTATGAGTTACAAACGGTTAAAGATTGTGAAAATCGCACTATTTCACTAATAAATCTGAAGATTCTTACATCTTTCGATGCCTGTCGCTTGTTCCTCCATCAACCGATGTGTATAATTGACGAAGATCTACAAAAGTATTTTTTAAATTTTCGTTACAAGCTCAGGAAAAATAGTTGTAAACAGTGACATTTACGATTTTCTTCGCGATTTCCACAAATTGCAATTTTTTCAAAAAATTTCACACACGTCATCTAGTAAACTAATCCTTCTAACTTCTCAAAAAAACTCAAGTCGTTTGGCCCAATTTTAATAAAGTCATCCAGCTTTATAGCGTGTACCAATACTTTTTACATTCACTGTAATAGGATGGTGCATTGTGCAACAATTTTTTATGCAAATGTTGCGACGTTAAACGAACAAATTTGAATTCGCCATTATAAATGTGAAAGTGAAAGAAACAAAAGAGGAGAACAAACGAACCACTTTGAACACAACTGTTATACATTTAATATCAAACTACGAAATATTCCGATGATTTATGTTACCTTTAATTTATCGATCTGTACGCATTGTAAATCATTCGGTGTTTCGTTATCCACAGAACGAAGCAGATAAAATTCTGAACACGAAAACCTGAATTTTCGTTGCTGTATCGATTCCTGTACAGAGATACCTCGAAGCAAATGCGGAAAAGATTCGATATTAAGCGGGAAACTTTTCAACTGAATACCGGCCATACATGTAAGCGTCATTTCTAACTTTTCAGAATAATATCAGCATAGAAATTAAGTTTTCCCATTCCCTAGCGTCGTTGCACACGTTGGAGAAGTTGTACGTAGTTTGAATAGACGAAATGGCTGAATTTCCGGAGAAATGCATAAATGTTTGTTGGAGCATATCCGGAGGAGTGAATGTATAAAACAACAAGCTAATAAAAATATCAGCTAAAAAAACCAGTGAACGTTTCTACATCAAAATTATGCTGATGAGATAGCAAACTATGCTTCTTCGATCGTATACACAGGATACAGATGAAAATCTGATACTATCTAACAGAAAGTGTCTTCCCATGCGAAAATATGATAAATCGAAAGGCATCTACGGCTGCACGAAGCCAGGCGCTGTGAGATGAAAACATCTCGAGGGTTGCACGTCTCCCAAAAATGCGTTGTTTTCTGCTGTTGTGCCATTCTGTGGGGGGAGTGTGCCCGAAAGTGTCGAGTTGTGTTGCACTGAGGACATTCGAGGGCGAATATCAGTTCAGGATGGCCGAGTGTAGTATCAGGGCCTCCATGCCCAAATAGGAAACCGGCAAGGGACAATAGCGAGGAAGTGGTTGGCGTAGTGCGCAAAGCCTCGGCTTGCTGAGCCGAAGGTCTTGGGTTCGATTCCCGTTGGGTCCCTCAATATTTTTCCCTAGGTTCCTACAAATGGGGGCTCAGCCGGGATGGAGGCATCTACGCCTGCATGAAGCCAGGCGCCTTGTGAGGTGAAAACATGTGAGAGGGGTTGCACGTCTCCCAAAATGAGTTGAGAAACCGAGTTTCGGCTGAGAGAGTGTCACCGTGTGGGGGAGTGTACCCGAAAGTGTCGAGTTGAGTTGTGTTGCACTGAGGACATTCGAGGGCGAATATCAGTTCAGGATGGCCGAGTGTAGTATCAAGGCCTCCATGCCCAAATAGGAAACCGGCAAGGGACAATAGCGAGGGAGTGGTTGGCGTAGTGCGCAAAGCCTCGGCTTGCTGAGCCGAAGGTCTCGGGTTCGATTCCCGTTTGGATCCCTCAATATTTTTCCGTCGTCGGTTCCTACAAATGGGGGCTCGTCCGGGATGGAGGCATCTATGGCTGCACGAAACCAGGAGATGTGCGATGAAAACATCTCGAGGGTTGCACGTCTCCCAAAAATGCGTTGTTTTCTGCTGTTGTGCCACTCTGTGGGGGGAGTGTACCCGAAAAGTGTTGAGTTGTGTTGCATTGAGGGCATTCGAGGGCGAATGTCAGTTCAGGATGGCCGAGTGTAGTATCGGGGCCTCCATGCCCAAATAGGAAACCGGCTAGGGACAATAGAGAGGGAGTGGTTGGCGTAGCGCGCAAAGCCTCGGCTTGCTGAGCCGAAGGTCCCGGGTTCGATTCCCGTTCTTTGGGTCCCTCAATATTTTTCCCTAGGTTCCTACATAAATAAATAAATAAAAGTAAGACTTGACGAATTTTCGTTCCAAAATAGAAACGAATTTGTTGCATTTGGTAGAAAGTTTTAAAAAGTACTTATGCTTCGCTATTTTGCATCGCGAAAAATCAGTTCTTCAACAGTAGCGGAAGGTAGGCACGTTACTATTGCACGAAAAAGGTAAATTTCTCAAGGATTTGAAGGTTTTCTTATTTTATAAATGATTTCTCTACTTTTATGGGAAACTAACGAAACAAAGATAAAAGGAAGTTAGTCGATTGTTTTCCAGTGCTGTTGGTAAATCTTTTGTAAAAGAGCTGGTATACCTTGCTGTGATCATGCAGACCTAAATAGTTCTCTTTTGGAGTGACAAAATGCCTTGAAAAATGTTCGAATTGTAAAAATTAAGGCGGAGATCTGTTCGGCAAATTTCAGGGAAATTTAGGCCTACGAGCTTTGTGCTGCATCGTAACATAAACAGTTACACAGCTTATGTATACGCGGGGATTTTAGTAACTGGGTCGGGTCATAGCTTTGTTCTAAATGAAGATAAAACAAATACTGCGGAGAGTAAAATTTTGCACGGTTTAGTGAACTGTGGCTTTCACGATTTGTTTTTATAACTGTGCCGGCGCACTTTCGTCTGCATTATTCAATACAGAGTTCTCCTTTTTACTTTCTCGAAAAGTAACTTTCGACCAAAGTAACTCCTTCGATTAATTGGAAATAATGCGCTTTTATTAGGAACGTGTGAAAGTGTAAGAGAGATCAAACAATTCGCTGTTTAAAATTAACTTAAAATTTCAATGTCCTTAATGTCCTTTTTATCATATAAAATCAAACATTTTATTACAAATTAACATTTTAAGATTCTATTTTTGACAAAATTTAAATGTATTTTGCAAGTGCACTAATGTTCTTCCCAGAAGAAATCGTATCACAGAAAAGTTGAGGTCATTTAAACTATACAAAATTCTTTTTCACAACCAATTTGTTATATTCACTAAATATTATATTTTGGGTTTATTTATCATTTATCTCATCACTAAGATCATCTAAACTGCATAAAATTCTTTTTCACAGCCCTTAGGCAATTCTTTTATTCGCTAAATATTATATCCTGGGTTTATTTACATACTTTTGCTTATTAAGTGCATTCTGTGTTTTTGCATCTTCAAATTTTCCATAAATGCATAAAAATTCGCAGTCTCAGTATCTCAACCCGCATAGTTAAATCCTTATAATATGAAACTATCTGGAGCTCAGTACCCTGTATCGCCGATTTTCAACCGGTGTACCACAGGTGTGTCCAAGATTTTTAAATACAAGTTGAAAAAGTTAAAAGAGCAATGGCAAAAAATATTCTTTTTTTTAACCGGTGAAAAATGTATGCTCCTTCTGTCAGATCGGTGAAAAAGTATAATGTACTTTTCGGTGTGCCGTTGAATTTCAGTAATTAGTTTACGTGTGCCGTGAGATAAAAAAGCTTAAAAATCGCTGCTCTGTATGACTGATAGACATCCAAAGAGAACAAACGCTCTCTGACAAAAACCAAGTGTATACTGAATACATTGTTAGAAAAATCAAATATCGTTTACTCTGGTAGCTTTTTCAATCGTACAAAGTGTTTTCTTATTAAAGAATTAAAACGCAATATGGAAAACACTTTTATGCAGAATCAATCGATATTTATGCTACTCCATAAAAAGCTAAGAGATAAATGAATGAACCAAATTCTATCTTATTAAGCAAAAAGCAACCTACGCATATATTTTACACAATATTAAATGAGATGCCTTTTTCTTAAGTCATATAAGTCAAATTTTGAAAAAAAAAAAGAGTTAAGGCTAGTTTCAGCTAAACATGGATGTCTTCTTTTCATATTTATAGTAACAAAGTCGATTCATCAAACGAAATTTAACTGTAAAATGTTATTGCATAGATGCTTCTTTTTGAAAGTGGTGTAAGTCCATTTGTAGCTTAAAAAAACCTCGTTTCTATTTAACAATATTAATAATTATTATCACAAAATAAAATTTAACATGTTCACAATTTTAGAAACATCAGACGAAGTTATTAACGATCGCCAATATTGTTTAATTAATTCAAACGCAAGCCCTTAAATATCTCAATTTAAGAGTAGATAGACTTATACCACTTAAAAAAAAAACCCCCTAAAATTTTCTATTTCAGCATAAATTTCACACGATTTTCGCTCTTAAATACCTGTTGTCGTTTTTATTTAAGTAGTACGCATGCATCGGAACTAAATCATTTTGGGGACTGCTTAATTTGCATAAAAGCGAAAAATGAAATGCAAATCAGGAATTCGTAGTTATTAATCGTTCCATCGAAAACATTAGGAAGAAAAAAATACAATACGTGTATATTACGTTTAGATTGTGCAAGAAGTTGAAAGAGAAAAAGGGAGATTGGAAAGAGAGGCGAAAAAGAGAGAGATTGATGACGGTTGTAGTGTAACGAGTGTATCTCACGCGACATAGCTCGAAACCCAGGATTATCGATTTTTGCGGCCGGTATTCACGTTTCTGTATAGAGCATTGTTAATATTACTTTAATAAGTTGAAATTATGTACAACATTACGTAGAATATCTCGTAGGAGTGCACATTTTATTTGCAAAATAAATAAATACCGTTTGGGAATGTATCCCGGTTTTTTAATTGATCGATCAAATAAACACCGATTGGTCGAATCACTGATCCGGAAAATGAACACAGGTACTTATAGGAGTGAACACCCAGACGCACACTGTTATCAGTACGTCTCCAGACCCTGATGAAGCTAGCTGCAATGCTGGAGAAACGTCGGAATGTAAATTCTTTTGGACACGGCTTACACCCGGAAGCCTCAAATAATACCACTCGTACTTGTTAGACGGTCTACCAAAGAAAAAAAAAAAAACAGTAGAAAGATTTTCAAAAATCTGAAAATATTTGAAAAACTGTCTGACGTGTTCTAACATCTGTAACTCCTTAGAAATATTTGCAACGCTTCTGATAACAGCGTGCGTCCGTGAAAAGTCATTTTCTATCTCACGTATTTTGAAAACCTATTTAAGATCTGCCATGACACAATCACGATTGAACGGACTGGCTCCCAACTGACGAAGTTCAAGAGCTTTGTAAAAAGAAAAGAAAACTGAATTTTATTCTTTGAATAAATTTTTATAATCACCTAATTAATTTTACTGAATCTGCATTAAAAACATTTTTCTCCGTTCAACTCGGTTCCTTCCAAGACTACATCCTAAGTGCGCCATTGCAACCTACCGAATGTTGGAAATGACTCTGGAGTAATTATAGTTTTACGCAAAATAAATACAAACAAGCGATATTGACCGTTGTACGGAAATTAGGTGAATTTGACACAAAACCAAGTCCCAAATTCTTCTTCCTCGGTTATTAAATGCACCATTCTATTTACCTTATTTTATTTCTTTATTGCTATACCACTGCACTATATTTTCCCACTATTACGTTATTACCAGCACATATTTTTATAAGCATTTGTTTAACCAACAGGGGTCTATAGCACGGATTCCAGGCGACGTTACCTTTGAGAAGTTTTTTCTACGATTTCCTTGACAACAATAACCTACTCAAGCCAGAGGACAAGTCCGGTTTATTACTTGATGGCCGCGGAAATTCTCCACTTCTGCGGACCACATGGTGACCCGGTACTTGCCTCTGCGCGCTCAGTAACTGCCCGCAAAATCGACGTTTCGGCAAGATCGCCACGCGGGGCTGACACCCCTTTTGGGACCGTCTCTCCCGCTCCGCCCACACTCCCGTTTGGGACCGTCTCTCTCGCTCCGCCCACACTCCCGTTTGGGACCGTCTCTCCCGCTCCGCCCACACCCCACTCTGCGGACCATGGGGGAGTGTCCGAGGGCCTAGGAGGGCGGCTCTAGGGGGTGAAAGGCCCGTGATTTGCCAACAAGGTTAACTCCCCATTTTGACGAAATCATACATGTACAGCCAATTCACGACATTCCACAGATTCTAAGGTATACGTAGAAACAATCGACACACTTTGAGCGCACTATCACGCGATATTCGATATTTTAAAACACCAGTGCGGTCCATTCCGTAACAATCGACATTATAAATAAAGTGCGATCACCATCGCGACAATAAGTAGTTGGCACATACACGTGCAATAATTACCAACGCCAACCTGACCTTCCAACCAACAAGAAGCGCGGGAAGCTGCGTTACCACATTAATTCTTGCATCTCCAAAGAAAATGTAAAATTCTGGTCAATTCTGAACAAAGGAAAATTGAAAATGTTTTGTCAAAAGAAGCAGTTAGGTACACTTTTATTCACTTTTACTTTGTAATTTTAGCTCTTCCAATTCTTTCGCCAGAAGAACGATGGACCTATGTTTCATTATTGCTGCGATAAACCCTGCCTATGAACACTGTTGGTTCCTTACAGTATGTACACCATAAAACAATTACCATATAATATACCGCGCCATAAATTACGGAAACTTTGCTACACTGTGAAAATTTAAACTTATGCACCGTGTTATATGCCCTCTTTACTACGTTACACACGTATGAACATTGTCACAATTTTTCCTTTGTGTTGTACAGCTGTCTACCGTATATTGCACACGCTGGAAATGTGTAAACGTGTATTGCTAAAGAGTAACGACAGGAAGTGATCAATTGTGAGCCCGGTTATCGCAACGTGAAATTCTTTAAAATTATACACCAACAGGTTCTAAAGATTTTGAAAAGCGTAATGACACACAGGATGTAAACGGAAGTTGCGATATTTCTCGGTGAAATGTTTTCGAGAATGCTTGCGAATCTCTATAATTAATTTCAAATTTTACGAATATAATAATGAAAACTGAATTAAATAAATAATATTACAAATTTA
>NW_017100181.1:816016-828211 GCF_001263275.1 Habropoda laboriosa | reverse complement strand
ATACTATTTTCATATAAATTATTTATAATTCCCATTTTTCCCGACATCTCATCCTAACTTTGATAAAATACCACTGGAACATGTAATCCACCGTCAAGGAAACACGTGAAGTTTCACGAGGGTTGTAAAAGGTGTTAAACAGGAAATAAACTAGCTACTGGGAGCTCTAACCCGAAAAATATGCGCGAGCCAGCGATAAGAGGTGAAATTAATTACATTTCTGGAGTCACGCAAGTGCGTGCACGGCACGAACGAGAGGAACAGTCAAAGAACATTTCTGTTTTGATATTTTCGACACAATTTGCCAAACGATCTTTACACACGAACATTTATCCGGAATAACCTATATACAGTTACTCCCAAAAATATCCCGACACCAACAAAACAAGCATTAAACGCAGTAAAAATTTAAATATCAATAATATTTGAAATATTATTAGGTCGTTGCAGATAAAATGGCCGGAGATATCGATGAAACTTTCCACTTAATATTACCGTAATTTAGCTTTAATTCGTTTTTATTAATATTCCGTTTCAATGTCGAATTGTTCAGTTTTTGATATTTCAAGGGTTTTTAAATATTCCTGATGAATTTGTGGAATGTAAGGTGGTAAATCTATCATATCTTTATATTTTTCCCTTGTCATACAGAAATATGTAATTATTTCCTTTCTCACAAATTACTTACAGAGAAAAAATAACATACACCACTAACGAAATGAACGTGAAACTGTCATGAATCATTATGAAAGTGACACTTTTCTGTCATTGCTTACTTCACGGCCATTTAGCAAAAATTATTTTCCAATATTGAAGTAAAAAATCGATGTAACATAAAATAAGAGAAAAACTCGATTTTTCAAGTTCTTCTGACTTACACCATTTTTAAATCACCAGCATATACGTTTCAGACAATTATGTTCCTACCATGCTACATTTTTACACGAATACATTTACAAAACTGTAGAACGGGGGGTGAATGATAAGCGAGAACGGGAGTGAAGTGCTTTTTCCCAAGGTTGCACTCGAGTTTAATTATCGTGAAATCGATAAGGTAAGAAATGTCAACAGAAAACATAATGATTAGAAGAGTTACATTGTAAATGCATACGGAATAAACGAGGCATGGAAAACGAAGAATAATATAGGGTTGAAGTATTGTACAGTGTTAAAAATAATTCCATAGAAAACAATTAATTTTTCCAGGTAACACTTTGTCATACAGAAGCAGCGATTTTTCACTTTTCTTAATTTCACGGTACACACAAAGTAATTATTGAAATTCTACGGCACACCAAAAAATATATTTCTTCCCAGATCTGACAAAAAACAAAACAAATAACATTTTTTCCTGTTGTTTGTTTAACTTTTCCAACTTCTATTAAAAACTTTTGAACCTCTCGGGGTGTATCGGTTGAAAACCAGTGATACAGAAAATCGTGGAACTCGTTGTTTAAACATGAATTTTTGAATCAACGAATAAATTAGAACAATGGAACGAAATTTGAACAGTTCGATTACAGGGTGAACAGTTTAACGTACTTTCAACATTTTGTTTATGACTGGTTCGTTAACCGAAATAGAGAACAAACTCGAATGTTGATTTCGACAGTTTCAGCGAGAGTTGGAAGAAAGAAAAAAATACCAACTTGTTAGAAACTTAGCAAATCTTGCAACAAGTTATACAAACATGTTGTACAACAAGATTGTAAAACAATTTCATTCATAACACTGATTTTTTTAATTAACGCTTCGAATGCTCCGAAATTAGCAAAGAAAATTAATTGCACATTTATACAATTGTAATTACAAAATAATTATACAAAACTAATATACAATTATAATTGTGTATGTTCCTGTTCACTAATAGATTTCTATAATTGTACGTGCACAATTGTAATTATCGCACTTTTGTAAATATGTAAATAACAGAAAACGTTAAAAAATATTCTTCTTCAATATCAACGTCATTTGTATAAGAAAACGGCCGTTTCAGCGAAACAGAACGACAATTACACGCAGTTGAAATGTTTTAACAGTAATATCTCGTAGAATACAAATGAACGGTGGTGTGGTTGTACACAGTCACGTTTTCTGCCCCTGCAACTTCTCGTTCGCGGTATTATTCGAAAACCTAACAAACGTCACGGTATAAAACACTTTCTTCTTTCTTCTCGCAGCACGAGGTGAGCGTTTTTGCATGAATGGATGACCTGTTCAGGTCAAAAACGAATATTACGCACTAAATAATTTCGACGGACGCGCTTTTTTCTCTTTACCAAGTTACGAACGGTTCGCGACATGATTTTGTTAATACGCACTGGCGGACAACCGTGGTCTGGTTATATTCAGTTAGAACTAGATTAAGTTGCTGAATTATTACGACGAACAAATCGATACTTTCCACGCAAACGGACAAGTGTGACGGATCTGAAAATTCTTCGCAAAACGATGAATTCTTTCGAATTTTTGGTACAATCCAAACTTCATTTAACCCTCGTACGTCGCTCAGTTTCGCACCTTAACTCTTTGGGGCATAGTGGGGTGAAAAGTGTCCCAGGTTTTTAGTACTTACATTTGCACAGTGGACCACTGTGCGTCGCACAGTGTGTCAAAACTATGCTGAGACGTGTATAGATCATTCTAGATCATTTCTATGTGTACTATTTCCTTTGTGAATTCGAAATATTTCAAACAAAAATTGATCGAACTAAAGGAGATTCGGAAATTATATTATAAACATTTTGTTTACAATTATCGTTTCAATTTTACATTAATGTAAATTTAAAAATACAAAATATAAGTATAATAAAATAGATAATACAAATGCATCTGTATATTTAGCTAATTTGAGTAATTAAAGTTTTCAACTCGTAGCAATCACAGAAACGTCTAGGACTAAATCCTTTGCATCTGGAAGCTAAGTTTTACTGACAGTGAACCGTAAACCGTGCTCCTTTATCCTGTAGACTGCCCGCGGACGATCGGCGAGCTCGAAAATTAAATTACAAAAGGAAGTAGCAAAAAGTAGCACGAGAGTGTTACAGTACTCAAAGAACTGGACTCGAACTATATTGTTTCACTCTAAAAAAAAAAAAAAACTGAAATACACGCAAATCTTGGCTGTCTTTAAGCACATCTACTCTGAAGTGTCGTCAAATTTTTTAAATCTTTCTCGAAGTATATACCTTCCTCTACAAAATCCACGACACGTAAAATAATTTACTGCTAATATCATTTAAACGAAGGAGAAATATCAACCGCTAAATGGTATTCTTGAAGAAGATTTCAATGTAAATAGCACCCTATTCAAACAACTTTTATAGAAATAGATACTATTCTGGTTTTCGGGGTCACAAACATCAATACTTTTTCCTTTTTGTTTGCATTTTTGCTCTCCTTACAGCCTGAAGAATATGTATGTCAAAGGATTTTTCGAAACTGGATAAATTGTAGGAGCTATGAGGGTTTAAACGACTCAATATCGTGTCTGACACAAATCTTCGAAAATCTTTAAAGGCGGTTTCCTCCAAAACAAATTTTCTAACACTGTCCCATAATTTTATACCTGATACTTCCCTTTATACTGCATACTCAGAGCATCTATCGCTATCGTCCTTACCAAAATCAAGTTAATACTTTCAAAACTTCGCTTTTTTCTGTATCTAACACTTACGAAAACCGTAGGAGGAAACGTATTTTTGATTTTAATCGATCGTCATTTCGTAGAAAAATTTGTTAGCCTTATGATTATGGTTGTAGCGATAGCGACACTCTTAAGGATTAAGAAAACGCTTGGTTCAATTTTTTCTGATCAACAGGAAAGCCGCCACAGCCTTGGGAGAAGTCAGCAAGGATGTTCGCACCCCGCGGCATTTATCTCTGAATGTTGTAAACATTTCAATCCTTCGTTACTGATTTTACGTAGCCGAAAGATACATAAATACACATACAAAGCGCCAGCATTGTAACTTTTCATGTCGCCTAGAAAAAAAATCACGAATTCAAGTGAAAAATCAGTTGAAAAAATCTAAACCCAAATATCCTTCAAGGGTCCTTTTACAAATTTACGAACACAAAGAAACCGAAAATAAACGCTAGAGAACTACCAGCCGGGTGAAAATGACCCGTTAGCGACTTTTCAAAAGTGAATTCTTCCCGTAACTGAAACATGATTAAAAGATCAGATTCCTATAGATACAAATAAAAGTGTACATACAGAAAGTAAAGTCGCAGAGTTACAAACGACAATACACACTCACCACTATCGCACGTTCACCGTTTTTCTGGAAAATCGCTAATGTGTCATCTTTGACCAGTTGTATCGTAGCGTTAAGTAATAGAAAACGACGAAAATTTCTGCGCCGTGAGACAGGCGTTCCGACACACGGTGTGTCGTCGCCGCGAACAGATAACAGCTGTATAATCGCAGAACAAAGCAGTCTAATGCCGAGTACAATAGAACGGCGGTTACACGTATACCGCGTAAGAAGCGCTAATTACTTTTCGTAACACATGCTTGTTATGACGATTTACGTGTACGCGTGTACATGTACGTATAGATCACGGGAACCAGCAGCAAGCAGCGGGGTTCCCCGGCCTGCTGCTCAGGTAAAGCTAGGTTGCTGTGCTATCGATCTCCACCCACCTGGAGACCTCTCTTCTCTGCCTCTACTCCTACTCGATGGTTTACAGGATGAACGTTGGGCCTAGAAAAAGGATAAAGGGGGGCGCAGGCAGAGGTGGCAGGATATAAAGGGAGGGCAGAACAGAAGGGGTCTGCGAAGCAGAAAGATTGCGCGTATTATATTTACGGAGAGTGTGCTACATGCTTACGTACATCGGTCTGCAAAGGTTAGGAGGAAAAAAAAAACCTCGACACAATGAGCGTTTTCTCTGGAAAGTCGAGGAAAGTAACGCGCGCGTACAATGGCAAAAAAAAAAAAAAAACGGGGCGAAACGAAATGGCAAACTTCATGCCTAGCTTACTATCTCAACGAGAGCCGCCACTTCTCAGACTTTTTATCTCGCTCTGATCTTTACACCAATTTTCTCTTCCCGTGACCGTACTCTTTCTCCCTATGAGAAGCATGAAATTTTCTAACATCTCCTTCTACGTTTCACTCACCCGTGGATGGGAGAAACTGAGCAATTATCGGGAGTATTAACAGGTAGGATTGATCAATTCTTTTGCTGTGAAAGGTGACCTCTGTACGGATTGGATCATTCAGACTGAAACTTTCTTGAATCTTTAAATATCTGATAAGAATTAATCTTTACCAGAAAGAACAAAATTTGCACGGTTTCTTTAAGGGGGTATTATTCTAGTCTACAGTGCCATTTTTTAGTCCTTCTTAGGGATTTTTTTGTAAGGAAAGTATAAGTTTCTCAGTATCGGCATTTTGCATACATATTCATTCATGTTTTAAGAAAGTTCACAATTTTTTTCTAGTGAAAATAATCAAAACTGTCTGAATTATACATCATTGAGTGCGGTCCCTTTAAAAAAATGTGTCCTACTGGCTGACACGATTCCGCCCATTCTGTTTATGCAAAATGAAAAAACCAAAAGGATTCTTGATTAGTGCGAATGTGACTATGGTGTGAACCAGAATGAAAAAGAAATAGTGGAAATTTACAAAATGGCGGCAGTTTGAATTTTGACTATCGATTTCCTCCACCTTTTTTCGTCTCTCAGAGGCTCTAAAAATCAGAAAAATGTATATTTTGGCATAATTCTGGTTCAGGCGATAACAACACACTGCAAAATGAAAAAACCAAAAGGATTCTTGATTAGTGCGAATGTGACTATGGTGTGAACCAGAATGAAAAAGAAATAGTGGAAATTTACAAAATGGCGGCAGTTTGAATTTTGACTATCGATTTCCTCCACCTTTTTTCGTCTCTCAGAGGCTCTAAAAATCAGAAAAATGTATATTTTAGCATAATTCTGGTTCAGGCGATAACAGCACACCCACTGAAGGTGCATGTAAAATTTCGAGTCAATCGGAAAACTAGAACTTGAAATATCATCTCAGCCATTTAGAGAAACATGGTTTCGAGAAAAACGCGTTTAAAGTTTCTCATAGCAGTTACACGAGAATGGTATACTCACGACTACGGGCTACATGACGTCTTCTTCAATTTTACGAATTCGGAAAAATCCTTCGACAGTTATACTTCTGCAAATGTCTACTTTGAGAAAATGTAAAAAAGAAAAATCGATTTTATTGAAAAGTCTAGACTAGTCGAAACTAATTATATTTTTCACGCACACTTGAGGAATTTATAAATCAATTTGCTTCAAAAGTCAGAATTATTAGCTTTGCAGAGACACACTTGTAATATACCGTATTTCTGACATATTCTATTAGAATCTCAGGTAAAAGAGCGTGAAAGAAGTGAAATTGACTTGTACTATTGCAACCACAAGCAAAGGACAGCAATGTAGAATATAATTAGTGTACTCATCCTGTTTTGACCAAAAAACTTACACTCTTTTACCCGCCCATTAGAGATATGTATAATAGTAAGTGATTTTGATGATCATTTGTTATGCTTCTTCTGTTCTACATGCTCTTTTGTTTTTCATGATACAACCATCACGAGTTCAGTTCGAGTATTCTAAGGATTGGTGCAATACGTTATTCGTTACATTCGAAACAGCTTCGAAATATAA
Source organism: Habropoda laboriosa (assembly GCF_001263275.1). Lineage (NCBI taxonomy): Eukaryota > Metazoa > Arthropoda > Insecta > Hymenoptera > Apidae > Habropoda > Habropoda laboriosa. Next base: position 821,532 of record NW_017100181.1, on the reverse strand, counting down.
TTTAATTTAACTTGTAATTCGACGAATAAGAAAATTTAGAGTACGGTGAAGATATTTCTGACGATGTGACTGATGTAGGAGAAGATTGAGTAACAGAAACAGAAGTAAACGAAGAAAGCTCAGATGCTGAAGAAAGTCCTTTAGATAAACGCATAGGAATTGAAGTTAATAATTCTGGATATTATGAATCAAGAGATAACTCTATATTATGGCGTGCTCATGCGATACCTCGAAGTTACCTAACGCGAACAGGAAACATTTGACGAAGACGAGAAATGCAGGCGGCAATATTTCGTGTAATTCCAATATAATATTAAGTACTAGGTCATCCCATAAGTTCGTGTCGAATTTTATAACTTAGATCAATATTTCCAACGAACCTTGAAATTTGATTTAAAACAAAAATGTAAGCGCCTTTTCATTCTATTTTCTTTTTTATGAGATCGTTATGCCATCGCTAGAGTATTTCCTTGGATTTTAATTCAAATATTTGTCTCTTTCGGCACGAACTTACGAGATGACCTGATACATTTATAAGTATAATAAATCATTGCAATATTGAGCCGTATTAATGAAATAAACTGAATTTCATGTTTTCATACTGGTATTATATTTTGTAAATACACGATATTGGGTCAATTTGACCAAAATTTACTTATTCGCGTAACTTTACAAACTCGGTACAAGGGTGAAGTTGCCAGTTATAAAGTTTAATAATTAACTATTACCGAAGGCTAATATTGAAATTTTGCGTAACACGGAAATGTATATACGAAATACTCAGAAAGATACCGTATTTATTCTCTGATCTGTTGTCATCAATTCCTACAGCATAAAGGTTGTTACAAAAAGAGGAAAATATTTTTAAGGAAGAATGGCTGGTAAAAAGTGAAAGAAAAAAGGAGAAGGTAATAACGATCGTAGAAAAATTTGTACGCAAACCTACTACATTGAATGTGCTATATTTTTCCCTTAGTTTGCTATATCCTCGAACGTGTATATAAAAATGGAAACAACGCTACCGTTCTACTTTCGAAAGTATTTCCTAAGAAAATAGGTCACAAAATAGGAGATAAAAGAAAGAGAATGTCAGGCTAAGGACCAACGATTAAAAACTTTCCGCTTAACATTTCTACCGACGTTACATCGCCAGTTACTACCCACTATTATCACTTGCTAGCATTTCACGCGTGATATCATCGAAGGCTACGATATTGGTCGACGAAATGAAATACAGATGCTAAACTGTTCTTTAACAGATACGAAACGAACGAAGTCAGGTTAATTGAGACGATATTTCACCCGATTAAGGGGTTACGCGTTAGCAGCGTATGCGAATCCACGGTGGATGCGCAAGAATAGCCATTGTGATCTTGCTGTATATGAGAGTTTCTCCCTCTTTTACGTTCGCTATTATGTGTATGTAGCGCGAAATGTGGGGAAGTAAAAAGGGCTATAATGGAAGCGTTTACGGTGAATGTAGTCGGTAAATATCTATATTATAAAACCTGTAAAACAAGCTAACGATCGCGTAATAAGATAAATTACCACCCTTAAGTACGCCGCTCGTTAAGAAAATTGCAACACCTAGAAATTGGGGTTGCACCAATCTGGAAATCTCGTATGTTTTTCGGGGGCTATTCTGAGGGGAAAAATGACCTTTTTAACGAAATTTTAACCTTCGTAACCCCTTAACATACAGCAACGCGTCAGATGTTGTGTCGAGAAAATTTGGGAATGTAGCTTGAATATCTTAGAATATGTTCCGATAAAAAAAAAGTTAACAAACGAAATGACATTATATTCAAAAAAATGTTTTTTTACACAGAGTAGCATTAAAAGCGATAACTTGAAGATATGTCTTTTCAAAGTAAAATTGTGGGTCAGAATAACCGAGGGTTAACCCTTTGAACTCCAAATTTTTTAAAAATTTTCTTTTCAATAACTCTATTATTTTTAGAATTTTATTTGAAATTCACCTCATAATTAGATGATAGGAAACAATTTAAACAATTTATTTTACTAATTATATTGAAAATAGCATTGAGTGTCATATATATGTGTACCTACTGCTCACCCAGGCAAGAAAAAAAATATTGCAAAATATAATACCTAATTAAACTGGCGATTTAAAAATTACTTCATTCATACCTGCGAATAAAACCGATGTCGAGTCACACTCGACGAAGGAGTCCAAAGGGTTAAGATGTTAAGATGAACAAAATTGATTTTTATTTACATATTTTCAGTGTTTGATATGTCATAGGTTTGATACGTTCTGCACGAAATTTCTTCTTCCAAAAAATAAAAAAATTACAAGGTACTTTGAAAGTACAGTAAATTCTCCACAAGTGTCAGTCCGCAAGGAATCTGAACCTGACACTTGTAGAGTCAGGGACTACGTATTCCAGCCTCGCGACCGCCTTTGTAGTTTGCCGAACGTAGCCAAGGACGGCGAATAAAAGATAAGCATGAAACGTGAGTAGAGGCAACCACGCGATTTAAATATCAACTTTTTTAATTTTACTGATGAAAATGACAAAACACGACATAATTTGAACAACATTTCCTTACTAACACGTTCACTGTCACGCCAGATTTACAGGTTGCTGTCAGGCGGCCACAAGAAAATACATTTTAAGTATAGGATTATAGTATTATGCTTTATAATTTCTTTTTTTCAATTGAAAATAATGTCTAGCTACCTTGACGTTCAAAATATTTAATTGACAGCATTTATTTTATTATAATTATTCTAAACATTTGAGGCACTCCAGTCACTGATGACCACCACCATGGCCATATCGAGGAAACAATCTAATGTTAATACTTATTGAGTGATTAATTTAATTTCATAATATATCGCTTTGGATGAATTACAAAAACAAATTGCTAAGAAATTACATTAAATACCTGTACACATTATCAGTCGAATGTAGAGGGAGAGCCACCGTTTGGTTGCCAATTGTTTATCACATAGAGTCGACCAACCTCCACGTAAAAAAAAAAATGTAGGGTCGATTCCACAACTGTCGGTAAAATGTAGGGTCGATTCGACAAGTGTCAGTAAAATGTAGGGTCAATGGCAGCAGAAAAGCTGCTAAACAATTAGAATTAAATGTAACGATAGAAATTATTGCAATTATGCGTAATGCAATTGAAAGAATCAAAAGAAAAAACGCGAATTCATATCTTCCTCGATTCTAGAATATAAGAAAATTTGAATAAAATACGCGACTAGAATTGGGGAGAAGCAGAAGTTAAACGCGAAAAAATATTCAATAATAAACGAACTAGGGATGAAGCTATTATTTCAATACGCGATGCACTGACTCTAGTATTTACTAAAATTCAAAAATTCTCGTATAAATCCCGAAAATAGATTCTTAATTACGGTAAACTACTGAGACGGTTTAATTAAGGGTGGGCATGGTGCTGCTTTAGTTTGAAATGATTTATAAACACATAATTAACAGAGGAAAAACCGTGAAACGGCAAAACGTCTACATTCTAATTGTTATAACATGTAAACAGAACTTTAAATTTAGTGTAAACAGAAAAAATATATAATACAATTTATTTCACGGTATTGCAACAAATAAACGTTGAATCAATATTTAATTCGTATAAAAACAATTATTTAACGTAATAATTTTACCTTCACTATGGCTATTCTTAATCTACGACCACAGGTCAACCTGATTTCTAATCCTTACGAACTTTAAATTCAGTCTAAACTGAGAAAATATATAATACAATTTATTTCACGGTATTGCAACAAACAAACGTTGAATAGATTCTTAATTCGTATAGAAACATTTATTTAAAATAATAATTTCACCTTCACTATGGCTATTTTAAATTTACGACCAAGGGTCAACCTGATTTTTAATCCTCCGAACTTGATTTCACAACGAGAAAGTAATAAGATCGTTGAAACGTACTTATTTGTCAAAGAAACTTGCAAAAATGTATAAATAATAATATGTAATGTTTTAACAAATTTTTGGAAGTATAAATTAATAATAAAATTGTGAAAATTAATAAATTATACGTTATTATAACATTAATAGAATTATGACTAAACCGAAGTTCGAAGTCGAGTATTTAAAGTCTGATATTACGTGCCTAGCGAGTGCCGGTAATTGTTAAAATTTGTTTAATAATTAGTAATAGAAATTCTAATTGATTCTAATGTATACAAGTGTTACAAGAAGGCTGAGTGTGTACAGGGTGGACATAGACTAGCTAGTAGCCCCCGACCACTCTATTCACATCTCAGAACCTTCAGGTCAAAATACGCCGCGAAGTGTCTAGGGCCCAGTATAAAGGGTAAATGATTTCGCGGGACATCGGCGGGTCCTTATATACCTGCGGTACCCTCTCCCCAAAGTCATTAGCAAAATCGTCGGTTAGGTCAGGCGGGAAATTTTCGCGGGAGATTTTCGCGGGAGATTTCCGATATCGTAACACGGTATAATTTATCAATTTTCACAATTTTATTAAAAATTTATACTTCCGACAATTTGTTATAACATTGCATATAACAATTTATACGTTTTTACAATATTCTTCAATGGAAACATAGGTTTTAGCGTTCTCGTTACTTACTCGTGGTTAAATTAATTTCGTAGGGATTAAAAATCAGGTTGACCTGTGGTCGTAGATTAAAAATAACCATAGTACAGCTAAATTTATCGTGTTAAATAATTCTTCTTACACGAATGAAAAATGTATTCAACGTTTGCTTGTTACAATACCATGAAATAAATTATTTGTGCAGTTCTGTGCATTTTCTGTGCAGTTCAACCTAATTTACTTAAATTTACATTGCGAGACAGTATACTGTAACAAGTAGTAACAAGCAAACGTTGAATAAATTCCTAATTCGTATTAAAAAAATTATTTAACACAATAATTTCAGCTTTATTATGATTATTCTTGATAAATGACCACAGGTCAACTTGATTTTTAATCGTTATAATCTTTAAATTCAGTGTGAATAGAGAAAATGTGTAATATAATTCATTTCACGATATTATAACAAACAAACGTTGAATACATTTTTGATTCGTAGGAAAAGAATTATTTAACACGATAATTTTAGCTGTACTATCACTATTTTTAATCTACGACCACAGGTCAACCTGATTTTTAATCCCTACGAAATTAATTTAACCACGAGTAAGTAACGAGAACGCTAAAACCTATGTTTCCATTGAAGAATATTGTAAAAACGTATAAATTGTTATATGCAATGTTATAACAAATTGTCGGAAGTATAAATTTATAACAAAATTGTGAAAATTGATAAATTATACCGTGTTACGATATCGGAAATCTCCCGCGAAAATCTCCCGCGAAAATTTCCCGCCTGACCTAACGGACGATTTTGCTAATGACTTTGGGGAGAGGGTACCGCAGGTATATAAGGACCCTCCGATGTCCCGCGAACTTATTCACCCTTTATACTGGGCCCTAGACACTTCGCGGCGTATTTTGACCTGAAGGTTCTG
>NW_017100181.1:769636-815812 GCF_001263275.1 Habropoda laboriosa | reverse complement strand
ACTTTGCGCGGGAAATCGATAATTTCTCGCGGGAATCGGTCACTTTTCGCGGGAAATCCTTCGTTTTTCGCGGGAATCAATTATTTTTCGCAGAAAATCGCCGATTCTTTCGTAATTCTATTTTGATTTCTATTGTAATGTTATAATAACGTATAATTTATTAATTCTCACAATTTTTTGGTATAAATTTATACTTGCAACAATTTGTTACAACATTACATATAACAATTTATACGTTTTTACAATATTCTTCAATGGAAACATAGGTTTTAGCGTTCTCGTTACTTACTCGTGGTTAAATTAATTTCGTAGGGACTAAAAATCAGGTTGTCCTGTGGTTGTAGATTAAAAATAACCATAGTACAGCTAAATTTATCGTGTTAAATAATTCTTCTTACACGAATGAAAAATGTATTCAACGTTTGTTTGTTATAATATCGTGAAATAAATTATATTATACGTTTTCTCCACCAAACTGGACAAAGTACAACTAGTACTTATCGAAATGATTTATCTCTCTCGAAGAAATCGAGTTTGTATAGTGAGAACGTATAAATTGTTATATGCAATGTTATAACAAATTGTCGGAAGTATAAATTTATAACAAAATTGTGAAAATTGATAAATTACAATTCTGCCTGAATTTTTGAAATTCAGAAAAACACAGGTAAACTTCCATTGCATTTAAACGATATTCTCCACCAAACTGGACAAAGTACAGTAAATTCTCTACAAGAGTCAGTAAGTTTACTGTCTCGCAACGTAAATTTAAGTAAATTAGGTTGAACTGCACAGAAAATGCACAGAACTGCACAAATAATTCATTTCACGATATTATAAGAAACAAACGTTGAATACATTTTTGATTTGTGTAAAAAGGATTATTTAACACGATAAATTTAGCTGTACTATGGTTATTTTTAATCTACGACCACAGGTCAACCTGATTTTTAATCCTTACGAAATTAATTTAAGCACGAGTAAGTAACGAGAACGTTAAAACGTACGTTTCCATTGAAGAATATTGTAAAAACGTATAAATTGTTATATGCAATGTTATAACAAATTGTTAGAAGTATAAATTTATACCAAAAAATTGTGAGAATTAATAAATTATACGTTATTATAACATTACAATAGAATGCAAAATAGAATTACGAAAGAATCGGCGATTTTCTGCGAAAAATAATTGATTCCCGCGAAAAACGAAGGATTTCCCGCGAAAAGTGACCGATTCCCGCGAGAAATTATCGATTTCCCGCGAAAAGTGATCGATCTCCCGCGCAAAGTAGTCCGTTTCCCGCGCAAAGTAGTCGATTCCCGCGAAAAATAGTCGATTCCCGCCCGAATTATTAACGACTTTGCTAATGATTTTGGGGAAGGGGTACCGCAGGTATAAATAGACCCGCGAGCTCCCGCGAAATCATTTACCCTTTATACTGGGCCCTAGACACTTCGCGTAATTTTGATCTGAGGGTACTGAGACGTGGGTAGGGTGGTCGAGGGCTTCTGGCTAGCAGCCTATGTCCACCCTATACACACTCAACTACCTTCTCTCAAAATTTCTTTCTGAAATTTACTATTAGACTTTGAATACTCTGCTTTGAATTTTTCTAATTTTTCTAATTATTAAAACTTAAACTTGGACTATTCAAAGTCTAATAGTCCACTATTTACTACTGAACTACTGCTACTTTTTGCTTGAAATAAATTTAAATAATCCTTCGGGTCGTTAATACACGCGAGAAAATTATTATCGAACGTATTTCGAGATTGTTTTGAGGGTTTAGGGAAATCGAGATTTCAGTTTGTTATTGTTGTTCTTCGTACTTGTCGAATAGGATATCGAAATGAATTTGAGAGGTTGCCTAATGAAAATATTTCGGCGTTTCAGCTGTCCATTAATGAAATAAATTTTCGTTACAGGTTATTTCTAAATTTAATATGTACTTTTCTTCCAGCAATCTATAATTTCATTTTCTTTCAGTATTTATGATATTTTCTATGCTATTGAAAAATGAATTTTGAATTTGTTTCATGAATTGTGATTTACTAATCTAATTCTTCGCAGGAGTTGCATGAATTTTGCATGTTAAGTAGTTAGTTACATTATTGAATTGTATATTGTGAGCTGATTTGCAACGAGTGCACTGTACTCGTTGCACTATGCCCCTAATTAAACCGTCCAAGTAGTTTACCGTGATAAATCAATTTTCAATTTTGATAAATATTAGAGTCAGTGCAACGCGTATTGAAATAATAGCTTCATCCTTAGTTCGCTTATTATTGAATATTTTTCCGCGTTTAACTATTTCCTCCCAATTCGCGTTTTTGCTTTTCTTTCAATTTACTCGCGTTTATTTGATACTTTCTTTCAATTTTTCACTCGCGTTCTATGAAAGTTTTGTTCGATAGTAGAGTCTAAAGTAATATAAATTCGCGATTTCTCCCCCTCTAAATGAATCGCGTTTCGAAGCACTTTTCGCGTCGCCCATTCCACAGTGACTCACAAAGTGTGAGTCTGTGAGTCTTGGGAAATGAACTGGGAGAGGAAGGAAGGAGGCAATGCAGTCAAATCCAAGTTGCAGAGCCCAGCTGCCTAATCTTCGAATTGTGAGTGACAAAAATGGGTTTTTTTTTCTGGTGATATGGGTAGTTAGTTGTGTTATATATTGTGCTGCCCCTAATTAAACCGTCTCACTAGTGTTTCGCAATTAATAATCGATTTTTACGAGAAGTTTTCAATTTTTCAAAATATTAGAGTCAGTGAATCGCGTATTGAAATAATAGCTTCATCCCTAGTTCGACTTATTATTGCATATTTTTCCGCGTTTATCTGATATTTCCTCCCAATTCGCGTTTTTGCTTTTTATTCAATTTACTCGCGTTTATTTCATGCTTGTTTCAATTTTTCACTCGCGTTCTATGAAAGTTTTGTTCGATAGTAGAGTCTAAAGTAATATAAATTCGCGGTTTCTCCCTCTCTAAATAAATCGCGTTTCGAAGCACTTTTCGCGTCGCCCATTCCACAGTGACTCACAATTCGTGAGTTTGTGAGTCTTGGAAAATCAACGCTTGGAGGAAGGATGACCATCTGAGAGGAAGGAAGGAAGGAAGGATGCAACGAAATCGACATTGCAGAGCCCAGCTGCCTGTCTGCGAACTGTGAGTGAATTTTTTGAGGGTTTGGTGATTGGTTATATATGTGTGTGCATGTGCATGTTTGAAGCTGAACTACCAAAACTTGGAAGAAGAAATCAAAGGATGTGAGTTCACATCCGAACTCTACTGCACTAAAGGTGCAAACGCCCTCCCATTATTAGAGTATCCCAATAGTATACCGCGTTAATTCTTAATAGAGTCAATTTTCACTACGAATGCCCATTACTTTCGATCGATACGAGAATTTATTACGTCGCGTCGCGTTTCATAATAGCTTCATCCCTTTTTCTTTCTTTGCTTTTCTTTTCTTTTTTTGAGAACGTTCAGTTGTTACCTCCCTTAAACCTTTGCTAAATACCCCATCTAAAATGGACTACATGAGAAAATGGAGGATGGTAAAAATTCGCGATTTCGGGTACTAAATAAAATTCAACGAATTAAACTACACTTGAAAGAAATCGCGATCCGTACACAATTTCGCGCGACACTTCCACAGCTTCCTAAGTCTGGTGGGTCCTTCAGTCTGGCTTTGGGTCTCTCAATCTTGCATTGGGTCCTTCAATCTGGCATTGGGTCCTTCAATCTGGCTTTTTGGGTCTTTAAATCTGGCTGTGGATCTCTCAATCTGGCTGTGGATCTCTCAATCTGGCTGTGGATCTCTCAATCTGGCTGTGGATCTCTCAATCTGGCTGTGGATCTCTCAATCTGGCTGTGGATCTCTCAATCTGGCTGTGGATCTCTCAATCTGGCTGTGGATCTCTCAATCTGGCTGTGGATCTTTAAATCTGACTTTGAGTCACTCAATCTGGCATTGGACCACTGGTGGAACCAAATTTCGAGGCTTGGAGGACTCAAATCTAGCTGATGGAACTAAAATTCAAGGCTTAGAGGATGCAAATGGTTCACTGAGGGAATTTCAGACTCCATGGATCTGAGAGGAAGATGAGATGCAACCAAGTCCATGTTGCAGTGGTCAGCTGTGAGTTCTGTGAATGGTGAGTCGCATATTTCCTTTTTCTTTTCTTTTTATATTCATTATGTATTATTTCCAGTTCAGAAATTTTACCACTTTCTTCCAGAATATACACTCGTAATTTATTTATTTGCAATGAATAACCCAATTTACTGATTTTCAGAAGTTACAAAATTTCTAATTTCTTAATTTTTACTAATTTTCAGAAGTTACAAGTATTCCTTTAGCTAGAAAAATTACAAAACGAAAATATATAATTGATGCGAGAGATTTGCTTAATGAACATTCTGTGGTAACCCATAGGTAACTGTGTCAAACAATTGTCACTGCTAATTATTATTCCACAATAGCCCATCGATCTATTCCAATTTATAATAAAGCTTCTACAGTTTCCACGAACTATTTCGAATTTTAGTTCAATTAGAAAATCAGGAACTATACCAATCCTCGACGTCCTTTGTCGAATACATATTCAGTAAGAAATTATGGAATATCCAAGTAAATCAATAGGATTCTTGACGTAATGACGAATCTTGTTAGTGGTGAATCTTAGGCAATTCGCGTCATTTCTTAAAAATTCTCCTTTTCCAAAATTAAACTAGCAAGTAAGCGAAGTTCTAAGTTAAGAACCGTGTGTGTGAGTTTTAATTTTAAGGATTGTAGTTGATAAGGTAAAATAAATTAGCCTAAGAAAATAAAAAATAATTCTATTCATCCGCCGATGGACGTCGTGGGATGCGTGCGTTTTACTTTTAAGTAGTCCATAAAATAAAATAAGTAACTATAAGATAGAAAAATTGTATCGAGTAGAATGTGCGCGCTCTCTTACAGTGATACGCGTTTCTCATTCGTAGCTAATTACTAAAAATGCTTTCTACATTTTGCTATCGTCGATTCGAAACATAGAACATTAAATTCTCGATCACTCAGTTCCTGCGAGTTTATTCGCGACTTAATCACTCGCGAGTAGCGCGCGATACTCGCGAGTAAATTCGTCGTGTATGCTCGCTGGTTCTTTAGAATGATAGCGAATTTCTCGTTGCGCTCTGAATTCAATCTGACCGCGATTTATAATTTTTTGAAACCCTATCAAAGGAGAGCATTGAATTTTTCCAATCTTTAAATTAACTATGACAAAATGATTAGCGTTGCAATTTCAAATGAAATATAAGACACTCCTTAAAAATTTATGTTAAGAACACGAATTTTTGATAAAGTGTCTTATCTCCTTTGCTACGAATGAGAATCGCGTATCTCTGAAGATAGAGAGCTGCCAGTAGGGCCCTTGTTTTTGTCGGGTCCCTTGCGTAGTCACCTCCTCGTGGTGGGACCTGGTAATTGGTATCCTTTTCCAAAGAAAATTCTCACTTTTGCAAAAGGATACCAAGCTAAGAACTACGCGTACCTGTGGACACTCTAATTCTCACACACATTTGAAAGTTTTAACTTTAAGTAGTTCGTAAGATAAAGTAAGTTAATTCTAAGATAGAAAATTGAACACTATGTGCGCGTTTCTTAATAAAATACCTTGAAAAATTATTCAGATACTATGTTAGATATGAGAGTTCCATTTAACATCAAATTTTAACATCGATCTGTCAATAGCAAATTAGCAATCAATTGCCTACGAAACACAAAGAAGAATTTCTTCAATTTTCTGACATAAGATTTGACAAGAAGTAGCAGTAAAGGAAGATTAAATAAGAAATGCAATTCTGTGATAAATTTTTCCCAAACAGTGTTTTTAATATGTTACACAATAAAAAGTTACATTACGTGGTAAGATACTGTATCTCATCTTATATATTTTACTTTTCAAACATTTGTATCACACTTTTCTGCGATTTTTCAATTGCATTACGCATTATTGCAATAATTTCTATCGTTACATTTAATTCTAATTGTTTAGCAGCTTTTCTGATGCTATCGATCTTACATTTTACTGACACTTGTGGAATCGACCCTACATTTTCTTTTTTTTTACGTGGATGTAGGCCGACTCTACATTTCACTGACCCTTGTCGAATTGACCCTACATTTTACTGACAGTTGTGGAATCGACCCTACATTTTTTTCTTTTTTACGTGGAGGTAGGCCGACTCTATGTGATAAAACAAATTTAATAACTTTTATTTCGCGAAGCTAGTCACCTTGGCTTCCGAGTGGCTCAAATAACAGAACAAATATACAGTGTGTTCACGCTATTAATTTCCAATAGTTTCTCTCGTAAGTGGTAGATTTGTGAGAAAAATATAACGACAAAGTTTCGTTATTTTTCTAAATAGATTTTTCAAATTTGCAACGGTTTTCGTGTAACGACGATACCACGAATTTTTATATCACATGTAAACAGTTGCCGAAACAAGTTCAACGCCCTGTAACGATCTCATTTTCAAACTCAGTTTTGTGTGCATGTTTGCCGTGACACATAATCAACGACACGCTATTAAGATCTTATTTTTGCCAACACCTTAACCCAAAATAGATATTCGGAAGTTTTATCGTATGCACTCGTTTCATTCTTTTTTCAGAAACTTAATAATTTTGTAAAAAAAAGTTTAGCTTTGCTTCACACTCCAATAAGTGTCCTAACAGTTGTGTCCTAACGGGAGTGTACGTACAATTTAGAAACTTAATAATTTTGTAAAAAAAAGTTTAGCTTTGCTTCACACTCCAATAAGTGTCCTAACACTTATGAACGAGAGTGTACGTACAATTTGCACGTAAGTAAATATATTCTCACGAATAAGCTTTCCAATTTGAGTACGTAGACAACGATGTGTGAAGAAGATCGTTCCAGCGAATGGTAACGGGATTTAATTTATTATAACATTTGGATTTCGGGCGCGCCTGACTTACGGTAGCTAAGAAATCAATATCCTTCTACGTCTCGACGACGTGTCTACACGTAGTGAAGTTATGACGTGCTTGCTGCCAAGGTAACTAAGCACCTATCAATTAGATTGGAGAGAGCGATTAATCGAAAAACTGCACTGTTTGGCCTCTTGCCGGTCAAACGCAGAGGCACCTAACACAGAAGATGCGAGCTTGTGTGTTACGATACCTTGGACCAAATTCAATTTGCCAATTTTATTCAACTTTTTTTTTTATAAACTTTTTGTTCGCCAGTTAAGAACCGAATGTTTAACAGAAATTTCACTTTATTTTTTGCTCACAGTCATGCAAGGTCTATTCCTTTTTCATAAAAGAAATTTTAATTAACTGTAAATAGCAGAAATACAATCATTTTGTTGGAGTAATTTGAGGCTTTTCTGTTTTTATATTAAAAAATAATACTGTCGTGAAATACTGTAAAATATTTTGTTACACTTAAGGAGGCATTCTAGTAATTATGCCAAAAATTTCAACAATATTCAAGATTTTCTTGGGAATGCACAATGAATAACAACGTCCAACTTTTTTTCACTTATTAAGGCACCTATGAAGTATGCAAAACAAGTTTTTAATTAGCTTTTCAATTGCTTGTTTAATTGCTATATCTAGAGGTGGAGAGGGCGCCATTAAAAAAATATCTCACAGACCGATCAAAAATAAAGAAATCGAAAGATTTATAATCGGTATGAGTACCGCTATCACAGGTACCAGAATTAGCCACGTAAGTCAAAATGAAACAAAATGGAGGTCGTTCAAATTTTAAGTATTTTAACGAAATTTTCCATTTTTTTTTTTTTTAATTTTTCGACGTGAGAAATATTAAATTTTCAACGTAGAAATGTGAATATGGTGCAGTAAATTTAACAGTACTTCCTTGAAAGTTCATACCTCCGAAAAATGCAAAGAAGAATCGACTTTTTGAAGGGTCTAAACTAGAATATCCCCTTAAAGAGATTTAAGATGCGATTAAATACGATTAACTGTATCTCTTAAAAGAGAAAATTGTATATAAAATTAATGAACAGATCCTTAAAGTCTTCGTGAATTCATCTTATTGCTACTTTAACTACAAGTTCTTGCAGACACCTGTGACCTTTTCCCGTAGAGTGAAACGGACATAATAGCTTTTAAACTTTTAATTAAATTTCCCATTGCATTTTTCATACCGACGATTTTTTAGTGCGTGATAATTTCGAAGACTGACATTAACAAGCAAAAGATCCAAAATTGTTTGCATAATAAACGAGTTCAATGATAAATTTAGATTTCAGTTTCTAACAACGTATTATATTCTGTCCTTTTGTCGTAATTGAAATTGAACGTTGTCGGAATTTTACGCGGTAAGTTGCAATAAATAATAAAATTAACATATTCGGAAACATCTTATCGAGTCGAAGATCTGTTCGGCGAGAAAAATATAGTACCATAAAACACCATTAAATATTAAAAAAGGAAAAGACGACTATTTATTACAGGCCATTGAATATTAGAAAGGAAAATTACGGTTACGATCGCACGACCGTTGATTTTTCGATCGTTTGAAAACGCGTGTTCTACGGTGTCGTGATTATTAGTCTTAAAACAGTGCGATGAATATACCGGGTGTCCAGTGAGAAATTCAACAAACTTCGCTCACGTGTTCAGCAGATCAATCTGAACAAACAATATCGTACACATTATAGGTCTGTCTCGTTTCGTTAATCAGTTTTGTGGAAAATAATGTTCTTTTTTATTAAGCATATTTAGGGTGAAATACTAATTCCGACGTATACGTACCTTATTCAACTTTTGATATATAAATCATTTAATTTACAGATAATGTCCAAAATCCATTTCTCTCAAACTTCTAAAGACCTTTTGAACAGTAGAATGATAAAGAATTGGGTGATCAGGGCACCTTTGCTACCATAGCTCTGCTATTAACGTTGCAGAAACCGTGTATGAATATCATATCAGGGAAAGCTTCGTGCACACTGTCAAACTAACCAAATCATGTCTGAAACATACCCCGAACGCCATTCTCTGCTTTTATCATTAAAAAGCATTTATCCCTGCTTAGTCAGCATAAACAATGCTTATCTCGGTAACGAAAGGAACGAGAAACTGTCATATACACTATAGGTCTTGTTCGTTTTGTTGGTCAGTTATATCAAAAGTAATTAAGCATACTTACAGTTAAACAACAATTTCAACGTATTTACTTTAACCCAGTTTTCATGTACAAATTATTTAACTTGGAGATGATGTTCAGAACTCGTATCTGTCAAACCTCTAAGGACATTTTGAAGAGTACAGTGACAAGGAACTGTGCGATCAGGGTATAGTCGATGGAACCGATATAGTGTGGATGTAAAATCTGTCAGGTGTCAAAGTACAGTAGGACCCCGTATAACGCAACCAAAAAGTTTCTACTGCTTCCGTATAACGCGATACAAAGGAAAATATACAAATTTTCAATTTGGAATTTTGGGTTAGTTAAATTTGGCCCAAAGAGCGACGTCGATGGAACTTAATTTGTATTATATCTGCCGCGTTATAGGGAGTCCTACTGTAAGAGAAATTTAAAGGAGATAAGGAGCTTGAGCTTTGCTCAGGGCCGTTCGACGTCAACTCGAAATTGATTTCTCTATTGCCTTAATCGATGACACTTGCAGGTTAATTTTTACCAGTACGAGAATTACTATTGAGTAGAAAGTGACAGAGGTTTAATACCGTATTAAAAGAAAGATTGTAAGCAGAAATTTTAGATATCAATTCACAAATGAGAGACGGCCCTGGGTGCGGCTACATCAATCGGTGTCGTCACTTAATGCTTTAATTTACGATTTCGCTATATCGCTTCCACTAACTATACCGTTGCTGATACTCAACTGTCACAGCTCTACTATGAACGTTGCAGAAACCTTATACGAATATCACATCGGCATATTCCGCATGTAAAAAAGAACGAGGCATCGTGCACACTGTCCAACTAATCAAATTAACTGTAAAACGTAGACTGAACACTATGCACAAGCTTTGTCTTCATCATTCGAAACCACGTATCCCGTGAAGCCAGAAGAAACAATGCTTATCTCGATAACGAAAAGAACGAGATCTATACTCTGTCCAATTTAAGAATAACCTCGCTTCGCGCATGGGACGTGCCTAAGGCGGGGCTAGAACGTCCAAACCCCCACCTAACCGCCTACGTTTTTCTCCGTCTTACCCTCTGCTACGCTCTCGTCTATGCGCAGAACGGACGAGAATCGGTCCGAGAGCGAGGTTACTCTTAAATTGGACAGAGTGTATAGTGTATGACTTTCTTTGAACACCCTGTATAATAAATACAATCGGATAGTACTTAACCTGTGATTGTTTTTTTCAAGTTAATTTGTTCTAACTAAATATAATAATTAAATGATTAATCACATTTAACGATTTTGGGCTTTGCACTAAATAGTAGCGCAATGTTAATTGAACACAATGCATCTGTATTAAAACGAATGAACGAGGATTTAAAGTTCATAGCAATTTTATTCATACTAATAGAACACAGAAGAGAAATATAAACGTTAGAGTTAAAACAACTTTCTTACCATCGCGAGTGCCGAACCATGGACCTGAAACAGATAAAAGTCATGATACAGTTCAAGTAGAATTTTCGTTAAAAGTATGCTTTTAAAAATACTGAATTTCTATGTCATATAGAATAAATGAAATTAATAATTCCATAATATTTGACTATTTGCGTTTAATAATTATAATCGATGCCTATAAGAAACTGCACTTTCACAAGTATAACGTTAATCCTTTGCAGTAGAGTATAGTTCATACGTTATTAAAGTTACGCGTATTTTAAAAATTGATAAAATCACATAAATACCCATGATTCATAAAAATCCCTTCCTACAAATATTCAGCTGCAAAAATAACGAATTTGTCTGATTTAATATTATTAAGTGTACCAATTAATTCGGTGCCTTTTCTCAAAAAGTTTCGATGACTTTATCGATTAAAAACCACCATATTTTTTTAGAGAGGGAACTAATCGGAAATAATGCAGATTATTGTGAACATTAATACTGTATCTGACTTTTTGTAAATAAACACTGAAATATGGGGGAAAAGCGCTAAATGAATACGTGCACATAACACTTTTGTTTGCGATTTTAATGCATTTTTGTATGCAATTTGCTATCAGGGTCAATTCTACAATGTATATGTATAGAGGCGAACGCACGGGGCTCGAAAAGGGATGGAAAGAGACATTTTTGCGTTTCGAGTTAGTTCAAAAGGGAGAGTCGTAATAGATGTGGCGTTTCATTTCTTTTTTTTATTATTGTGGCAACCGCCACGGGGGACCTACGTACCTAGGTCTGGCGACTCTTGGCCCTCGAGGCGAAGAGTCGAGAGATATTTTCCAAACATCTTTGGGTTTCTTCGTCCTCGAGGACAAGAGTATTGCCTTGACAATGTAGGCCCGCGCCCCCACTTCCTGAAACTTTCCCAGGGAAAAAGGGGCTACTTAAGGGAGCCCCGAAAAAGGTACAAAGCTTTTTGTCGTGGACATTCTTACCACATGCATCGTATCGCCTACACATTAAAAATAGTTTAAGCGTTATCTGAATTAAATAAATTATATATTTCTGTTGAGCAACCTTAGTGTAATAATTATTTTTACACCATGTCATTTCCAAATTATTATTCATTTTTTTATCTGATATATAGAATAACAGTTTTTTTTTTTTAACGTACATAAAATTATTTATTTATCGATCCAACGCTATGCAGTGTGGCATGAAGTAGCTTACAGTGAAAAAACCGTGTTTCCAAAGTACTTTGTAAATTGAAGATCTGTCATCAATATCTCAAATAGCGTTCAATACAAATACAGTGTAATTAGCAGAAATATGTATTCTTCTAAATGGAAGTCGCACGAAACACCCTGTTTAGCTTTATTAACAAAACAAGAAGGTATTACTAAACGCAATGCTAGGAAATGTCCAAATTCTATCTTCCACACAACCCTGGAGACTGCTATCTACGTAACAGTTAACACATCGACGAACGCGTATAAACATACAGGGCAAACTACGTACTTGTCCCAGGTCGAGTACTGTTTGCTTCAAATTGCAAGGTCCATGGATATTACTCGCGTACGTGCCGAATGGGCTAACCGCAAACGCTACCAGCCAGACTTACTATCTATCGTCAGGGCGAATCTATTGCACATGAGCGGTAATACGCACTTTAAATATTTCAAAGACGCAATTCCCAAAGACAAAACAGTGAAACGTTACGTAGGAGTACCTTTCGAATAGCATAATAGCCTTGCACAAGATGTAGGGAATGAATTTAGGTTAAACTATCACAGAACCACACTTAAAGTGGGAGACTCGTGTAACGTAAGAAAAAATTTTTTCTTTTGCATAGATCAATAGTAATAGATATGGAAAGTATGTTCGTGAAGACGTAAACCGAAATTTGAGGTCTTAACCAGGTTACGACCAATTTTATAGTTATGTGTCACGCGTATGTTAATTATTAGGTCATCCCGTAAGTTCGTGATGAAAGTGAAACATATTTTATTGAAAATCCGAGGAAATACTCTAGCGACGATATAATGGTCTTACAAAGAAATATAGAAAAAAGTTGTGGAATGAGAAGACGCTAAAGGTTCGTTGAAAATATTGATCTGAATTATAAAATTCGACACTAACTTACGGGATGGCCTAATACATTGACGACGGAGACTCAGAAACGTAAAAGTACTTCTACAATTTGTAAAAATCGAATTATTTACACCAAGAAAATATTATCTACTTTTTTAGGTATTGAATAAAATATCCTAAGAGTTTCCAAAAGATCTATGCCACAGTCTCTGAAAAATAAATTCATAAAAATCACCTTATTTTTAACGAGTTGCACAAGTCTCTTCCCTTGAGGGGCCAGACTATCTTCGCCGATTCAAAGATCCATTCGTTTTCTATTTTCATAAATCGATTCTTCGTTATCTTAAAAATTCAGATTAGAATTGATTCTTTGGATGAAGTAGAGCTTACGAAGGAAGACGTTACAAAAGAAAGGTTAGAAGATGAGGATATTTTGCTGGAAAGAAAACTCTCTCGTTTAAGATTACCTTTCTAAGGTAATAAGATTCAAAAATCGATATTTTTCAATTTTCATAAACTGATACTTCATTGTCTTAAAAACAAGATACAATTTAGCCGAAGTTTGAAATTAAAGAGGTGCGTAGCCTTGCACGTTCGTGCCAGGAACTTTAAATGCGTTTTTCTTGAAACCACGTTTCCAAATTTTTCACACATATTGTTAAATGCATTCTATCTTGTTCGATGCGTTACTCGAGATATAAATAAATAAATGGCCACACGTCCATGTAAAAAGCGAATTTTATCTATGAAATCCTGCCATTTTGTTATTTATCAATTAAACAAAAACATTCTACATACATCAGTCGATGCACAATTTAGTTTTATTTAGTATTCCATCAGGCAAATTTGGTTTGAGGAATCTGTTCATCGTGAATAAACGATACATTTCAAAGCTTGCTCTCGATTTCAACATTTCCTTGAAAAAATTAATTCTGCATATTATTTATATGTCCTCATTATTAACAAAAAATTGTTTTCAAGAGAGGGTTATTTTTACTTCAAAATAAATTCCCAAAGAAGCGGTACTTTTCGGACAGCCCAAGGTAGCTCAATCCCTTAACAGTTTGCGGGACATTATGACAGAGGTTCTGTGCTGTCGATCAGTGTTACGATCACAAACGCTAGAATTGACGGTGTCAGAGTGCTAGTAGAGGTCCATGTTGTGCCAAACGAGAACCAGATGGTATTCTTGGTGGTGGAGCACCCTTTTACCGAACATCTATAGGTGTAACTATAGTCGAAAGATCCGGAGAGCTGCAAATTACAGGAACGGAGAAGGATTTGGCACACTACGTACCGAATGATCCTAGCAGAGCTACACTTTAGACCATGTTGCGACGTGTGGTATACTTGGTGGAAGAGATACAGTGAGGCCGTAAATCACGATGTTAAGCGAACACATCGGTTGATCTAGCCTTATGCAAGATTCTTACCCACTAAGACAAATAATTTCGGGTAATAGGCAGGCCCTAGACCAGAGGTCGGCAACCTTTTGATTAAAAAGGGCCGAATGGCTGGCTTATGATAAAGGGCACTTTGCCTTAATTTTGCTGGAGGGGAAGTTGTAAGCTTAAAGTACATTCCGTACATATTTAGTTTAAATGAATTTATTAATAGAAAATACTACCGATCATCTTTTAAAACCATATTGTAAAAATATCTGGCGGGCACTTGAGACGAGGTCTTATGTGAGGTGATCAGACCTACCATGGGTCTCGCGAAATCTTCATATCGCGATAAAAATGAGTTCCACAGGAAATCGTGCGTTTCAGGAAGATTTCATTATATTGTATAGAAGTCTCCTATGTTTGTGGGACATAAAGACCAAATCCTAAACGGATCTGTGGCGGTTAAGCCACTGTCGACACGCCCGTATCAGAGTTCTTACCGACCAAAACCTGTTTCTATTCTTTTGCACAAGTTTCTCTTTCCCAACTTCTTCAGATTTTCAGTTTCTGTCCTTTTGTTTCTCCAATGTTAAGAGTCTTGCCGTTTGTTCTCGAGGAGCCTAGGAACGGCTCTGTCGTCTACGAATTTTCCATTTCCACCACATTCTCTACCTCTATCTTTATGTATCTCTACTTCTGTCTTTCTGTCCTACCCGTATAACAACCCTGCGCTTTCACACAACAGACAGGTTTTTTTAGCACCACCACCGAATTGAAGTCGAACCGCTGTGCGACTGCTGCGCGATAATTTAAGTATTAAGCCAAACTATCGGATGATTGCAAAACACTTCGATACAGATGTTTGTTTTAGCGTCGTGTTACATTCCTATCGAAAGATATACCGCTTGTGTTTTATTTTCAGATAATTGTTCATTTCATTTCATTTTATTTTCAAACGAAACATGCCTTTGCGCACACCGCTTATGTTTTATTTCCAAATCGGGCACGAACTTTCGCAATCATCCAATAGAATAAACTCTCGTGTCCCGCGCCTTTGCATCCGCTAGCACGTGTGTGCATGTGTAAATAAACCGAGGTGACGATAAAGAGGCAGTATTTCCTCACCCATCTCAGATTTGTATTTCAGATGTTAGTTTTAAAAACTTTCGTCGAATTTTTGCAAACGCTAAATATCAATTCTGAAGGCAATAAATATTAATTTTTTAGTACAAGCAAGTAGCAAAATTTGTTGCTTCCCTATAGCAAAAATATCTTCGAGTGCAAAGGGTTAAATGCACTGTAATGGAAGAACCGGTTCCGAGTTGAATGAGGTTCAAGCTCTTTATCTCGCTCAAATTGATGTTTTCGCGATCTGATTTCACGTTCCTTAACGCCTGTCTGATTTTACGTCCGTGCTGTAACTCTTCCGCCAAATATAACTTGCAATATTTTGGAAAACGCTCGCACTCATGCGTACTTACGCGCTCAATTCACTTTGCGCGAACCAGTTTAAAAGGAACAGCAAACTTGACTTTTGATAAATAGATTATACGTGAACTCAGCGATCGGTGTGACCTTCCACCTCCAACAAGAAGATTCGGAAAAATCACGTCCCTGAAGGAAAAAGCAGGGGTGTGATCTTCAAAAATGACCTAAGACCTCTCGGTTCGCCAGGGCTATAGATTCACTGAAGTGGCTGCTGACAATCTGCACGTAAAGTTTCCGTTGACAAATGTTTTCACGTGTTAAACATTCCCTGCAGGTGTGCTTGTTTTGTGTTTCTCTTAGGACACAACAAGTATGCTTTATTGTCAAGCAACATATACAAATTGAACATTCATCAGAGCAGTAAACTTTTTGCATATTTATGAAACTACAATATTAGACACTATATCGGTGAATTCTGTTTCAACGTACAATACCATATTTATTTTATTTAAATTGATTGACGGAAATAAATGTCCATTACAAATACAATATATTAATACTATACGTGCCGAGTATCCTTACGATGGCGGTAACATAATTATACAAAAAGAAGATAGTTAAAGCACAAGAAACAAAAATGTGTTTACAAAATATAAGATCTAACATACTGCCGTGGAAATTAATAATAGAATTATGTTATAGTAAATTGTGGTAGTTATAATACTGGTCTGAAATATTAGCGGACATTAAGTAAGTAGAGTTGTTCACAAGTAAAGCTGGAGACAGAACAAAAGGAATTGGCAAAAAACCAATTAATGTGAGGTAATTTGAAATCGCCGATAATCAGGATTTCTAATTACCCGACGCAACTAAAATTTAATTTGTTTGTTTGACGAAAATAAATTTCCATATGATGGTAAAAATGTTCTATTAGAAAAAGCTCGAGGAGAAGAAAAAGAATTTTTAACCCTTTGCTACATGGAAGTAACAAAAAAATGGACGAAATTTGTTCAAATTGACGTAGAAATAAACTATACGCATGTTAAAGGATGCAGCTATTGTATTTCAATATTTAATATATTTTTATATTATACAAGAGCTTACAAACAATTCATTAGAAGCTGGTTCTTTAAAGCTATTTCACTGCTTAGACCTCTAACATATGGAACTCTACAGTATACGGAGGTCCATAGACCCGCTGTCCTGAAAAGTATCAGAAGAGAAAGAAGAATATGTGTGAAATGTTAACAGTGAAATGTTATTGAAAAATTTCTGGTTGCTACATTTTTTCAGATATTCAAAAGAAAATTCGCACACTAGCTAGAAATTTGCTATAACTAAACCGATATCAAAGGACCTTTTATACATAAATCAAATGGACCCAAATCAGTCTATAGAATTAAAAAGGTTCATGTCCATTCTAAGTCGTGTCCCAGTTTTTCTCGATCAAACTTTGTCAAACTCTGTCAGTATGTACTATGGGTGCAAGTAAGAGAAAAATGTTATACAAACTTAGGTTGTTTGAAGATTTGTTAAAAAGTTAGGGCAAAAATATGAGATAGGAAGGGAATGGTAACGAATTTGCGCTTACTGCAATACAAGACAAGAATGGCACTGGTACAAGTTATGAAAGGCAACAGAGATACAATAAAATGAACAATAGAGTGATATGTCACCTTAATTGCATTCAGGCGTAAAATGTGTACAATGAATTTTTAGAAACGACTTTCTGAAAAACGAAGCTTCTTCCTTCCTTCCCTCTTCATTTAATTTTGTACAAAGAAGCATTTCGTTTTAACTTATACTGCTAATATTTTACGTATAAGCCGAATATTCATTGCTATTGCAGTTACTTAAACATGCACATGCTTAACTTCAATGAGTACCGCCATATTTATTACCGAGCATTAATGCAGCAAATTCTGTGTGCTGTACTTTAAATGAAATGTGACCTGGAACGATTAACCTGTTGATGTAGTTCCGTAAATTGACCAACATGTTTCCACTCATAATTCCTTACATTTGTAATACTTAATCCTACGTTTGTAATATACAGGGTAGACCACATAATTATTCTCTCTAATGATGGTGGCACGAGAAAATATGTATACGTAATTTAAATCGTTTCAAAGGCTGAATAAGATGGGAGACAAATTTTTTTGATGGAAGAAATGGCAAAATATGAAAGGAAGACTGACATTTCGTTCAAAATTTTACAGTTCAAAGTCATTTTAAGATCGTATTATTATGCATATTTAAATGCACATCAATTATAACATACTACTGGAATTTAAGGTAATAAATTAACCCTTTGTACTTTAGAGGCGACTAAGTAGCGACATTATATTTACCATTAGAGGCAACGTTAAGGATATTTTCCAAGACAGCAGGTCTATGGATCACCGTTTAGAGATCTCAGCAGTGAAATAGTTTGAAAGAACCAACTTCTAATAAAAATTTTGTTTTAAAAAATTACATTAATTTTTGCTACTTCCTTATAGAAAAAAGGGCCTTCGAGTGCAAAGGGTTAAAAGATGGTATTTCAATTATAAATTCTTCTTTATTTTTCTAAACAGGACGCTAGAAAAAAAAGACAAATCAGCGTCACCCATACTGAACAAATGGTTACTATGTTATTTTTCTATATATGTTTATATTAATCTGTCTCAGTATGTTGATCATTTTTGTTGTTACTACTACTACTGCACACACACACATTCATTCCTTCTAATAATCCAACACATACAATATATATTCATGTAAAGAAACATAGGTATCCTTGAAAAAAATGTGGCATTTATAACAAAATTTTCTTCCATATTATTCACCCTCTGAAACCATTTCAGAGGGTATTCTAGTTTGAAGTGTCATTTTTTAAGTCTACTTGCAGATTTTGTTAACAAAGAAACCATAAGAAAAACTATTTCCTTCGTTCCTAATTTTGCATGATTTTGTAGGTCATTATGTCACACAGGGTTGAATTCATCTTGTCAGTCACTTTTATATCGCATAAAAAAAAATGGCATTTCGTTTAAAAAATTAAAGGTCGTCTTCGTTTCTCGAAAAATGCTGCAAATTTGCATACGTTATTATGTTGGCTATAAAAGATGGTAAAACCTTTTCCTCCTTCATTTTTACTGTATACTTACCATTTACGAGAAAAAAAAAAAACCCGTAATGGCGTGAACCTGAACCCTGCATATATTTTTTACCAATTCATTGTCACCCTTCAGAAAAATCAATCCTGACGGAATGTTAAATTTAAAGAATCAATTGACTAATAACATTCCGTACAGGTGACAGTTAAATAACGATAAGATAAACTGGCAGGTTGACATTAGGGAGGCGGAATATATGGGAGGGAGACGAATCGTGCATGAATTTAAATTAGCTTGGTTAATTAAACTCTGAAATCGATTCCAATACAGGAAGGAAGTGTACGAGGCAAGAGCACTGACAAATTATCTTTACGAGTTTCGATAATTCCATAATTGCTGCTAGTGAGTAATTTACACTGAAACTGTGTTAACGTACAGCTTTCTGTTTCCATAACGTTGAGTTTAGATTTGTACAAAAATTTATCTGTTCGAGGACATATGTAATTAACTTCTTCGGAAAAACTTACGGCTCGTCTGAAATTATTTCAGCATATTCGGAGTTAATCGTTGTGAAAATAGGAAACAATCGTGAGAATGATAATAATAATGATAAGAATGATCTTATTAAGAAAGTTTGATAGGTATAAATAGGTTTCTCTATTTCACTATGCTGTAAAGACATACGTGTAAATTGTACCTGTCAATATACGAGCCAATTAGAAGCCAAATTTGGGCAATTAAATTCGACATCAACGTAAAGCTGGACGTGTCCTAAATAAATACACAAAAAATCGTGGAGGTACTATTTCTCAAAGTCACTTTGAACTTGATAAATTTTTGCATAAAAGATTAAGGTAATTTGTTATTACTGCATTAACATTACACGCCTGTTTTAAAGGTGTTACAGTATTTAGTGCAACTTATAAAAGTCAAATTAAATACTCCGATGTTTTGCAAATGACACATGTTTGACTATGAATATAATTCGGGTAATATTGAAACCTCCGTTCCTCTGCTAACATTTTAACCCCACAAGAATTTATGGATTACACACATGGCATTTTATATTTTTGTCCATTAATCGAAACACCGTGTGCTCGTATCAACGACGGCGATTCCACTCGCCATTTTCAAACAAACAACGAAATTACATTTTTAGCGACTGTCATTTCGAACACAAATTAAACACAGACGATATGACAAAATATTCCTGTATTCGTAATACCATCTAACAGTGAGTGTTTAACTGACCGGGGTTTATGGCACGGATTGCAGGCGACGTTACTTTTGAGGAGTTTTTTCTACCATTTCCTTGACAACAATAGCCTATCCAGGCCAGAGGACAAGTCCGGTTTATTACTTGATGGCCGCGGAAATTCTCCACTTCTGTGGCCACATGGTGACCCGGTACTTGCCTCTGCGCGCTCAGTAACGGTAAACATGCCATAAACCCGCAAACGCGACGTTTCGGCAAGAACGCCACGCGGGGCTGACACCCCTTTTGGGACCGTCTCTCTCGCTCCGCCCACACCCCACTCTGCGGACCACGGGGGAGTGTCTGAGGGCCTAGGTGGGCGGCTCTAGGCGGTGAAAGGCCGACGATTTGCCGATGAGGTCCACTCCCCCACCTTGACAAAATCCTATATAATAAGCAAAATCACCAGAGAAATGAGATTCTAAGTAAACGCGATATTCGACGTTGTTAAACACCAAGTGCGGTCCAGTCCGCGATAATCGATACTGAAAATAAAGTGCGATCACCATCGCGACATCAATCAGTTGGCACATACGTGCAATATTCACCAACTCCAACCCGAACTTCCAACAAACACGAAGCGCGGGAAGCTGCGTTAACAGTGAGCGTATTTTTTCATCGACTCAAAATTTCAAGAGACTCTTCCATATTGAAAATTTATTATCGTTTATTCGTCTTTTTGTTGTAAATTACGGATTCACTTGAACATTCTTCAAATGTGAACTAGAAATCAAAGTAAGAAAAATACGAACGCTTTGATCCCTTTAATTCCAATCATTTGGTACGATTCGGAATCGTTACGACGCGTCCTTTGCTGACACTGAATGGAACCGTTGGGAACGTATCGTCCTAAGTGATACAAAGTTTTATAATATCCCGGAGAATTACCAGCTAATTTGCGTTCAGAGTTATCTCTCCTGTGTGGAAAAAATTGCCACCGCGGGTAAAAAGGCAAAGTTGCAAAAGTTTGCGACGCCACTTATCGTTGCAAGCGGTACGTGAAACTTTTACGTCCGTGTGCCCGAAGACATGAAAAAATTTTCAAATAGAATTAAACGAGAGTCATTCGCAACATTTATCTGGTTTAATTGAATCTCTTCGACGTTCGTAAATGTCACAAGTAGCGTTGTCACGTGAATTATCGTACGAAGAAAGAAAAAAAGAGCTGAAGTAGTTAACTAAGTTCTGCCGATTTTGTTACCTTGAAATATTTACTAAAATAACACTGTTGCAATATTTTTCTCTCAGCTGGAATAAAGATCGCCAGCTTCAACGATCTTTTTCCATTTCTCCGGCAAGAGTTCGATTCCACGGTGGAAAATGCAGGTTCCTCGGAGGCGAAGTAGTTATCGATACAATTTCTCACTTCCTCGAGAGTAGGAAGAACTTCTCACCTTAACTTCGACATGGCTTTGGCGATGGTTTTAGCAGTGCACCGCCAACCTGCATTTTGTCTCTCGAGTCGAAATCGCCATTTTTGAACCGTTCGAACTATCTCTCATGTGTCAGAAAACACACTACTATAGGCTTCTTCGATCAATCGTTTCGTTTCTGCTGCCGTTTCCTTCAATTTAAAGAACAGCAAAATACAACGTCGAATGTGCTCTTCCTAAGGTGTTATTTTCAATCGAAATAAACAAATATTTTGACTAGAGGATTGAACTTTCCAATATATTTATTTTTACAGCAGAATAGTTAACAGTGAGATATGAACACAGTGTACTCTATCACCATCTACGAGCAATCCGCAGAACATAGTTAACGACCTAATAGAAAATCAATGAGCACGAGATAGCGTGAAATCGATACAGCTGTTTTGTTAAACAAATCTGCTGTATCTAGTAAATTGAAGATAGTCTGGATAAAAGGAGAACGTGAACGTCTAAGGTATAAATAGAAATTTCGATTGGTGCCGGTTCCGTTTTGGTAACAAATAAAAATGTGCATCGATCGAGGCAAGTCTCGCGGCTATTCTTCGATTCCACGGTATTCGGAAAACAAAATCGAATAAAGAATCTAGACTGCAGCAGGTCACGATAAATTCCAAACTACAGCGGGCATTTCCGTCGAAGATTTATTTCACGACAATTTACTTTATTCCCGTACCGTTCGCTAGACCACGTGTCGCCGCAATGAAAGCTGTAAAATTAGACCCCTTCGACCGTAGTTAGACTGGATTACAGAGACCAGTGCCGTATGCTTCTTCTCTCCGCGTATAAAAATAATTCTATCCGATCCTTTCCACCGACAATCTGGGCGGCGTGAAGTCTTAAATTTATGAGAAGGCTAATTAACCACTACAGGCACGAAGGTGGGGTCTATATACAGGGTGTCCCGGTATTTTCCGATCGAACTTTGTCAAACTTTGTGAGTATGCTCTGTGGGTATAAGTAAGGAAAAAATGTCTGATGAACATAGGTCGTTCGAAGGGTTGTTAAGAAGTTATAACGAAAATAAGAAATACGAAGGGAATAGTGACGAACTTGCGGCTACTATGATACGAGACGAGAATGACACTGATGAAAGAACTGTTTAATAGTTTCAACGACTTCAGGTAGTAAACACAGCTTGCATAAACAAATTAGATGTACATATCGCTGATCTATTCCTATTTTGTATCATAATCGTACATACCACTTTCTTCATATTTCGTATTATTGTTGTAACTTTTTAATAAAACTTCAAACGACCTATGTTTATATGACACTTTTCTCTTACTTATACCCATAGAACATACTGACGAAGTTTGATCGGTAAAAAACTGGGACACCCGGTATATGCTTATTTTCATGTTTGTGATTTACGTACTTTGAGGATGGATGGTCCAAAATTTTTCTTCTTTTCGCTTCTTAAGTGGAATTTTAGCTATTGTAAGTGTTATTATTGGAAAAACAGCGTTAAAAGGGGTTAATTCACTGCTACGATAATTATAACGTGTTTCAACAGTTTCCAATTCTTTATTTATTCATTACGTTTCTTTTACCTTCTTTTAGTCAGTTCGTAAAAATCCTCAAATATAAATGATTTTATAGGTTCTATGTAACGAATAGAGACAGTTAAATTGTTATTAAAAAATATAAAACGAAAACGAAGATTCAAATACTGGAATATTGTGCAAAAAGCAAACAAATTCAAAATCCGAAAAATTAATAATTAAAATAATATATCTTTCTGTTCAAAAGTCACTCAATTTACAAATTTACAAATAATTCTGGTGTAAAGAACACTTGATCGCAGAAATAGTATTTTTCATATTTGAACATTCCACGTATCCTTCTCAATTTTATCATTTATATCAGTGCAATTTTAGCGACAAAAACAAATACTGTTGATTCGTTTCCAGCTCTCGAGTTTATTAAAAATTCTGTCCAATCTTCTCATTTATAGATACAAGCTTTGTTCCAGAGAATTTCTGTAAAAGTAGAAACGTAAAAATTCACGCAATTAATCCCGCTCCGCATTAGTAAGAAGAGAAGAGATAAAATGAACAGTCGTCACAGTATAGTTATTCATTGCGCGCTCACCACTTTTATGAAGCAAGATGAGATCGTGGCAAAGAACTTTATTGAATTTAAACGAATTCATTTATATGTTAATTGACGAGGAATTCCTTATGCTAAAAGTGAACTGGTTCCAGTTTCGAGTGTCAAAAACGACTTTAAGTGATTACTGAATTATCGCAATACGATCCGAAAAACAAACTCTCGTTTATTACCCGCCAAACTAATATTGGGCAACTGATTGAAAATGGTAGAGCAAGGAGGTTTTCTGAATGCTAAAACGCGGTCGTCCTGAATGTTGAACGATTGACTATTTTGTATGACATCGTTTCAATAGTCGCGACAGAACGCTTTACGGAAGATGAACCTGTACTGTCTTCCGCAGCCTGACTCGAATATTGTTAGAAGTCAATGCACGTTGATTAATCGTGACGAAAGTTCTAATTACCAATCAGGGTGTCTAATAGATATCGTCAGCGCCCTTCATTTTTCTGGACAGAATGGGGCGATACCTGCTCTGTCACGGACTGTTCAGAAACTTGGCAGATTTGTATCGCGATACTGATACCTGCAATGTGTGTTGATATAGATCTCAAAGTGTATTGGACACTTATTACGTTATCCTGAAAATTCCTGCGATCTTAAGCGGCTCATTTTGAAATAATTCCATTGAAATTACAGATTTTTATTTAAAATAATTTCCATAATATTCGAAATTAAATCTCATGGTCACCTTAACTTGCCCTAGAATTTTTTTGAGGGTTAAAACAGTCTGTTTTATACTTAGGATTGGGAGGCTACTCGTTTGGACGGCACGAAAACGTGCAAATCGTTGATTTCTGATATGGGACGGCGATTTCGATGGCGTTCTTTGTAGTAATTAGTAAAATAACTTACCGGCACAAGCACCCAACGCGAGAATCGTACCGGTGCACTCTCGATTACCGTATGTTGCCATATCGACGGAACGACCAAGACTGAAAGTCTGGCACAGAAATGATAACAAGCCGCGACATTGCCGATGTTTACGAATCCAAACGTAACAAAAATCTTGGTAAATCTTCAACGCTAATTTATTCGGAAACGAAGCCCGATACGAAAAAATGTTATTCTTTTTTTTTTTCGACTTATTTTTACACGTAGAGTCACCCCCCTGCCGCTTGTACCACCAGTTCGGAAACACCCTGTGTAACGTAAACAGAGTGCAGTAGCCACACATTATTTTGTCAATTAGGGCTCACTGTTATTATATATGTGTTCATTTTACTATAAAAGGTGCTTTTACTTACTTTAATTTATAAAACAAATTGAAAAGTCGCAACAAGCTTAGATCACGATCAATAGCACCAACGAAATTCGCTTGTTTATAACTGTAAAATGTTAAATCTCGGGTTCTGATGCTATAAACAGTTTCTTCTCTGCTTACTAAAAGCTATCAGCACCAAATCTCTATCTTATTGGTAGAAGATTAATAAAAATTCGTTAGAATTTATGGGACTCTGGAGTTCCACTCGGATTTAACCCTACTGCGTTATTCGTTCTGACTGTACACTTAAGACTTTTGGGTCAAAAAGGACCCAAGACCTTATGTGCAATAATTTTTGTTTCCAACGCGACATAGGAACCTAGACAATAAACGTTTAAAATAATGTTAGGAAACGTAAACTTGATAACAGCAAAAATGACTAAAAAAGGCGGTGGGTCAGAAAAGACCCGAAGACCGCTCTAGGGTTAAAGGGGTAATATCTCAGACCAGTGAAGACAAAAAAATCAAAATGCTTTCATTCAACGAATCCTATCGAAGACAATGTGTTTCGTATATAACATTTCTTTTTATCAAAGCAATAGGTGACGAATTATTTCAGACAGCAGTTCTTACTGACTCGCCTGGTACATTGTTTGTCATCTATTACAGAAAAAGTTGAACAATATTTAATGTAAGAGATATAATTCAATAAAATACAGTGGAGTTAATTTTCAATGAAAATTAATTATAATACTGCATTGGCATATTTATCATATTACGTTATTGCCATTTCAACCTCCAACGCCAATTGCAGTTTGCAATCAACCATCTACAGTGGATAAAAATGCAAACCGATATTAGTTGCAGATGAAAACAGTGAATAGGCCTGATTGCTGGAAGCACGGGAATTTCTACTATTCAAAGGAAGAAAGGATTTTGCATTTCATCGTCAATGAGGCAGAAGTTCTGTAATGATACAGTTAAATATGTACGAGGTAAAATGTAAAAATAGAAACGAAGATGTAAACTACTTAGACTGCTCTGATTTAGTAATATTCCATCACTACTGCATTATCTTCATACAGTACTTTGTACTGTAATTCAAATTATTTTCAACAATTACAACTAAACGTAATTCATAATCTATTATCTACGTCAAATACTAAAGTTTTGTTAATAACAGCGGGTGCCCTAAGACTTCTTAGAGAGGATTCATCTATTGCTTCTGCGCTTACCTCTGAAACCTTTGAACAGTACTTTGTACTGTATGCAACGTGTACTGCAAATTGTAAGAAAATCACGAATAAAAAATACACGGAAAATGGTTAACTTCGTTACTCTTAGAAAAGAAAGTTTCGCGTTGCAATTTTTAAATATATTCGTTACATGCTACATGTGAAACTAGGTTAATATTTTTTTAACCACCGTGTGGCTAATAAGGCTAGTGTGGAGAGGTCTAAAAATGGAAACGTGCTCTTCTAAATTGTAGAACTCAACGAGGGTTTAATAAACACTCCGGTTTTTGGGTGAAACTGGTCCTTTCTGAAACTTTTTAAAAAATTTCTGAAAAATTTTACCGATCGAAATTAACGTCTCCTTAAGCGAAATAATTTTTGTCTTTGATTTAAAGCGCCGCAGAATCCTAAACACTCCTCCTAAATTCTCAAAGCGTGGACCTTGAAAACAATAAGTTACATAAACATCAGAAACCATTTGAAAATCTTGGAAAATATAAATATCGACCAACACTGCAACAATTCATAACGTCTGTGATGTATTTTGGTGATTCAAATGCAATTATTCGCATACCATTAGTTATAAATTCCTGATTAGAAGCGGTGCTATCTTCAATGAAAAATTGTAATGTCTAAGATCTAGAAGAACCGTAACAATTCTTTAACAAGTCTGCTTATTTTAAATCCACAATTAGTGAAAGAATATTAGCGTAGTGTATAATCTTCTTTCAAATGTTGCAAAGTTAAAATATAAATTTCATTGCGTGTTTTCTCGACGACTTGGCAGAGTGCTTATTTGTGTTAAATTAATAATACAAAAAACATTGCCTTATTTAGTGGTGGTTAAATGTATATTGTTTAACGATTCAACGCTAACATTATAAAATGTTCGTGCAATGTATGTGTTTACTATTAGTACTAAAATGAACTCTCGTTCTCTTTTATGTTCTTCTATTGCGTCCACGATGGGAAAAAAGGAAAGAGTATCGCTGAGAAGAACATTTTCCTGTGTTGCTACTGTAATTAATGGATTTATAAGAGATTGATTACTCAGGGTAGACTTTTACAGGAACTTTCAAAAGTAATGCATTGATTACAAAAGTTTGCATAACATGTAGGACGGTTCCTGTAGAAACAATGTTTGATTAAAGTTCATTTTACTGGAGAAACGTCACAAGTTAAAGGTTTCAGAGGTAAGCGCAGAAGCAATAGATGAATCCTCGTTAAGAAGTCTTAGGGCACCCGCTGTTATTAACAAAACTTTAGTATTTGACGTAGATAATAGATTATGAATTACGTTTAGTTGTAATTGTTGAAAATAATTTGAATTAGAGCACCCTTTGCGCTATCAAAAATGGGTCCGTGAGTTATCGACTGATTTATTAAAGTAGTAAATAAAAAAAAAAGACTCAACAAACCCCGTAAAGTATCTCGAATTTTCCATTGCGCAAGAACTTTAATTTCACCAGTGAACAAAATTTGAAGTTATCGCCATCAGTCTCACAAGGTACGTTCCATTTTCTCCATTCTGCAAGAATTTTCATTTCACCAATGACAAAACTCAACAGTAATTTCTGTGGTACATCTTACAATGCACGATTGGAAACAATTGTCTGCTCACATTTCACGATTCCGCGAGACCCTCACTGTTTCAACCTGAACTTCTAAAATTATTCTCAGTTCATACAAGTATTCTGATCTACGACGCAATATACAGAACATTTAAAAGAGAGCCTAGAGCAGCGCCGTTCAGTCACTGCCCGTACGGGCAGCGTGTTAGACTTCTCGGGGCGTAAACAAATCGGCGGGCAACTAACCACGCCTTCCCGGGCAACAAACCACGCCTTCTCGGGCAACGGTGCGTGTGTATATATGTATGCATGCATAATCATTGACATGTGCACGGGATAATGTCGCGTCTTCTCTTTCAATCGCGTCCCGTTGAAAAAAATTGCTATAACTGTTTAACTAATTAACACGTTCGCTATCAGGGTCTGAGAAGAAAATCTTGCACCACAGCCCAGTCCTTAAATTGGCATGGGTCTTTTTAGGATATATTTATAACATTTCAAATAAGCAAATGTAGTTATCTCTAGACCAAGGATATCCTACATCTATTTTATTGCCTTTTAGCTCAACAATACTGTTCATTTCCAAATTTGTTGAACTACGTTATCATAAACTGAAAAAGAACACGTGCCGCACATCTGCGGCGCTGGGCTCAGATACAAGAATCGGGACGCCGCATATATACGGCGCTGGTAGCGAACGTGTTAATATTTTTCCAAGAAATTTTTCAAAGAAAGTGGTAAAACGTATTCAATTGTTTCACTTCGTCAAACATCTGTTATGTCATTTCTGAAGAGAAACTGATCCATTTATAGAGTTTTATAAATTTATTTTCAGACAGATATGCCAAAACCCCAATGACGTATTTCCACGTCATCCGAACTCAAGACAAAGACCTGAATGACGCATACGTGCGTCATCCGACGCTAACGTGTTAAGGAAAATTATGTTTCGAAGATATGCAACACAAGCGTCTTTCCTCACTCCGTTTTAATTTATGCGACTTCGCCCTCAGCTCTGCCCGCGGGCATCGGCGAGTGCCCTTGCCCACCCGACACTGGCCTAGAGCTTCTTAGTTCTTCCGAGGTCAGATATGCTCGAATACGAATGCAATTACGACGTCTATGAATAAAATAGAGACCAGTGATGATCACTTTACTTCGAAATCTTCTGTGTATTGTACAATACAAAAATTTGCAGTTACCGACAGTCGTTAATAAAGAGAGAAGAAACTAATTAGGGTATCGTTAGGAAATAAATGGAACAAATTTGAAACAAACGTAATTTCAAAGCGACCGCTTCAGAAATACGAGCAAAAATGAATAACACTAGCGCGTTCTTTTCTGCAAAATCAGAGCGGACACGGATGATAGAAAAGTTATTCACTCTCTATTTTAAAATGCACTTATTGCTCGTTCCCGCAATCAGTGTTGTCTCGGAGTTTCGTAACTTTGCAATCCGGCCGTGCAAATTACTAGGAGCTTTCGCTATGCCGCGTCGCCACACAACTATTGTAGTTGTCACACGTATTCGCGTACACTCGCGTATAAGGACGTGATCAGCACACGTATGAGCCGTTCCACGTGAAATCAGACAGAAATTACAATCATAGTCACCGTTTTTTTTTCTTAAACTCTGTGTGCCTATTAGCCAACTTGAGGAATGAACTGTATCAAACTGTAGCTTTCTATCTTAAATGGTTATTGAAATGTTAAGATTTATCAGATCGTTCAGAAAGTTCTGTCGGATTTCGTCGTCTGAATTTAAATAATCGCAACTCCGTCAAAAGTTAACGTATTTATTCAAAATAAGAAACATAAAAATCGATACACCTTTGTCAACGTTTCACTAATTTATTTATCGCGAATTGTTTCCTTTGCAGGGTTGTAACGCGCGAATTAAACTTTATGGTACACGATACTTTCGCGACAGGTTGCCTGTCCACATTAATACTGAGCAACTAGTTTTGAACGAAGAGCTAGTAGTTTTTCTAACGATTAAAATATATTGTTGCCTCGAACGCTGGACTTGGTTTTAACTTCGATCGCGAGGGCGGTTGATGAGAGAATATGTGTCAACCCTTTGCGCTCTTATGTCGTGTCTGAGTCGACATAGGAATATTAGCCTTCAGATATCACCCAATGATAAATCATGAATGATAACCAACCATTTTTTGATAATTTTAATTAATGTTATACTGAAACTTAATACTTTTTAGCTTAATATGACGCTGAAATGTTGAAGTAAAGGCAAACTACACGAAACTGTCCGCAAGTGGCCAAATAATCGCGGACTAACTGGAACGAAACGGGGAAAATAATTCGGAACGCAAAGGGTTAATGTTATCTTCCGGAACTTCCTTACTTTGCCTTGCTCGCGAAGATTGTTGTCGAAAGACCAATTTTCTTCAGCAGTCTGATCGGCTGTAGGTAAAAATTGTAGTTCAATGGATATCGCGAACACCCTTTCAACTGCGCCATTAGCACGCTTTTTCTCAGAGAGAGCAGGGTGATACCTGATCGGTCGCACGATGCATGGAAAAGTTTGACACCGGGAATTTCCGCCAGGTTCTAATTCATCGAGGAAACTTTTGTTTTATAACACGTTTTCGGCTACTGAGAACGAACAAAATTAAACTCTACGACCGTTGATAGAAAGCTAATTTCTTCCGACGAGACATGTACGTAATATCGAACAATATTGTTCGTTCAAAATAGGAATAACCTCGCTCTCGGGCCGATTTTCGTCCGTTCTGCGCATAGACAGTGGATAAGACGGAGAAAAACGTAGGCGGTTAAGCGGGAGTTTGGACGTTCGAGCCCTGCCTTAGGCACGCGAAACGAGGTTATTCTTATTTTGAACGAAGAGTAGCCAATGTCGTGAACTGAAAAATAGCCTTTCCTCGTGACAGTGTCATAAACCGTACCAAACGAAAGGAAATGAACAAGAACGAATAGCATCAGCTACACAGAACTAATTTAATCCTGAATTAATCCTAGACGCTTGTAATCTGTGCAACACAAGTGAACAAAATGATAACGTGAATTGTAAGAAGAATGAGATCAAGTAAACTATGATATAATTTTCTATATGCAGAGTATAATCTTCGGAAAAATTGAGGATCACACTGACAGAAAATATTAGTAGAAATCTCATTCAAAGTCCCCAAGAAGATCCATTTTCTCCAACTTTTTGCCATTCTTTTTTATCGTTCTTATAAATGTACATCTTCGGACAATACAAATTATATCATTCACCTTAATGCTTAAATTCGTAATCATTCGGTGTTTTATTAGGAGTGAAATTTTCCTGAGGTTTGATTAAAGCTCTCTGAACTTGAGGACCGATTCTAGATTACCCAGGTTTCCCCGAAGTACCAAGATAGTGTATAGAATTTCGAGAACCACATCTCGGAGAGAGAAAATCAAACGAGGGATTTCAAAGGGATACGACGAGTCGTTTTATATTCTTGTGTCTCCCTTTGATCATTTCTTCCTGAATAATTACAAAGCATCATGGCACAAAGTCAACGAAAGTGGCAATCGAATTGTATCTGCCTCTAATTCTTTACGGCATTTATTAATGTATTACCATGGTCAATGCTGTAATATTATACAGGATCCACTATATAATTTGATTCACCTTAATTATTTCTGTTACTGCTGGATCAATCCGAATTGTTATTATATCTTTAATATTTCGAATCGTAGAAACCTACGATTAATTACTATCTCAAGTATATTTTTGGTAGATAATCCCTTTCTCCAAATTTTCAAGGACATCTTCAATTTTTTAAATTAAATTTGTCGACTGTTAAACTATTAACTATTCAAACTCAACACGTTTCAGACGTTTTCTTTTTTTTAACCTTTTTCTCTGAATTATCAAAAGTGTCAACACATAATTAAAGTCAACAAATCTGATATGTACAAATATTTATGCACATATTAAGGTGGAATCCTAGTAGAGCCAATTCAAATTCTTCTAACTTTCGATACGTGCACAATTTTGAAAAATGTTTCAACCAAAAGTTACTCAAACACACAAAAATTTACCCCACATTCCACTTAAAATATCCTCTGTTTCCAATGCTTCAAGTGGGACTGAATTTTTTTTCTTCACACGCTATGAAGTTTACAAAAACAAAAAAAAAAAAATCATCCACAGATATCGGTTTGTAACAGATTTCGTGAAACACTCGGTACAACTAACCATTCAAGACAGAAGCTAAGGCCTCGAAATTGCTGTATGGACGCAGAGACATTGCATCGTGCCGTACAAATCATTACTGCTTCGCCTTGTGTGTTCAGCAACGACTGATGTGTTATCAGCACACGACGCAGCGTATAACCAATCACAGGGTTGCTCACCTTTGGGCCTAATTCTCCCGATTACGTCCATCATTACCGCTCTATTAATTCCAAATAACTAAATGGACAGGATCCTCGTTGATCATCGATCATCATTTAACCCTTCTACGGACTTGGTGAAGTTACACGAATAAGTAAATTTGGGTCAAATTCATCCAATATCCTATATTTACAAGAAATGAGTAGGGGGAGTTCCCTTAACGCCGAACATTAGCTGTATCTGTAATAATCGAAACGCTACCGAGCCGTTATTCTGCGTATCTCCTAGAGGAGACAAAATAAGTTACCTACGCGTTTCAGTCGCGAGTGCACAGGTAGAGAGATATATTTAAGAAAAACCTTAAGCGTCCGGCGCTAGGGGAACTCCCCCTATAAAAAAAAAATGAAATTCAATTCATTTAATCACTACTTAGAGAAATTACACGAAATACTGCCGCCTGCATTTCTGGTCTTCATCAAATGTTTCCTTTTCGCGTTAGGTCACTTCGAGGTATTGCACGAGCACGCCATAAAATAGAGTTTAATAGAGAATTATTAACTTCAATTCCTATGCGTTTATCTAAAGGAAGGCTGTCTAAACTTTCTTCGGAATCTGAGCTTTCTTCACCTACTTCTGTTTCTGTTACGCAATCTTCTTCAACATCGGTCACATCCTCAAAAATATCTTTACTGTACTATAAATTTTGTTACTTATCGAAATGCAAGCACTGCTAGAAATAAAAATAGGTGCTGCAAATACACACTGTTTGTTGGCACGCCATCGTAGAAAATCACGTTACATTTTGAAGCTGTTTCGAACGTGAGGAGTAACGTGTTGCACCTGTGTTTAGAAGACACGAACTGAACTCGCGGTATTACGGTTATATTATGGAAAACAGAAGAGCGTATAGCGTTCGTGGCAAAGGAACATGCAACAGACGAAGCGTAACAAAAGATCATCAAAGCCGCTTACTACATATGTAAGATCAAGTTGACTTCTGTTTTTGTTACGTGAACTTATCGGTCACATCGTCAAAAGTGCAAAAATTGTAAATACTACACAAACGATAGCAGTGTGAAGAGGAAAAACAAAATCATCTTTAAACGTTTCTGAAAAAATTAAATAGAGATACCGAGAAAATTGTACGCTACATTGCAGGCAATGCATTTTTATTTATAAATCGAAAAGAATTTTTTATTTCAGACGTTCCAATCCTTGCGGCCAACAATCGATGTTGCAGCAGAACAGGTTTCGCAATAACTCCTCCATTTGATAGCATATGTACTTTTTAAAAATTGAGAAAAGAAGCTAAAAGTTACACTTACATTCTCTGAAAAAATTGAAACTTTTCATTAAGTAGTTACCTATGAAAAAAATTCCCAAACTTCACGTATTTTTAAACGCCTCGGGGAGAGGGCAATTTGAATACAAATATTGTATTCGTTGTAAAAAAAATTACTATCTACGAATTGTATTAATTTTCAATGTTTCATTGGCTTGAAGTTGTTAAAATTTTTATCAGAACAACTCAACTTGAAAACCAATCATTTTAGCTAATTAGAGATGATCGTCGTATCATAAGGAGCATTCTGAGTTAGCCTTACTTTGCAAATTTTCCGTTCAACCGCTTACTAAAGTATCTCAAGTGTTTAACCGTGAAGTAGAATTGGACTATACGCATAAAAAGGTGGCTACTTGTAATCGATTTTTGTTTCGAATATTAACGAACGTTATTTATATCGCAAAATAATCAAGTCATTTCGAGTCGTTTCTCTGCACAATTGTACACCGGGCGAGTCACCGAAAGCTAGAACCTGAAATATCTTTGAAACTGTCGAGTATACCGAGAAATGTTTCGAATAAAAGGTGGATGGAGAAAGAGGGGCCAAACTTTGATGTGAGTAGTTTCTTCTTAGGTTACTGCGCAGAGTAGACATGAAAAAGAAACGTCTACATTTTTCTTAATAACACGTGGTGCTGTTTTCTACAGAATGACTGAAGATAACGAGTCGAATGTACTGTGTGACTATTGTTGCGGCCTCATTAGGTCGCAACGAAGTCTCGGTTAGGTGTATCCTGCAGCCGGATTTATGGCATCGTCTCAAGGGGTCACGCGTTTGCAGGCAACTCAGTTTCGTTGAAGTAAACAATAAATGTTCATTGCGTCGCCTGCAAACAGAGTCGCTGGGATCCTGAAATCTCCAAACGGGCAAAGTGGAAAATGGCTCGAACCCTCGCGTCTTCGGTAGGCCCAACTGGAGAACAACGAAGTCCAGACCTCGCGGAGATTCCACAGGATTCCGCGAATCCGTCCTCCGAACACTTTCTCCGGTCATTGTGAGTTCCACCCTCAAGAGAGCTCGCTAAGGGCGAAAGGAAAGGAGGTCGCAACGAATCGGAGAAGACTGATTGGTTGTTGAGGAAAATGTAGAACACCAGTCAGGGTGTTTTAACTCCACCGCCAGAGTCTTCGCCGGAAAGAAACGGGAAAAGTCTGGCAGATTCGTTTTTAGAATCGAGAGAGACACAGAACTGCTCTCGTCATATACACACCGCACGCTCTGGTGATGCACACAATTGTTCTTTCTAGAGTACACTCCTAGACTAATCTTAGAATTGTACTTAACACATCTTGCGCTGGTGCTTTGCCGCCAAACTCTCACCGGCGATTTTTTACAATTCGTACGCAAAATTACTTGTGCACAAAATAGCTGTGGTTTTTGAACTTTAGGTTGTTTTTAAATAAAACTTTTAGTTTCTCTTTAAAAATCAATTTCTTTATTCCCTTTAAAAAAATAAAAATACCTTGTAAGAAAATCAAGAATTTAAAAATGTTTTAAAGTGTGATATCGTTCAAAGCACTTTCCTTTGTGCAAGGGTACATTAGAAAATTTACACCTATACCGCGTTACACTGCGTATTTTCTTAACGGAGCACACACGACATTGTATGTTTCCTTTTCGTGCATTTTTGCAACGCACGTTTTAATGTTGAAATATACGGGCGTCGACCCAGTACTCATGTGTATCCGATCTTATTGTAAAAACATTACAAGAGCCCATCGATAACAATAATCCACCAATAATCCGTGCAAAACGACTTTAATCGCTTCCCGCGCAAGATGTGTTAATATCCATCACATTCATACAGTCCAGTCATACTTTTGAAAGACTTCACTTTTCGAAGTCGCGTCATTAACACTACCCTTGGACGCTGTGGCGCGTTGCAATTATATGTTAACCTTCAGATGATTTAACAGTGTCCGTGGTTACCAACTGTTGCGTCGTAGACCTTGATCAACTGTTATGACCAGGAGTCTGGCGCAGGTTGTTGATAGTTCTCGCAGATTCGAGGTGGAATGAAACTTCGTTGTTGGGTTAGATGCCTTCTTTTTATTAGATGTTGATGAATTATTTGCTTTCGGATCGTTGATAGATGTTTTGCTGAGATTCGGTTATTCTTTTTTTTGACGATTTGCCTCGTGCTCTCGTTGTACTGTTAATGCGCTGTTTTGAGGTGTGTAGATGTATATATAGGGATCAGGTTGGTTCTGCCTGGTGGTTGTGTTATGGAGGTGGAAAATGTGGTGTGTTCGGCTATTGGTCGACGAAAACTGTGACCTTTTGGGTGACGAATGTTTTATGGTCCCGAGTATTTTTGGGACCTATTCCACGGGGGGTATATGGCGGTCTTCTGAACGTCGGCACCTCGGTCTGGCGGCCAAATGTAACTAAGTGGCTTATTACTATAATCCGCCGAACCGAGACTTCGTTGCGTCCTCATCAGGTCGCAACACCAACAGAATCTACACTGAAACTTTAGAACGTCGAAGATTGTCTTCTTTATAGGGAATAACGATCTGAATCGATTAACCTATGATGGTTTTTTTACTATGCATCTAAGCGTCAGCCATTTACCGTTTCAGTACTGTATCAAGTAAGAAAAGCTAATCTGTCACAGGTTAATTAGATTTAGTAATCCTCAGTCTTACGACGAAAGTTAAGGTTACAGTTCATTTTTGTTACAAATACAACTACTTTGGTCACATCTTGACCAGAATCTCTGCCACGAGTCTGACACGTTCTTATAGGTTAAGGAGTTAGAAAATATACAATTTCATTAAAAAAAAAAAAAAACAAACAAATTTAATGTTCGTATCTCCTCTACGCGCTCACCTAAGAAAAAACTAACATCAAATTATGCCCCCCTACATTCTGCTTTTATCTGAAACATTTTTCGGTACATGTAATCGACAGTTTCGAAGATATTTCAGGCTCTGGTCTTAGGTCACTCAAAACCTTTACATAGCACTCCCGCGAGAAAAGTGACACAAGTGAAAAATTTTCAATTTTCACTTCGTTACTCGGAATATCTTCCAACAGATAGATTTACCATCGGAAAAAGTGTCAGAGGTTGAGCTGTGTCATTTCGGTAAATTTTATCTGACACGTGTTTCATAATGCTGTAATTAAGTAATTTTCCAAATAGAAATGTTCATTTCTCTCTCCTCGAAAATTTCACGTTCTCGACTTGACGAAATTCAAACTATAACGTACAATATGAAGAACCAAATGGTTTTCCACGTTATTTCATATTACCACTTGAAGTTCAGTAAAGAGAACAAACGAACCGGAAGTAAAAAAGTACAAAGAAATCCCGCAGTGTATTGTGTCACATCGCGTGGCAAAATGCTGTATCGTAAAGTAGATCAAAAAGTGTAGCTGAAGCGAGGAGAGTAAAACCAACGCCCAAATAGAACGTAAAAACACGGCAACGTAATATAATTGAGATTTAATTACGCTAGGCAGCTTCTGTATTAACTAGAGTTTCCCGGTGAACTTTTCAATTATCAACAAAATTAATGGTTGGTCTGGTTCAATTAAAAAGAATCGAAACGCGTTACTTGTATAGTAAACTGGAATATTCAAATCCAACAGTACGATGTTTCCATTAACCAGAAAGCTGAAGAAATAAAGTTTACATTACTTTCAAATGAAAAGATGAAACTACATACGCGTTACTATGCAACTGTAATAGCAACAATACTTCCATGTTTACGGAGCTTCTGTAATTCTTTGTGATAAATTTACAAGCGGAATAAAATGGCGAAAATTTATAATCTGTAGATGATGATAATTATTAGGTTGCCGCATATGAAACGCCTTTTTCACAAATGAAATTTTACATACGTTGTGTTTCCTTGATCAAAATAATTTTCACACGATTTTACACAGTTTTCCCCAACAATTAACTAGATTCGTTGTTCCAAATTTAGGAAAATCAGTCTTTGAATTCAAAAATTCTTTGATTGCCGCTTTTACAGTGTTTTTAGTTCGGGATATTTTTTTTTTTTTTTTTAATTGTTTAGGTGTTTGAAGAAACGGTAGTTTGTTGGGATGAGATCAAAATTTCGCGTTTTTTAACACGTTAAGCGCCATGTCAGTCACCGGCGACTGACACTATGCCTTCCGTTCAGACCGCGTCAGTCACCGGTGACTGACAGTATACTTTTCGTTGGTCGTCTTCTGTTTATAGTTCGCATGGCCCACTTGACGGCCAAGTGTGGCCTGAACGGAACGGTAAGCAAAACAGGCTCCCGGGCGTTTAACGTGTTAACCGTAGATTGCTTTCAATAATTTTTCTTAAAACGCTATCGTCCCACCTCATCTCATCTTCCAATGAAAAGTCACCAATCTCGAATTTTGCACAAGTGTCTCAACATTTACGTAGCCTTGTTCGAACGCAAATATTTATATTTCCACCAATATTTATCGGAATTATTCCAAATCTAACGCGTCGACTGTAAACCACGAGTTATCTCGTTTTTACAGTACAGCCTTTCGGTGTCCACCACCAGTTAACACGTTGTAAACGCATAGGAATTCTGTGGGATGGGCGTCTGTGTCAAAGGTTCATTACCAACAAAAAGGCGTCACGAAAAGGATTTATTTATTATTTTTTACAAGATTATCAAAATATACAAAAATGGAAGTAAACAAGGCAACAAGAGCAAATTTCAATTATGATATGCTTTAAAACACTGTCCTACGCATAACGTTGGCGTCTAGGCCAGATTTCTTCAAAACAAGCTTCGCAGTCAACGTGTTAAACTTCTTCCAAATATCCCGATTATCAATCACGTAGGATAGTAATGTCCAAACAATTGTACTACAAATTCTTTCCCCGTTCAACACACTTGTGCCACAGTAAATTCCCCCTTTTTGACTGTTACGCATAAAAACTGACGATTCGAGAGAATTTCATACACGGTACCGTTTGCATCAACTGGATAAAATAGAAACAGACAAGTTGCAACAAACGAAACTTGAACTTGCACGAGAAAGAAATAAACTGCTACTGTAACGGTATTTTCGTTGATACCAGAGAGCGGCACGTAAATGGTATTGGATGGTGGAGAGAAGTGTGTCGGTCATGTACGTTTCGAGTATCCGATATTGCCAAATATGAAAATACGTTCAGGGATGAAACTCTTAACGAGCATCTTGGTTGCGTAGAGAGCACATT
Organism: Habropoda laboriosa; assembly: GCF_001263275.1. Taxonomy (NCBI): domain Eukaryota; kingdom Metazoa; phylum Arthropoda; class Insecta; order Hymenoptera; family Apidae; genus Habropoda; species Habropoda laboriosa. The sequence goes on along the minus strand of NW_017100181.1, from coordinate 777,534 downwards.
GGAAGGGGCGTTGTCGACAAAAATGATAGAAGGAGGGGACGAAGAGAAGGCCGAATCGGCAGCAGAAAAGCAAAGGGGTGCAAGGCGCCGGCGTGAAGGCAGTCCGACGCAATGCGGGCAGCGCGACCAGAACCAGCAATCGAGAACCAAGCCTTCGATGCGATATACGTTTATCAATGTATCATTTGTAATCTGCAATCTGATATGCGAAAGGTGGGCGCGAGTCGACGCAACGGCGGTTCTTCCAATTTTACCTTTCTCCTTGCTCCTGACAAAACAATAGAAATATTTTTCATGGAACGCGTTGAAAATGGACGTCGTTTACAGTTCACGTTATAGAGACTTGTTGTTAGCCGAAATATCACTATCGAAGGTCCAGTGCAAGGATATTCGAGCTTTCATGAGAAGCAGTGTTTCAACAGAAATTTAGTAGTTTAGTCTTTATTTAACCCTGATGTCAATAACCAGGTACCCTTTTGCATAATTCTCGCTTGAAATATTTCCTGTCCGTGTTTGCCTCAAGTTTAGAATTTTCTTGTCAGAGAACTACTAAAACTGGACGATAAGGTAGACAATCCTGGTTATCGACATACACTACCGGCCGAAAGTTTGGAACCACAAGCCAATTTACATTAACGCTGAATCTCTTACTGATTCTTTATTGATTTGAAATTCATGTTGCGGAGATCAATAGCACTTTACCTCATTTCGACTGATTTGAATGATAAAAAATTCGTTAAAAAAATTATTACAAATGCTACCCTTTTGGGGGGAGTTTGCAACTTGCAATGCACAGTGATTCCAAACATTCGGCCGGTAGTGTGAGTGTTGAACTTACTAATACGAAAGTAGTGTGTGTCTAGGGAAATGTTTTATTTTATTTTCTGGTTATTATTTATCATCTGAAAATTGAATTGAAAAGAAGCTTTATAAAAGTTCTTCTTATTACAAAATATTCTGTTCAGAATTATTTTACTCGACAAAACAGATGCTTTTGTTTGTTTTACTTGTGTTACAGTGTATGGGGAAATTTTGAAGAAGAAATCGCGTTTTTCAACGTTTTCTAGCATAGATCCCTCGATCAGGCAACAACTGAATTTTACATTGCGGCGAATTCAAAGAAATTTTATGGAATACTTACTTGATTCCTTCTGACAAATGTGACATATTACTAGACTACGTTAGTAACGTCGACATCAGTTCACACGTTCAATCATATACGTGATACGATTCGGGAGATGCAATAAGCTTAAGGAATGATCATCCACAGCTGCCACACTACATTATGTCCACGACATCTACTCGTACAACAGCAAGGACATACGATGCCTTGGAATCTTGATTGCTAGCCAAACTATTCATCATGTATTATCACTGTTTTCATACATACAAATGATAGAAATGATGAAAACGTTGTATTATCTAACAACGAATGCATCAATACATTGTTTAACCTGTCGTGAAATTTCATTAATGCATATACACTCTTGCTCCTAAGTATTCTGTGGATATTTTACCCTAAAATGTTTATTAAAATAACACTGTTACAATTTTTCCTCTCAAGTGAAACAATGACCGCCAGTTTGAACGATCTTCACCCGCTTCTCTGGCAAGAGTAGGATTCAACGGTGGAAAAATGCAAGTTCCTTGGAGGCGAAGTAATTATCGACCCAATTTCTTACTTCGTCCAGATTTTTCAAATGCTGTCCTCCTAGATTACGTTGCATCCAACGAAACGGTTGATAATTCCAAGGTGGCAGCGTTTCAAGATCGCGCTAAGTGAGGAAGAACTTCTTATCTTAACTTCGACATACCTTTGGCGATCGTTTCAGCAGCGTGTTCCTAATACGTTCATTGTCTCGCAACTCGAAAGAGCCATTTGTGAACCGTTGAGAAACCATCTTACTACCATAAGCTTCTAACCTCATTAGAACGAAGTCAAATTTCCACCCTCTTCGTAGATTTCGTAAAACAAGTCTGCGAAGAGAGAAACGTGTACCTGGTGGACGGGAACGAAACAAATCCATAAATCGCAATATCCTTACAACAAAGTTGTGACCTGGAGATATAACTAACCAAATGAAACATCCACAAATCGAACAAAACAAAAAACACAAAAAATCTGAAAACCTTACGGACTATTTATAAATTAACAAGAGAAAAATATTACCAAGTAATATACTCACAGATCGTGCTGTGCACGATCCAAAACATATAAACAAAAAATGTCTGCAAAACAAAGAGATAAAATGTCTAAAAGAAGTAGAAATGGGTTCGCCTCCACGTGGCGAAACGAGGGCATAAATCCCTACGGCTAAGTAACCCACAAAAACGAACGACACAAAATTCGTAAAACACCTATCTGTATTGGGAAACGGATAGGTAAAAGATTATGATCGAAGCAGTAATGAGCTCAAAGCTCGCAAACTGCAACATCAGTGAGAAATACATAGACATAGACATCAGAAGCAGTAATGAGCTCAAAGCTCGCAAACTGCAACATCATTGAGAAATACATAGACATAGACATACCATAAGCTTCTTCAATCAGTCGTTTTGTTTCCGCTGTCGTTTTCTTCGAATTAAAGAACAACAAAGTACAACGGCGGATATGCTCTTCCTCGGGAGTCGTTTTAAATTGAAATAAACAAATGCTTTCGGCTACAGGATTGAACTTATCGACATATTTCGTTGTAACAGAATAGCTAACTCTTGAGAAACAAAAGAAAAATGAAATATAAACACAGAACATAGTCGAGGACCTAATATTAGGGCACTTACTGAATATGAAACGAGCCTAAACAGTTATTATAAAATTATTTAGCTTGGAATCTCGTAATATAAGGAGTACATATAGTCGGGGCCAAGATATAGCGAGGTCGTAAATTAAACTCTCAAGAATCGGCATCGATTGATGTTGCGGCACTCAAGGCCGTGTGTTGCAGTCTGTTTGAGGGTTCCAACAATAAACGAATGGTAGCATATGATTTGGTACTTCAAGTAGAAAATGGTATTTCATTTACAAATGGAAAATATGTTAATATTAAGCTGCACAATCCTTTTGCATTTTCTATCTGTATATAACACGAGCAGGTAAATGAAGATGTTAAAGACCTCAATAAGACCTTTACTTGTAACCGTACTTCCAAAAGCGGCTTTTCCCAGAAGAAAAAAGCCCTAAATTGTCCTAGCTGAACTCAATTTTCAGTAAATATATTAGAATCAGTTTGACTTTCGCTGGATACAAGAATTCTTTGTACGGTCCTGACCATGGTTTCAAGTACTTATCTGCTCGTATCACTGTCAATTTTCGGGTCCCGGCAGCTAAAACATGTTTACTTTGACGCCTAACCGATTTTACGACCTCGCTATATCGTGGCCCCGACTATACGTTTTTCGTCATATGTGGTACTAAATTTGACAAAGAAATGTAATATAACCCTTTAACTACGGACCACTCGTCTCAGAGATGTAGGGATGACCGAGCGTGAGTGCGTTGTTTGTATGAATGCGTTGTCTGTGTGAATGCGTGAGGGTCTATGGCGTGAGCGGTAAGGACCGGCGTGCCAGGTCGAGTGTTTGGGATAGCGCGAAAGATATTGAACGAATGTTTAGTTTTAGTAATCAGGCGAGGAGTGCGTGAGTGCGTGTGTGTTTTCTTCCAACGAAAAGTGTGCATGTATGCAAGATGACATTAGGGCGAATGCGAGGGAGCGAAAGGCAGTGTGAATCCAGCGATTGATTGAGCGACATCCCTAGCGTAGCGATATAAACTATTAATAAATATAGCGTAGTCAAAAGTCCGTTCGAGTTTACTATCCCTCCACACAAAAATCCCCTACAGAGACGAGTCCAAATTTTTGTTTCGCCAGATGTATATAGATATTAAGCTGCTTATAACAGCCATTAAGCAATATCGCTAGAGCAACTGAAGCGCCAGGTATGAGCTATACCCGCAGCGGGTAATTCTGTCGCGCTGCAGCAATGAGCGTGTTTGCGGTTCTTGCGCTTTCAAGCATTGTGAAGATGATTTCATTGCTAGTCGTACCCATCGAAGGCCTCAACAAGTAGTCGAGTGTGCACAATGTTGAAGTTATCGTGAATGGTTCCCTTCGTGATAACTTACCCCTCGGAGAGCGGATGGCGTGACTGTCGGGGCAAAAATGACCCGACATTAAAATCTTTCTCGTACGCAGGCGAAGCCGCATTTTTTTATTTTACCAGGGAATATATTGTTTAAAATTATACAAATGTATTATGATTAAAATAACAAGCGTATTTATAATATGAAGAGAGGAGTGTCGCGACTCTGTTTCTGAATGCCGATTGAAACGAAAGACATTTAACCCCCGACCGAAAACAGTGACGCGGTACGCCAACGCCGGGTCTCTTTTGACCCATACCGGAATTTTTACTATATGTGTGTTAGAACTAATCTTTATCATCTTATAACAAAGAATTTTAGAACAAAAAATATGAACGTTTTATAAATATATTATTTACTTTGTGAACATATATGTCTTATGCATGTTATACATTTTGAGCTGTATTTGATATCATTTCCTATGAATTTGTAGCATCTCGAACATATATCTATGCTGTTATTTAGCTTCTTCGATCTTCTCTTCTCGCTGTCGTCTGGCTAAAGACGTTAGAACTCTCCACGCAGTCATTTGTTTATTGTTACAGCGATAAGATTGAGCCGAGTGAACGAGCAGACGTGGCCGCCTCTTCGCTATGCTTAAGACATGGGTCAAAAGTGACCCGGCATTGGCTGGGCGAGGGTTAAAAGAGGAAATAGGATGGTTACAGGATCGCTCCTTGTCATCGAAAAATAAATTGAGCATTAAGACCAAGCAGTGTCCTGATTTTCAACCTAATTTCCTCTCGTTTCTTTTCAACCTCGTGCCATAATCTCGAAGTGTTCTGTATATATCTACGGGGTGAGTGAATAAGTTCAGCAACGCTGCTGAATGCCGTTGCGCGGTTCCTAGAACAGAGTCTCCTTTCGGTCGATCGCTATAGAAACGCGCTTCGTGCCGCGTACTTTACGCCTCGTCACTACAAAGGGTGACCCACTTTAATCTATAAATGTTCATATTTCGAAAACTACGTGCAATTGGAGAAGCTGCTTATGAAGGATTAAACGAGAAGAAGGGGGACACTGGTGCGTGCAGGTGTCAATTCCCTAAGCGTTAACCCTTGTACAAAGTTGGCAAAGTTACACGAATAAGTAAATTTCGGTGAAACTGATCCAATGGTAAACTTCTCAGTGAAGATTATCGCTGTTTATTAAATATTTGAGGGTACGAAAAGGTTCAAACGACACATTTAATAACAGAGGTAAAAGAAATTGACCCAATTTCCGTACAAGTACACTAGTACGTGCAGGTGTAAGATTCCTAAGCGTTAAGATTAGTTGGATTTTTTATAAATGACACAGTGTATTTCTTTTCCTGCAAAATGAAACGAGACGAATTCAATGACCTTATATGTTGCATGATTTAGTAACGCAGACATCTGGCACTGATCGCGTGTTAAAGGCGACACTTCAGACACGCTTATGGCCGTGGAAGATGACATCAAGAGACGTACAGTAAATTCTCTACAAGTGTCAGTCAGTATAAATGGTCCTACGCCTAGGTCTGCGTCATTGCTGCGCCTATATTATCTCGCTCGCTGTCAGTCAAGCGTGTAACGCTACACCACTCGGTTTCTTTTACGAGATTTCACGGCTCGACAATTCATAATAGAAAAATATAATTTCTTTAATTTTACTTTTTTTCATCTGAAATTTTTTTTAACACGTTGGTGAGATTTTTCTGGTGAAAATGAGATCAAACACGATATAATTTGAACAACATTTACTTATTATTAATACTTATTGAGTAATTAATTTAATGTCGGCTTACCTCCACGTAAAATAAAAATGTAGGGCCGATTCTACAAGTGTCAGTCAAACGGTAGGCCGACTCTATGTAATCTAATACAGGACGTCTGTTTTATCTCAATACATTGAAATATCTGGCGTGACAATGAACGTGTTAATAAGTAAATGTTGTTCAAATTATGTCGTGTTTGATGTCATTTTCATCAGAAAAATCTCATCAATATGTTAAGAAAAATTTCGGGATAAAAAAACGTAAAATTAAAAAAGTTGGTATTTAAATCGCTTGGTTGCCTCGACTCACGTTTCATCCTTATCTTTTATTCGCTGTCCTTGTCTACGTTCGGCAAACTACAAAGGCGGGCGCGAGGCTCGAAAACGTAGTCCCTGACTCTACAAGTGTCATTAGGTTCCTTGCGGACTGACACTTGCGGAGAATTTACTGTATTCCACCTCCGCACCACAATTTTTCCAAAAACCTTTCTCACGGTGTCAATGAAGATGTCTTAAATGAATAAATTAAGAACCGTGAATATTTTTCTTATTTTTAACGTATAATGTGGTTTCAAGTTATATGCAATCTTGAAAGATTGAAATTTTTGAAAATATTATATAGTTTTTTAGGAAAACCTGGAATTCTAAGCAATTAAATATGATTTAAATGGCGTTATTGAAAATTTGATAATTCTGATAGCGGTGTAAGTCCATTTATGGTCACAAAGTCCCAATTTCTCTTCAAGCAATTCCGATATTATTTGTATACCGAAAAAGTTTCAATATTTGTCACGACAGAAACCAGAAAGTGAGACTACAAGTGATCGTTAATATTTTTCAGTCGATTAAAACGCGAACCCTTAAATATCTTAATATTTAGGAAAATGGACCTACGCCAATGTCAAAAGAAACGGCTCTATTGGTCTTTGTACAACGAAAAAAAAGGGGAGAAAATAGAAAACGATGTAATTTACAACTTCGCTATATTTCTTCTATCGAAAAATTATCACCGTAATATGTTTCTCATCACTCTGATTGCACACATTTAAATTCACATTAACGAGCAATTCGAAGAACCGATGTTTTCCTTATTCCAGAGAGACAATCACGTAAAAACAGATGTCGGGAATGAATGGGCTACGGAGAGCCGAAGCGCTGACAGCGGTGGTAATCTCGCGAAATGGAAACAAAAGCCGCTTTCTTTAGGGAAGATCGCAATTTATTAGTTGACTGCCAAAGGGTTGATGATTCCGCGCAATCGTGAAAACTACTATGCTAGGTTATACAAATTAAAATGGGAAACCTTCGGAAACGCTTTTATAAACACGATATAACATACACTGTCATATTATGTACAAAAAAATATAACATTCCATTTAAAAAAATTAAACTGACTTTGAAATCTCCCCCATCATACCAGGTACAAAAAATTATATTTACACCACATAATGTCCCCCTCCATACCAGCAACTTTTGTTAAAACATTTTTTTCCTAACATCGCTTCCTTAAAAGATATTTCACTGTATTGAGATAAAACAGACACCTTGTATGTATAGTGTTCTGTCGAACTATGCGTAGGTTAGAGACATCGACTGTCCGCGTAGATGGAAATCTGCGTAGTTGGGAACCATCCCCCGGTTTTACGGAAAACTGAAGTCTGATCATCTGCACTGTGTGTCTATTGTCGTATATTGTCGTTAGAATAATGACAAACGAAGTAGGTCGTGTGTAAAGACTTAGTTGTTTACTAAGAGACAGTGTTTTTCCAGAAAAGGATAGAATATGTATATGTCTCGGGGAGACAACAGTAAAAAAAACTAATTTGTTATTCTTTCGTAGCTATAACACATCTTACTACAAGAAAAATAAACTTAGGATACGATAAAACGAAATTGTTGCAGTAATTGATCTAATTAGCTATACGTAGGTTCTCCTCTATTTGAATTAAATCAATCATTTGATTGTGTATGTATGTATACATATATATTATTCACGCATGCACATACCGTGAAACTG
>NW_017100181.1:745426-769128 GCF_001263275.1 Habropoda laboriosa | reverse complement strand
CACAACATTGCGCGAGGCTCGCGATGTTTTTTGCTAGTGAAACATAAGAAACTCGAGCAAAACATAAGAAATTCGAGCCAGAGTCGTTGTCTGTATTATATCGAACTAAACAGGAAGCTACGTGCCATTTTGAAAGTAAAACTATCGCGAGTTGCTGTCGAGAGTATTTCTCGCGAGTGGACACTGCGCCTGAGAGTGACTGTCCGAGAGCATAGCTCAACTGTTTGAGAGTAAACGTGTCGAGACTTACTCTCGAATGGATACGTAATCACTACTGTCGAACACTTACTTTCCAAAGACGAAGTAGTTTCGTATTTTTGAGAGAACTCTCGTGCGAGTATAAAATGTCAAGAAAAAAAGATTGATCGAGAAATGAGACACGCTTCTCGTTTGATTTTTCTCCCAAGCTGAGCTGTTCGTTGTGTACTTGAATTCGGTGCACTAGCTTCTTGTATGCAGCGGCACTTAATTCGCACGACCGAATATGCTAAGTACGTAAATTGATTGGGAATCCGCGCACAATCGAAACCGCTTTATTCGAGGGAACACTGAATTTTCTACAAGACTATGATAGCACGATACAAACGGTAGGCCCGTAAGCATTAACTGCGTACGTGACGATCTTTCCGATTTCTGTTCCCTATTACACGAAGCAATTCTGGGAAAAATCCTAGGCGTGTGAGTGACCCTCAATTATGTACTTGGGCCTAGCAACCTCATCTACCAAAACATTGCGCGAGACTCGCGATGTTTTTTGCTAGTGAAACATAAGAAACTCGAGCAAAACATAAGAAATTCGAGCCAGAGTCGTTGCTCGGCGGACGCACGCCGATCACGGTAAAAAGACGCGCCCCTTTTAAATTCAAACCGTTACACTGTCCTTTTGAGAGTAAAACTATCGCGAGTGGACACTGCGTCTGAGTCATTTCCTTTCATGGAAGGTCGTAAAATTGCGAAAAACCGGGAGCCGAACCACCATATGTTCCTCACTGTCGCGTGTGTCTGTTTTATCAAAGGACTTTGTTCGCACCTCGTTGGACTCGTCTTAAGATACACTATCATATTATATATAACAAAATATAGCATTTTATTTAAAAAAATTAAACTGACTGTGAAATCTCCCCCACCATATCAGGTACAAAAAAAATATTTATACCACATAATGTCCCCCTCCGTACCAAACAACTTTTGTTAAAAACATTTTTTTCCTAACATCACTTCCTTAAAAGATATTTCGCTGTATTGAGATAAAACAGACACCCTGTAGATTAAAAAAATTGCTGACATTTTCAAAGGAAACAATATTAGACTGTTACCACCCCAGAGTCCAGATGGAAACTATTGAACATTCTCGAGACAATCTCCATACAAATGTGCTCGAACACGTGCAAATTACAAATTATTGTTCAAAGATGCATTCTCGCGAATTTCAACGAAAACGGATAATAATGTTAATAATATACTAGTATTAAAAATACGAAAGAGACTCGAAGAGATTATTCGAAATTACGGCTATCGAACCATAATTGTCCCATAATAATTTCTTTTACAACATATTTTATTTTTCCTTTCTTCGCCAAATGTGTAAATACGTTGCAACAAAAATTTGTAATTTAGCGTTCCGTTACGTAACAACAATCCCTTTAACATAATATTTGTTACTACTATTCCAGCTATGTTGCTTCTGTGCAAAGAGAAGCGTGTTTTCAGGCAGCGGTCAATATATTTTCGGCGGTGAATGTATACTTACAATTAGCCGCATTTGCAGAAGTCATTTTTCGTCCTTTTAGATAGAAACGCGAAACGACTGCTGCGAACCGTATTTTCCAATAACATAAACGATACTAATGACTCGTAAAAATCGTAACAGAAAGATGCGCTGGTGAAAACTGTATATGTTTAAATTATTACACCCCTTTACGCTTTACTTGCCGTTTTTATCGTTAATATAACGGGTACGTAGTTGAATAGTATTTGTAGAACACACTGTAACTGCCAAAAATCAAATTTTTCAGGAGAAAGAAAAAAGTTAGCTGACTTTAAATTATTTACAAAGTTAGATTTATTTTTATTGCTAAATGTGACTAAGAATACAATAACCCAAGTCAAATTGTCTATTTTCAGCATTAATGTAGTCGAAATTCGTGAGAAAGAAAATAAGCGAGGAAATAAATTTCATATTTCATTTGAATTTTAGGTGTCAAAGGTTACTTCAAAGACACGCCATTATACATGTCTGAGCGCATTTTAATGTCAGCTACAATATGCCACAGGAAAAAGAATATGGAAAAGAACATCGGTGACTTTGAAAACGCCGGAAAAAATGACCTTGGCACATAAAAATACGGATAGAAAAATCGCATACAAAATATTTTTTGTATCGTCACAACTCAAGGAGACATTTAGGTGGCCGCCTTTAAGTGGGGCACCCTGTATATGACGGTCTTCTGAATGGATATGTACCGAGGTAACTGGAAAATTTGTATTTGGAAAAAATAACGAAAAAGAGATTGAAATACGCTCGTAAATACAGAAATTGGACCGTGTATCGATGAGAACGAGTTTTATAAATGTACGAGTCGAAGTTTAACATATCTGGGAATAAGCGACGACAGTTGTACACGCAAAAGAATTGAAGAAGCGTCGAAAGAAACGTGTGTAAAGTCCACGGTGAAATATGAGAAAGAAGATTTAGTGACAATTGGTAATAAATTAATGGCTAATGTATACCACTGGAAAATATTGGAAAGACATACGCTACGTCTGGACGAAGATTAATTGCCGGCAGCTTTATTTTGCAACATGGTAATAATTCAAAGCATATGACAAGAGTAGTAAACGATGCTTCAAATCACTTAGAACAAGAAAATAGATTATCTGTCATGACTTGGTCACCACAAAGCTCTGACCTTAACATTATCAAACGTGTCAGGGATTATCTGGAGCAAGAGAGGAAGGAAAAAGAAGTAAAATGTTGAAATTGAATTTTCGAACTACCGCAAAACAAGAAAGAAAAACGAAACAACAAAAAGTGACCGAAAATACCGCACACATTTTATTTTATATTTTGTATTTCATAATTCTAAATTAATCGATATTTCCTACGAGGTGAATACTAATTTTTGGATTAAATACTTCATAAAAAGCAACGACACAGTGACATACTTTTTTTCTTTTGTGTCAGAAATTGTTGAGCCTTACGAGCAATGTTTTAAAGAGCACAAAACTATTTTTGTTACTCAGGAATAACAAGAAAATGTTTACATTTCACTTTTCCAAACCTTACAAAATATTAATATATCTCCTGAGGTTCCCTTTGCGGTAACAGTTTATTGTATTTGAATCTTTCAGAAATTAACGTCCTAGGCGCTGTTGAATGATTGTCTCGTGCACTGATCTAGGTAGAAAAACAAGCCGAGTTGATAATCTCTTCATTTTCCTACTCATTTATCAGCGCGCGACATTACCGACGGCTGGTTGAAAATCACTTATCTATCTACGCTCTAGATCAAAACTTCCCCTCACACGCTGACAATCTACAACCGTAGAGTAGTGGGGATGCGGCGCCCCGCCCACCTGTTTTCCGCTTATTTGTCCAGGCATGCGCGTTAAAACCTTTAGGTTTGCTTGGTCGATCTGTATACATTATACATGTAAACCAATCTTTTATAACCTCATTCACTGTACATGGGGCCCCCAAATTCAAATTTTCCCGGGGCCTCGTGAAGCTAGAACGCGCCACTGGCCACCCTGTATATTATTACATTTGACACACAACATAAAAATTCCAATTTGTACGAGGTGTGAATGCATTGTATAACACCCGATTGATTCTTCCCAAAAAAGTACAGATAACCTTCGTATAACCCAAACAGCGTGATTCGAATAATGATTCGAATAATGTGATTATTATACTTCGACTTTAACCCTTTGACATACAAATGAAACGAAACTCGATACGTTCGAAAAATATTATTTACTCTGTTAATTGTGCTCGTTTCTGAAGCGAAAATTCAATTTCTCCAGGTCATAATCAAAAATTATAACCAATTATTTTATTTTAATTCTTGCCGATGTAAATACCTATATATTTTACATTTTATACGGGCATTGAAACAGTACAATTAAAATTAAATAATCTCTCAATAAATAAACTACTGTGTTCGAAGTATTGATTAACCAATAACGAGTTAACTCGTCTTCCCCAGAAAATAGGTTAATATATCTTAAAAGCTGTGTAATCTTCACAGAAAATAGACAATTTACATTGCCAAGTGTCACAAGACAATATTAATAAGCAATAATTAAATAACAAATTAAACAGTAATTTAATAGTCCTGTTCTGGTAAATATAGAGGTATTAGACATTTTTTACATTGCCAAATTATTTCGCTTCTTATATTATTTTTTAACCACATGTCACATCTCTTTGCAGGATATTGCTTTGGAATTATTATTTCTGAAATTCACACTGAAAATATATAATTATATTTCTATAATATTTGTTCTATAAGCGCACCGAGAGCAAATTTTATCGGCGTAAAATTCTCGACGTCTCAGAGACGTCAATATGACATAATAAACAAATGACGTAACCAACCCAGACGTCTTTTTATGTCAACGGGTTAGTTAATATGAAAAACAAACAGCAATCTGTGCACAATAGTGAAAAAAAAAAAAAAAATAAAAATATACAACGTATCTTTCTAAACTGTTCTTCCGTGATATATTTTTCGTTGATAAACATTTTTCATCTGCAGGCAAATCTTGTATAATGCGTTTCACTTTTTTCCAGCGGGAGGAAAATCGACGCGCTGACAATCCAGGCTGATCGATCGAACGCCTTCAGCAGTTCGCTTCTCTGCAAGTTAGATGTATTTTAATCGAGTCACAAAGAAGCAACAAAGAAGAAATCGCCAGCGGAAAGAAACTATTTTCAATGCGTCATGGTGCAGAAATTTCAGGACACGTGAAATTACCGATGCATTGTTTACCAAAGAAATTTTTATCGTATTTCACAGAAACAGAGTATTCGAAAAAATATGTAAAATCAGTGCAGAATTTCTTTTTTTTTAATTCTCGTCTATTTCCTGTCTGTTACAAAATAGCAATAAACAAATGATTTAACTATGAATTATAGATATTTTGCTTATCGACTCGTATCTTCTTTACTTAACGAAATGTAGAAATAAGTGAAATATATCCACCCAAAATATATGGGTATACTTTCTTAGGTTAACCCTTTCGTGTCCAGTGGGACACACGTGACCCACTTGTGTACTCGAATAAAAATTTATCTCTATACAGTATCCACTACAAACGCAACGGTCGATAGATAAGTAGCAAACTTTTAGAAAGAAAAAATTCGGTTACGAAAGGGTTAAAGCTGAAGGAAGTTAATCAAGCAGGCTGTTTGAAATGCCACACCTTATGTGTGACCGGTAGTGTGTACACTACCGTTCATAAGCATTAGGACACTTACTGAATGCGAACTAAATCTAAACAGTCATTACAAAAATATTAAGATACACAAGGAATTATTCAGTTTAGAATCTGGTAGAACAAGAAGCAAATATATTTTTACTGTTATTATATCGTCGTCTTAATACCAGCATTACATAATTCATACTCCATAACTTTTCATTTGTAAGTTCTAAAAAGGGCAAATAATTAAATTTTGCTCATTTTTGTTGCACTTCCTTCCCTAATTTCCGTGAATTGATATTTTCTCTATCAGAAGTCGTATGCTAAAAATAAATAATTCTAGCAAAGTTTCAGATGTGTAAAAGAAGAAATGTAATTTAAATCGTATAATACTTTCTGTACGAAAATAATAGGTGTCCTGATACTTATTGAAGGTGAAACAAATCTAAACAGTCGTTACAAAATTATTACGATTCTAAAAATAATGATTCACAATCAGTCTGGACTTACGTAGTACAACGAGTGCATAAAGTAAAAGTTCTAAATATCTGTATCTATTTGAGGTTAGGTCAGGTCATAAAAGTAAACTCCCAACAGTGTCACTGATCATGCCACACTAAACATTGTTTTGAAAATGAGTTTGTTGTTGGTCGTCGCCTCGAAACTTTTTTCATATAATATAAAAGGAATTATAGCTATCAATTGAAAACAATTCGTGGTATTGTGATTGCGCGAAAATGATTGCAAATTTAAGAAATCTATTCAACCCACTGTATTGCCTGTAAAAAATAATTAAACTTTCTTCTCTTCCATTCTCCTCACAAATCTACCACTTACGAGAAAAAACATTGGAAACCGGAACAGCGTGAACACTCTGTATATTTTTACTGATATATGATACCAATTTTGGCGAAGAAGTGTAATTTAAATCACGTAATACTTTCTGTACGAACATAACCTAATACTTATGTGCGGCGGTGTATGTTTGGAAATGCTATGTTAATGGTGAACGACTTCCTTTAGACATAAACTCATCATACTAATCATTTTCCTCTATGTACTCTATCTATCTCGATAACGGAGTGACAGTTTATTTGTATGGCATACGCACGTCGGCTGTTACGCTACATGAATAAGTATCGCTGCGGATGAAAGAAGAGTCGCGTACGGTAAATGAAAGGAACTGTCGGAACTTTCAAATGTTCTCTGCAAACGTGAAATGATAAAAATCGTTGCAAAGGAGAAGTAGAAAGTTATATCGAAATGAAGTTTTCTAAAAGACATGATAAATGTAACGCGAAATAATGCAACGTAAACACTTTTAATCCAAAAGACATTCGTTCGTTTTGCCTTCAACATTTTTAACACTCTGAATGTTGAACGCTAAAAAGATCACCAAAAACGAAATGTGTAGTTACATACATCTAACGTTGATATAAACTTTCGTACGTACAACGAAGCTTTTTTGAGGTTAGGAATTCACAATTATAATGGTAACAGAGTACAGAATCATTTAAAGTGTCCTATTTTTAACTATATTTGAAGAAAAGTTAAATCAAAAAGACATACTTACCTATACTAGCCTACATCGACCATTTTGGCAAATTTAAAGAGAAATAGATTAGATTCAATTTTATTTGATATTTATCTATTAAACGCAACTTGTCTGTTATTTACACAGATTCAGAACAAAGGCGTGGCGTACTTTTACGCAACAGTTTAATTTGTAACCATTAAAGAATAACAGTTGTTCTGAAACCATTTAAAGAAAAAGAGAAAAAAATTACACTTCTTTAATTTCCAATTACCATAAGAGTTAATAAGCAAGCTTTTAAAACTCGGAAGATACAAATCAGGTACAGCGCAATAAGGGACTAACGAAATTACAAACTGTCGGAATTTCAAAATATGTTTTGCTGCCTCTTCTCTTATTTTTCGATTTCTTCCCCGAATAACTAATAGTTTCCAGAATCAATAAGATTACATCTGCAGTGTCCATACTTGCCAAGTTTCTACTTTTTGCTTCCTGTCGTTTTTCAGGGAATCGCGCGCATAGATATGCGGATTCAAAGAGCCAAGCGAAACGCCAAGGACGTAAAATATGCAAACTTGTTACAGTAAAGACTCGATAAGAGTTCGAAATTCGGGTCCGCTGCGGAATAGTTACGGGATAGAGATTAGATTCTCCGAACCCTTTGAATTTTACCGACACCGACAGACGCAGAAAGAGACAGCCGGTAAAGAAGAGAGAGGAATTGAAAATAGAGACAGCTGTAAAAAATTAAATGCCTAAAGATCGACGAGACAACGCTAATACGAAAAAGAAACTTTCTTATTCTTGGTGTTTTGTTGATAAAAATTTTACTAACATATCGATGATAGTTTTCTGATTAAAATGAGACCAAACATGGTGTAATTTGGTTTACATTTAGTTACTTAATAAGAAATTCCACACATATACATATATGTAGATGTATAAAATAGAATATCGGTTTGTCGCAACCGTTCGACTCGAGGTTGAACGGCCATAAATTAATTTATACATTCCACTTCTAATTTTGGCAAATTACCTTCGACGACCCTTAAGAATTCGTTGTTGCTAATAGATAAATATGCACAGATTTAAAAGTTCTGGAAAATAGCGGTGTTAATATTTATGTTGAAAATCCAAGCGGCTGAATTTAATGAAAATCTATATTTATTAGTAAATTACGTACATTACGAAGAGTCGTGACTAGTTTAACCTTAGTACTATGTAACAACTTCTATGTGTAATCTTATGTGTTCTTTAAATCGCCAGAGGTGGAAAATCGTATCTTACTCTCCGTTAATTGACCAAAAACAATGCCGCTTACGAACACTAAACGTCTAAAGGCTGTCCCATTCGAGAATAACCGGATTGATTCGGTTCTACTATAGTACTGGGTAACTGTTCGTATTCGGCACAGCTGTGAAACTCTTAACAGAGAGATCCTCCATTCTTGAGATGTACAGATTTTTGATATAGTTGAATTGAAAATAATTAACTTTTGTCGCTTCGTTAGTGTTGTCTCACCGATATGCCACCACCGAATGCGATAACAATTATTAAGGAGATACCACGACCGTGCCACATTACTCCCTTGTCTGGTTCAAGGGTGGTGCCCTCTCGTGGTGGGGATAAACCATGAACATTTAACGTGTAGATCCCAACGAACTCTTATATTATCTTCAACGTAATTCGAAACTGACTTTTAAAAGCTGATCCTAATTGATCTGCGGAAAACTGGTGTGGAAGTGTGCTAATAAAAGATACTGCACACGGATAGGGGTTTAAATCTGCAATTTATTTCACCGTAGTAAAAACTTTTCTTAACCTTTTCTCGATTCCACCGTAATGGCATTTGCTTCTCTTTGTGGGATTCAATAATTGCGGAACGTTTTCGTGAAAGATAGATATTTCCTAAAACTTGATATAGCTTTAAGAAATTTCATTTTCATCAAAGTCAGAGGAACGCGTTTTAATCCTTCTCTCAAATACTTTGCAACAAAAGGAGAAATAAATGTCAACTGGAATTTTTGCGAGGTGCAAGCACCAATCTGTATATGTGGCGCCATCTATAGCATAACTGCAGAAAGAAGACGGTCGATAAAGTAATTTCTCTGCATTGCAGTTACCTGCATTATCCGTTATCCTCGGTGCTTCTGAGAAATCTAATGCAGCTTGAACCACGATGGCGCTATGAGAAACGGACGATTTATCGATTAGACTACTCAGTCTTTTGAAATACAACTTTTTACAGTCTTCGTACATTTACGAAGGGCAAAAATTGAAATAACTAACGTCGACTTATACTCGTGTTTCAGTGAATACTAATCGAATATGTTTACCAAGTAAAATGGATTATATTCTGTTAACGGGCACATTTTCATATATTTATTTTTATCTTAACATATTTTATCTTAACACTTCACTTGACATCAACGCATCAAGTGTAATTAGGTGTCGAACAAAATGTTTCACCAATTTGCAAAAGTGTACACGTTGCAAACTACGAAGCAGGTCATACGATACTTTACCGATCCAGTAGATTAGAGATACGGGGAGGGGGGGGAAGAAACTTGGTCCAGCTTCGAAAGTAAAACAGTGGCTAATTTACCGTCAGTAATTCGCCCGATTCTATCTGCTACATACATAAACACGCCAAATAAAATTACGACACGTTGCCAAAATATCTATCTATATATACGCGAAACACTAACTCTAGGTATTGTAGAGCAAATTATTTTAACCATTTAATAAATGTCAAAAGAATGCTTAAATCTGTTTCAATTGTCGCTATAAAATATCCACGTGCGAATGAAACATCCATCCTGATTTATTCAATTTCCAAGCACGTTCTCATCAACCGTCGATTACTTCTATTGCAATTTCTACCCACTTACTCAAGACGAAAGAATCGCGAACGAGATACAAACGTTAAAGAGAGTCTACCAAATTATAGCCAACCATAAATATGAATTATGGAACGTCCTTGCACGATAAGGCGGCTCCCTGCACACTGAATCCATGCTATCCACAGAACATGTATCAAGCTTCCATTAAAAGTTATTTGTTTGGCCACGAATCGGGTGTTGCGGTGAGAAAATTCCCCGTATATATGTGTGTAAGTGTGTGTGTGTGTGTTGCGTTTAACTAGCTTGTGGGCGTACAGTGGAGAGCCGAGGAAATGGCGATTAACGGAAACACCACGTGCAGGAAAGTAACTTTCCCGCAAAGAGGTTAGACAATTTCAGGCTACCAGGGCCAATAGTGGAGCTAACCTCAAAAACTTTCTTTCGAGATTATCGCTAATGAAATTATCCACGTTTTAAAATATTTTTCAAATTTCTATTTATATATACAGGGTGTCTGTTTTATCTCAATACAGTGAAATATCTTTTAAGGAAGCGATGTTACGAAAAAAATGTTTTAACAAAAGTTGTTTAGTATGGAGGGGGACGTTATGTGCTGTAAATATTCTTTTTGTACCTGGTATGACGGGGGAGATTTCAAAGTTAAACATTTTTAAATGGAATGCTATATTATATATATGTGTGTAATGCTTTTTTAAATTATTCTTTTTTTAAGGTTATTCAAGCCACTGTACAATCGAAGTTTCGCTGTATACAAGGTAGTTTATGCTAAAATGTCAATTCACTCAAAATTGTAGGATAGACCGCTATTGTGCCGATAACCTCGTTCGATGAATAGGCAAAGAAATTTTCGTTCGATCGAACGGTTAACGCGTTCGCTGCCACCGGGAAATCGATGGCACGCCGAGCGGTACATCCTCGGACGCATACGGTGCGTCAATGGCAGCGAGCGTGTAAACCAGTTTTGCGTGTTTCACGAACGTACAAAATGTACAGTCGCGGCGGCTATTTAAAATTACTTATACGTCGTCTGAATAGGTACATCGGTAGCGTACACACTCTTCGAACTACAAATCAGTTTCTGTGCGTCATCGCGTGTGCCGGAAATCATGAAGTAATCGCTTAACTGTGACTAAGCTGGAACTAAATACGCAACCTCGTGAAAAACGTAACCGGTGTGTAAAACGCCGACAAGGATGTACGCGGAAAGCATAGAATGCCGTTTATTTTCCATGCGGTTAATTGGGGACGAAAGCGTGCGTGAGCGAGGTAAATCGTGCGTACGGGATAAACAACGGCCGGGAGAAATTGCTCTTTCTCGAAATCGAGTCAACGTTCAAGTTTACTGCGATGCAATCGCGCGGAACAAGAATACCACTTTGAAAGTGTCCTTAAAGCTGCGCCAGTTAGTGTTTTCTAAGTGAACGTGTTAAACTGCGCCCTACACTATACAACAAAACAGTGGTGTAGAAGAAATTGTTTCATAACATTGTTCTGCAACATGTTTTTACAACTTGTTACAAGATTGTTCTTTTTGCTATTGTAGAAGTTGCGTCTACACACTGTATAACATAATACGTTATACATGGTGATTCTACTACAGCAATACCTGGCATAGTTGTATTTGAAACCGGACTAATCGAGGAACTAACTACATACAAAAAACGATAATTGGTTCCGAACAATTTTTTTTCCTGTTTTTCAATAAATAAAACGAGGGTAATATTGATGTACGTACTTATATTTATTAAAAATAACTACATAAACAAAAACAAAATCAGGGGTTTATACATGCATAATTCATTTTAAATTAGTAGTGTTTTAATTACGAACAATACGAACGAAACACAACGTAATACGATTTTGTTCTATAAATTCTATAAATTTGCGTATGAAAATAATTTTATGTATGCATTAATTTTTTTAGGATTTTTTTCAAGAAATACTTTTTGGTTTTTTCAAAGCGGACTACGCGAGGTATTGCTGTATTCCATACTCAGGATAGTGGAACACTGCATAATTGTTATACAATGAAAAATGTGAAGAAACGTATAGAAAAATGTTTAGAATGTAATAATGAAATATTTGAGTGCTTGCTGTAAATTATCGAGAAAAGTGAAATATCTCGCGAAGTGTTAAGTTTTATTTGCAGAACTACTCGAAGAGTTAATTCAGGCCAGATGAAAATAAAAATTGTACCATAGGATGGTAAATCTTGTTCGAAATTGAATTTACACAAAAACACGCTATTTCGCTACTCGAAAATTTGATTTCCATAAAATAGAACTTATATCGTACATATCTCAAGAAATACTCATTTTAGACACATTACACTTTATTTATTTACTCAGCTTTTAATACTCTCTTAATTTCCGGACGGAAATATAGGGTGTTCCATTTAAAAATATCGTGGTGACCTTCAAAACTTTATGTGTAAAAACAATGTAGAAAAACGTTATTATTTTAACATATGTGCCCCTTGAAATCAGGCAACTTTTGCTTCATACACTGTTACGTACAGCTAACAGTTTACGAGCAATTTTGGTACAGTGTAGGCGCAGCTTTAGGGTGGCGCATATGAAACGTCGTTTTTTTAAAATGGAACTTTGCATACATTTTGTTTCTTCAAAAAATAATCGAAATAATTTTTATACGATTCTATACACTTTGCCCAACAATTAACTAGTTTTATTATTTCACATTTACCCTACCGGCCAAAAGTTTGGAATCTCCTCCCACTTTCCATCAATATTGAAGCTGCTGCTATTTTTTTATAGATTTGAAGTTTATCTCAATTCTAAATTTATCAATTTATCTCATACCAACTGATTCGAACGATAAAAAATTCTCAAACTCGCTGACTTTTTTCTGGAAATTTTTGTGTAAATTGCAATGCTCGGTGATTCGAAACTTTTGGCCGGTAGTGTATAAAAATCATTAGTCTCGGAATTCAAAAATTCTTCCAATGTTATTTCGACAGTGTTTTTATTTCGGAATAATTTATTTAAAAGAAATTGTTCGGGTGTTCCAAGAAATCGTGGTCTGTTGGGGAAAAGTCGAGTGAATGTGATTTTTTCTTAAAACGTTCAAAAAATGGCCAATCTTGAATTTTGCACGCCAAATTTTGCAACATTTTTCAAATGCAACCATTTACATTTTCAACAATTTTTCCAAGTTTAAACTTCTATAAAAAGATTACGCGAATATCCCGATTATCATGTCCGAACAATTGTATTATGAATTTTACGAGTACTACAGCAAGTTCCTTCTTCTTGACTATTGTGTGTACAAATTTATGATCGGACAAAATTTAATATATTTCAACCATTTCATTGCACCAATAATATCAACAATAATTATTTTCTCTTTTCGAAGCGGCAAATTTGATATCTTATTTGTTTAGTATGTTATGTACGCTAGAGAAAAGTTCCGATAAATAAAACATGGTAGAAAGAAGGATAGGGAAAAGGTTCTTCATTTTTCTACTTATATCCGCATACTCGCTGCTTCGTATCAGAACGTTCAACGAATTCTTCGATTCTTCCAAACAGAAGGCAACATTCGTTTACTTTTCAAACCAGACTTATCGACTGTTAAAAGTATAGTCGAGAAAAAAATTCGCCTGTACGATACAAGAGACGAGATAAAACGTGACTAATTCTTTCCGTCGTTTATTAACTAATCGCCTTATCTCTAACGATACGTTAAAAACATTTAATCGCACACACTTTTCACCGCATTAGTATTATCTTATCGTCGTTAATTTTCTTACAGTATTCAATTTTTAATTATACCCTGTATATCCTCTTTTTTTATTGTTTCATTGTACTTCTCGTTGTTACCTAGAATTTCGTTCAATAGGTATGCCAAAATTGGCAGAATTGAAGAAAACGAAATGCATGTCACCGTTAAAAAAAACTCTGAACCTTAGAATATCAGTGAAGAAGTTTAAAATTCATTTAATTTAAGAGAATCTTAATTACCTGTACCTAAATACACGACTTAAAAACGACTGTCAGAGGCCAGAAACTAATTACTCCTACTTTCTGCAATTATTCAAATATTATTCTTACATTCGCTTGCCCTAAACATTGCATACATTTTAACGAAAATGTTACCAAAGAAAAGAAATAGAAAAAAAAAGTTTGTTAGAAATATTGATCTAAATTACAAAATTCGACATGGGATGGCCTAATATAATGCATTGCAATTTTCGTATTCTCACTTGCCACATTAATTAATTCTACAAGTTCGTAAACAGTTTCAAGACAAAATGCACGAACAATTTTTTGCACGTATCTTACATCTCGTGATATAAGACCTGCGGCTTAAACAATTCGCTAGATAATATTTGCTCTATATACTAAAATGAAAAGAAGCTACGTTTATCAGATTAGCAATTTTTCTTTTCTACATTTTATTTCACACAGTTAATTAGTTTAGCATCTGCGAGGCTTGTATCTACCTTGCTGTCCACAGAATTTTCTGGATATAGCAGTAATACCGCGATATCCATCGTTAACTCGGCAGAAATTGCGATATCTTGCTGTTTGGCAACGTTTTTCAATTTTCCTGCAGGTGTGATGTAACAACGAAAAAAAAAAAAGTGAAAAATAAAAAAAGAGAGAGAAAGAAGTTCTGCCAGTGTTACCTTTAGCCCACGTGTAAAAGTTGGTTTCAACATTGCATGTAGTTGTAATGGATCAATAGTGGTGAACACAGCGGCCGAATGGCTGAATATAGATGCACGGAAAAAGTACAAGGTGAACTATAATCATTTGTCATTTCCACATTTTTCAACTGCAATTAAACAACCTAAGTTGTATTTCCTTCACACTTCAAGTCTTATCGATTGCGCTAAGTGACCCTCGTTGCTTCAGATACGCTGGATATATGCGCTCGGTGATTATGAAAGTGTCCTGAAAGTCAAAAATCTAAAAAAAAAATTGGATTTATCGCAAATTTTGCGTTGTGTAGATTTTTTTCACAGAAAAGAGTTATACTATAAGAGAAAGTGTTTTGTGAAATATTTTATTACACAGTGAACAAATATTTCTTAATACAGTAAATTCTCCACAAGTGTCAGTCCGCAAGGAACCTAATGACACTTGTAGAGTCAGGGACTACGTTTTCGAGCCTCGCGCCCGCCTTTGTAGTTTGCCGAACGTAGACAAGGACAGCGAATAAAAGATAAGGATGAAACGTGAGTCGAGGCAACCAAGCGATTTAAATACCAACTTTTTTAATTTTACGTTTTTTTATTCCGAAATTTTTCTTAACATATTGATGAGATTTTTCTGATGAAAATGACATCAAACACGACATAATTTGAACAACATTTACTTATTAACACGTTCACTGTCACGCCAGATGTTTCACTGTATAGAGATAAAATAGACGCCCTGTATTAGATTACATAGAGTCGGCCTACCGTTTGACTGACACTTGTAGAATCGGCACTACATTTGACTGACACTTGTAGAATCGGCCCTACATTTTTTTTTTACGTGGAGGTAGGCCGACATTAAATTAATTACTCAATAAGTATTAATAAGTAAATGTTGTGCGAGATAACATAGGCGCAGCAATGACGCAGACCTAGGCGTAGGACCATCTATACTGACTGACACTTGTAGAATCCAAACTGACTGACACTTGTAGGGAATTTACTGTACAGCCAAAGGGAAAATTTTCAGTATCTCGAAACGAAGAACGTATGACTTAGGTCACTTTCATAATCACGTATATACAAAAATAACAATCACGTACAACGTACGTGCATCAAGCATGATTAATCGAAATGCTATTTCTTTTCCATTGATTTCAGGGTATGCAGTCAAATATTATTCGTCACAGTAATTCCTATTAAATTGTACAGCAGTTCCCATAGTTATTTTGCCACCGAACCATTTTACGATTTTCCAAAAATCGTGGAACCGATATCTACAGTATGCCCGGTTTATCTCAGAACACTGAAATATCTCGAAAACTACGAATGGTACAAAAAAATATTTCAGACGAAAGTTTTAGGGTACAGAGGGTTACATATTGTTATAGTATTTGCTTGCAATAACCCTGAGAAGCCCTGTAAAGCTCACGTTTAAGTTTTTACATGGAAACAGATATTTTTGATCATGTATTCTTGTAGCTGACATCGAGACGTTTACGAAACACTACATACTTGTGATCGAGATATCAGCCTTCAAGTTTTACATGCCGCCAGCATTAGCGCTATCCGAGTATTTAACCCTTTAACGCCCATGCCCGTATCTCACACGTTCCTATCGTATGATATAAGTTACAGTTACACAGTTACCTTTAACCGAATTTCTGATCACTTTCCCATCATTTCCGGGAAAAATGACAATTACAGTTTTTACTCCTTAGACTGTGTAGAATCATGCTGTGAAAGAATTTTTCCTTCGAATACCAAAATTCGTCCATTTTTCACACCCTTCTTTTACGAAAAAAACGCCTTATTTCGCGAAATCCACTTTGGGACACATCGTGTTAAATTAATGGTACCAATTAAATTCCTGCCAAGTCGGACAAATGTGAATCCACGAAAATTCATGAAAATCGAGACACTGAAGTATCGATCATATGTTGTAACAATTTTTTCGCAAATATCGAAATACATTGCGCGAAATGAAAGCATTCGAAGAAATACCATAAAAAGTAATTATTATTTAGCGTAGCTGCGATTAAAAAACCTCGCAAATTATTTCTTTTAATTCCTCCCATTTGAATGACATTTTATTACAGTGCGTGTCAATCACTGGAATGAACTTGGTTGAGATATTTTCTAAATACAATTTGAAATATTGTTTCACTCGTGGATAGCAGGAAAGCGAGATAACATTTTGGACAGTAAACGGAAAACATTTCAGAGGATATATGGCATGTAGAGTCTAGCTATATATTATACGATACTGTTCGCTGTCATACAAGATACGTATAGTGCTCTGGACAGAATTATACCGACTTAATCGTGACAAATATTTAGAACTTGATTTCTCTAGGGTTTCGTTTGTGCCGGAAATTATGAAAGTGGCGTAATTCGGAAAACCTACAAAATCCAGTTTTTCTCTTATTTTATGTTACACCCATTTAACGTTCAGTATTATGAAAGAATTTTTCGAAAATAGTCGTGAAGTAAGCAATGACACGAAAGTGTCACTTTCATAATGAAAGTTTCACGTTCATTTCGTTAGTGGTGTATTGTTTCTCTGTAAGTAATTTGTGAGAAAGGAAATAATTACATATTTTTGTATGACGAAGGAAAAATGTAAAGAAATAATGGATTTACTACCTCACATTCCACCAATTCATCAGGAATATTTAAAAACCCTTGAAATTTCAAAAACTGAACAATTCGATATTGAAACGGAATATTAATAAAAACGAATTAAGCTAAATTACAGGTGTATCATAAATAAATATGTTGGTTTTTCACTTTTTCACACCAATTAGGATACACTATTAATTTTGAAAATGGTGTAAATCATTACAGGGTTTAAAAAACACATTTTCATACAAGTTACTCGTAAAATTTGAGAATGATAGATAAGTTCCACATTAGAATAGCATGTACCTTGTGAAACATTTCGTTCTATAACGGAAAAATATTTTTTAAAACACCCAAACGCGGAAGTCTAAATATCTCGAAGCGAAAAATAAGCGACTTACGTCACTTTCATAATCACCGGTATATTTATTGACTGACAAGCAATTCTATGGTAAATTGCAATATGTAAATCGTATATTTCGGAGAATGTCGCTGTTCGTCTAAAATTGACCAAAAATCACGTTGATTGGGCCGTGGAACAATGGCGAGAAATCCTTTACGTCATGGTATGGAGATGTTTTATTAGTTTTGACATTGCTCCGCCGGTAATGGAACAAAAACGTTCGTTGCATTTCGTTTGGCACGATTTATGACACGGTCTCGAAGAAAGGCTATTGTTGAGTCACGTTTACCTATTGTTCGATTTTTCGTGTATTTCTCACCGGGAAAAATTAGTTTTTATGCTCTAAAAGTGACTTCGACATCTGTTTCTGCTAAACTTTTCGGCACGTCGCACGACCGATCAGGTATCGTCCCTTCTTTGCAGGAAAAACCGCGCTAAAGGGGCACCGAAAGGGTGTTTGCGATACCTACTAGACGCTGATTGTTAATTAGAATTTTTCGCTGCAACCGATCAGCGTGCAACTGTCTTCAGCAGACTATTAACCCTTTGCGGACGGGACGGTTCGAAGCCAAGCGTTCCATGGGGATAACCGTTTGAAATTGCCAGCTCTGCCTACACGCTATTATCGTTAATAGCACTCCAAGATGCCAAATTCTGGACATATGTAAACGCACAGAATCTACACAGGATAAATAATATATTTATTTGTTTATTAACATCTTGTATAGATGGATTCATCGGCCACAGCGATGTGTTTACGTGGGACACGCACTGTCCGACAAACCTAAAGCGAAGCCTCTGACGTCACACAGGGCCCAAAAGTGGGAGATGTAGGGGAACTTGCGACGGCTTGCTGTTAGTAAGCCAATAGGGATAGAATCAGGCTATCGCAGTTACTCTTAGGTCTTCCTGAGGCTTCCTTTACAATAACAATTTATTGTGTACGAGTCGCTTAGAAATGAACGTCTGCGCTATTAAATATGTCTTACGCGCCAACGTAGGTAAGAGGACAAGGCGACCAGATAATTTTTAGTTTTCCGTTCTTTTATCAGCGTGTTACATTATCGACAGCTGACTTAAATTCGTTTATCTAAACCATTTACCTACAACGCAACTTCCCCTCAAGCGCCTGCCGTGTAAGGCCCAAGAGTAGTGGGGATGACCCGACCCGCCTATTTTGCCTCTATTTTTGTTTGGCTGTGACGTCAGAGGCTTCACTTTAGGTTTGTCGGACAGTATATGCGGCGGTAGTCCGCAAAGGGTTAAAGCGTCAAACTTGAGAAAACAGTTCTTTGAAACAGTCATTGTTAGGGCTTGCGTTGATCCTTCGATCGTCCAAGCGTTGCCGGTTTTTGCATGTGTGTGCCGACTAATGTACTAAGGCTACGAAGGACCAGTTTCTTGATTGAAACACGAAGTTTTATTTGTGTAGTCTATGTTCTGACTTGTTTCGAGGTCTAGAGTCTATTCTGCCGGAGTCTCCGCGGTTTCCCTCGACGGAGACTCCCATTTTCCTAAAAACACCCTGATTGGCGATTTCTCCTTTTCTAAAATCACCGATCAGTTTACTCCGGTGCAATGACCGGAGAAAGTGTTCGGTGGACGCATGCGTGGGAATCCTGTGGAATCTCCGCTTTTCTAGACTTCGTTAAAGTCAAGTGTCTCATCGAGGCAAATTAAAACATTGTGTAATGCAAAAAATACGAGAGAAACAATTTTATACCGAATTAATTATTTGAGACTAGAACCTAACTTAAATTATATTTCTAACGGAGTGAAAGGATGTCTACAGAAAGAAATATTTATAGTAAATCACGCTAAAAATATACACACAAAAGGGTTAAAGCGTTAAACTTGAGAAAACAGTTCTTTGAAACAGTCATCGAATCGTACAAGAAACACAGAAGTCCAGAGTTTGGGATGATATCTTGAACACAGTCGCGATCAAGTTTTAACATTTCACGGCCGAAAAGTCTTGTGTTTCGGAGTTTGAAAATTTCAAAATTAAGATGGAAATACGCAAAGAAGCAAAAGTACTATTAAGGATTAAATTCGCGCTAAGGACACAGTGCGAACAAATATTCAAAACGCCTATAGGCGCCAGTAGCAGTGAAAGGGTTAAAACAGTCCAACATTTGGAATAATAACGGGTTATATTAACACATTGTTACGCAGAAGCTATCTCATGTCACCGGCTATTATTTCGTAATTGAATGTGGAAGTGCAACAATCTAAATAAACTTCAATAAACTTTATTTATACATGATGAATTGAAATGAAACTTTGGACATATCTTTTATATAACTTTTAACAACAAAGGCGAAAATATATACAATAGAAATACATGTTGACAAATTCCATGGGTTGGGTGGCAGGTATACCCATCGAGGACTAAACAAGTAGAATTGTGATAAAAACTTAAATACCAAGAAAAGTTTTTTTTTATAATAAAGCGGACATGACTAAACACGATGAGCAAAGCTTCTGCAATATTCTATATTGCCCTGCGTTTCAAAAATTGAAATAGCTAATGCAAGTGCAAACACGAGTTAACTCGTGACCGGTCAACAACGTTTGGGCATGAAAATACGAGTTAACTCGTGACCGGTCAACAATGTGTTAAATCATTCGGAAAGTTCTATCGGATTTCATCGTCTAAATTGAAATAATAACTCCGCCAAAAATTAACATATTCGTTCAAAATAAGAACCATAACAATCGACACACCTTTGTCAAAGTCTCGCTAATTTATTCATGACGTCTACAGAAAAACAACTGCAAAATCTGAAATCAACAAGAGCACGTATCACATCGCGTTCATTTCGAAACGCTTTCTCCTTGATAAAATGGTCAAAATGTTTGAACAGATGGTAATCTGTTGACGAAAGGTCCGGAGAACAGAGTGGATGTTGTAGAGCCTCGTACCACAGGACGTTTAACTTCTGTGCTGTAATTAATGATACGTGCGGTCGGGCGTTATCATGCAAAAGAATCGGACCCTTTCTGTTGCCTAGTGCTGGACAGATAACTGGCAGCTTGTAATCTATTTCGCTAAGTTCGCTACAGCACTTATTTGCCGTAATTGTTTCTCCTTTTTTCAAAAAACTGTGGTAGATAATTCTTATCTTTTTCGGACGTGCTTTAAATTTCGGAAAGCGTCTAGGTGGTTTGTTAAGATTCAACAACTGTCCAGACTTTTTTCGATTATCATAAAGTACCCGATTTTTATCGCAGGTAACTATTCTGTCAAAGAAAAGGTATTTAATGTTCCACAGAGAAAACTAAAACACGAAGTATTCGCTGATTATTGGACAGCTTGTGCGGAAACCATTTTCTTTGCCTTGCATATGTTTTGTAGACAGCATAAATAAATTAGCGAAACGTTGACAAAGGTGTATCGATTGTTATGGTTCCTTTTTTGCATGAATATGTTAATTTTTGACGGAGCTATGATTATTTAAATCCAGACGACGAAATCCGACAGAACTTCCCGAACGACCTAATAATTAACATAAAACCACTCACTCTTCATCTTTGAAGCGGTTATCCAATAACAGTTCGGCGGGTAACAATCGTGAACGTGTTCACATTCGACAGACGCAACGGTACATACATGCGACACCTTTTTTGCATCAAATTGTAATCAAATTAGAATACGTACAATTTAGAGACATAATGCTAATCACGTGCAAGTCACGATATGCCAACAGGATGGCTGTTTGTGTAGGATAACGATCTTAAACATACGGTAGAGTGCTGTGATTGGGAGTTTTAGCTTGCCAGCTTAATCGCCGAATTTAGATTCGTTTAAGCATTTGAGCGTTTCTGGGTGAAATTGAATTATGATTACGAAGTGAAGAATTGAGTAAACTCGACGATCTTTATGCAGCCATGAGCAACGAATGGTATATGCTATCAAAAATCCCAAATAACTTCAAATCGGCCCTAAATGAAAAGAAAATAATAAAACATCTATTTCAATTCCTAAAAAACATGAAACACTTTCGAATTAATCTACTGTACATATTTATAATTATTCCATTACATACTAACAGTATCGCATATACCAATAATATGCAATCGTAGCCGTCAATAAACGTTAGAGATGGATGCGACTTGAGATAAATAAATAATAATAAAAGTTGTCGTAACTTCGTTCAATACTGCATATCGATTTTACCTAAATATTCGCACAACAGCACTGTTCCAAACGAAACAGCGACCAACTAATAAAAACGAACTTACAAATAACTGAAAAAATTCATTTACAAATTGTTTCAGTAAACGAACCAATTCTAGTGGCAAATGTTACTCTACTGAAAGCATCGTTCACTCTAAATTTCCGCGAAAGGTGTAAACTCATCTTCCTTCAAAGAGGTAATTATTCTCCTGTGAATATCTTCCGAAAGAGCTTCGTGCACAAGTTTTAGACACACCCCGGAATATTTGCGTTGTTCGTGTTTCTCTACTGTTGTCACACTACTTTGCGCCGCGTAATTAGAAATACACACAATACTTTCCACCTAGGTGCGTGTGAAAAGTACGGAAGGTCCTCAGAATTACTATTCAATTTGCCACTCATACCTTACAATTAAGTAAGTATCCTCGATGTCGTCGAGAATTCCAATTAAGCAATCATAATACTTATACGCAGTTACTTCGCACGAAAGATGTACTTGCTTCTATTACCGTATAATTTTCCAATAATCGATATCAGAGGGATAAGAATTCGCCAGGAGTGTAAACAAATATTTCCAATTCTTTAAAAATGTAAAATAAGAAGAAAATTCGAATAAATTGAAACAATCGGGGTTGAAGTGCCATAAATTGCTCATTGTAAAATTAAAAAAAAAAAATTTGCCAAGAGTGTAAACAAATATTTCCAATTCTTTAAAAATGTAAAATAAGAAGAAAATTCGAATAAATTGAAACAATCGGGGTTGAAGTGCCATAAATTATTCCTTATAAAATTAAAAAAAAAAATTTGCCAGGAGTATAAACAAATCTTTCCAACTGTTTGAAAAAGAAAAAGAAGAAAATCCGAGTAAATCGAGACAATCGGTTTAAGTGCCATAAATTGTAAAAAAGAAGAACTAAGAAAAGAGATCTCTATAAATCTCACAAAGACACTTTTCTAATCTGACAATGTTACACTAAACGTTTAACCCTTTCATTGCTGCGGACGCTTATAGGCACTTTGAGAATCTCCTCGCACGTTGGAGGCTTTTTGACGCACTTCCGCTTTAATTTCATCCTTCGCATATTTCCCCAGCTTAATTTAACGCAACAAATCATCAAACGATGCAACGAAAATAAAAAAAAAAAAAAAAAAACATATTGCCACCGATTTTGATTCGAACATCCACCGTGTGTCACGAGCGCGATGCGTACTAAAATGTGTCGCAGCGAAAGGGTTAAAGTTTTTCCTATGCAAGTAGGTTTGAAATTTTTACGATCGTACGCATACGAGACCGCATATACATTGCATGTTTACCCAATAAACAACCTTGTAATACAAGAGATAAAGCAATCTTCCACCACCGTGTTACCTTCCTATTGAAGAAAAAGGTCAAGGTGGTAGGTATAAATAATTATAAAAATAATTTATTGCAAGCTGCCTGTTTTAACGGAACACGAGCAGTAAACGTTGAGTAAAGGGCGATACTGCTTGCCAGGCGAGCAACACACCGGTCAAACATTTAATCACATTACCACGATACCTTGTTAAAGCCTTCAATCTTTAAGTATTCGAAATCCATATCGAGCATTAGCGTAATCCCCGAGGTTTTACACGTAAATCAATTACGTTCCGTCGAATCGATCGCGATAAATATTTAACTCGCGATTACTATTCCGTAACTTCGTTTCTCTTGCTTTCCATAAATCCAAGCTCGTATTGTTGTGTTGTAATCGTACGACTCATCTCTAAAAATACCAATAAAAAAGAAACAAACAGGATCGAGACATGTGTGGATCGTACTATTGGCGTGTTCCAACGGACAACACTGTGCACCGCAGTTTTCCACAATTTAGTTATTTTCTTTCCAAGCGAAATATGCGAAAATTCGTGAATCGAGGGAATCATTTGTAACGTTTCAATAGAATTCTGCGAGATTGCTGAATTTGATTCTTGAATTTGGAGAGAAATTGCTTAAGAGAATAAAGGCCGATTTACAGTACGTCTTCCGGCAC
>NW_017100181.1:742806-745363 GCF_001263275.1 Habropoda laboriosa | reverse complement strand
AGGCAGTTAATATACGACTGTTTATACGTGTATAGCATAGCAAATCGGTTCCATAACGTGATGATTCCCAACACTTCCCAATAGTGGTCTTCAAAGAGAACGTTTCGCGAGATTCGTTATGTGTTTCAAGCTGCTGAAACCGGCCTGAACGTAGACAGTGAGATAGTACACAAGGTGTGCGCACGATAAAACGAAGGAAGCGAAGAACTGAGCCCCACTCGGAAGCCAAAATGATTAACTCCACTGTTTGATGTTCGTTCAATTTTAGTATCTAGACACACGTTCGGTGCTTAATTCTTCATACGTAAACAAACATTTCATGGAGTTAGTCACTTTGGATTCTGAATAGCTCAACTGTCTACGAAAAAAATATGAGGAGATTATGTGGTAACGTTCTTATACACATACACAGGATGCCTTAGCTAAGAACGAACACCTAAATATCTCCTTTATTTTGAACGATATCAGAAATGCTTCAAACGCAGTTCGAACAATTTTGAAAAAGGAGTATCGTAAATGGAAAATCTTTTTCAATGGTCATTTTCTTTTTCGAATTTTTTTCAAGGTCACTGGTATCTTTCCGGAAAGCATAATCTTTATTCTATTGCACCTTGTAGCACGTGTTAGGATGCATTGAAAAGATAATGAAATTCTGTGACAATGAGAACTTACTTTCTATGTTAAAATAAAAGTAACGTCCATCTGTGAGCCACGTTTACGAAAATACTACAGATATTACTCTAGAAAGGGTTGATACAGCATGACAATCCATTATAGTTTTAAACAATACAATGCTGCTAATAATTGCACGTAATTTTTTTATACAAGTTTAAACTTGGAAAAATTGTGGTAAATATTGTTGGAAACATAAATTATCGCATTCGGAGAAGGTTGAGACACTTCAACGTTGGTGTGCTACCTTTTTTTGGAAAATGAGCCAAGAGGAGGGCCAAGATAGTTTTAAGAAAAATTATTGAAAACACACACTCCCCTATTTACTCGACCTTTCCCAAAAGACTAGCATTTCTTCAAACACCTGAACAACATTTCTAACAAATACATTATTCCAAAGTGAAGACAGCTTTCAAAGATTATCGATTCTTATAAGTTTGGAATAACGAAACTGGTCAATCGAGAAAAGTGACCAGAACTGTGTGGAAATTTCATTTCGAAAAACGACGTTTCGTAGATGTCCTAATAGTATAAATAAAGCTTTAGCCGAGGAAATGCGCGGCATTCGCGTGCAACCAGTGTGCACTTTCTTCGGGCACAGACATCACCTAAAATTATCCGTTCTTAATTAGAGAGTTAGTTATACCTATTCACCTCACGATTCTTCAGTTAATGAGAACGAACAGGTTTTCCTCTTTTCCGAGGGTGTGGTCCCTCGCGCTTTCTTCGTGCGCTTTATCTTTGCTGGACGAGATGCGAAAATCAACCTTGGCTTTTAGAAACGCATTCATTCTGCTACATCACATCCGGTTTCATTCCTTCGCTATAAATCGTCGCGAACAAATGAAAAAGAAAAATCTCATTCTCGAGATTATTTAGCGCCTTCACGCTGGCAAGACCGAATTTCTGCATCGTTACAATTATTGGCGAAATAATTTATAACATTTCTAAAACGTCCTTTAACACTAAACGTACCACGCCCGGTCAAATGACCGGTTTTAAAATTTCATTTAAAACCATGCGTCTATTTTTTCCCCGTTCTTGTTAAAAATAAAAATGCAAATATATAACTTTTTGAATTATTATCTAAAGACTATTTTCTGCGTTGTTTCCTATATTCAATTAACAATCACCTGTGTTCCTTTCGGGAAAAACACGATTATTTCATAACCGGTCATTTGACCGCCTACGGTAAGAATAGGTACACATAAAGTGTCGGTACGATTAGTGTTAACCCTCTATGGGCCCGTGTAACTTTCAAGTCACATACTAATATATCGATATTTTATTAAATAATTGAACTTTCTTCCACAAAATGGCATAAACGTCTTGTTGTACAATGTCTCCTTATTAACTAGTAACTTTCTTGATAACCGTTGTTACTTCAAAGTTACAATACGTATTCGTTATAATAAAATTGTCGAAACTGCTGAATTCACTGTTATTCTGAATTTATAGGTCGATATTTGCTAATTTTACGTTACATAAATTCTTTTACAGTCAAGAAAAATATTCGGCCCATATAGGGTTAACTTTGAACTTAAGAAAATTACAGTGTGCAATTTTGCATATCCCTGCGTAGATTATTCGCGGATATTTAGAACACTCCGTGAATTTTATTTTAGTAATATTCTATAATTATATAATTATTTTAATTTTATTATCAAGAATACGATTCCTTTTCACAACCCATTTCATTTAAGCAAACCATTCGATCGTGTACTTGGGTAACAGTAACACTCGTTAAAATAACAGATTTCACTCGAACGACGATTATGAAATATTAAATTTACGTTGGTATCATGAACCAGTGGCTGGGGCACAGAAGAAGAGCCGGCAGTTAATAGTGACAACGCTCGCACTGTTTGTACTTCTTACAATTAGC
>NW_017100181.1:726713-742685 GCF_001263275.1 Habropoda laboriosa | reverse complement strand
GCCACAGCTACAATCTGAGAAGCGTTCCAGGTGTTACGTTTGTGTATTGAAAACGACAATAATTGGCAATAATTTGCATTACGCATTTTATACGAAATTTTACAATTCTACGTATTATATGTATGTAACGAACAACGATAAATATTATACATTTATTTATTTGACTGTTAATCAACGGGTTTAAGAACCCTTTAGTATACAGGCGTTGAAATTCACGAAGAGCAGTAGAATAATGTACAGTACAAAATAAAGAAGAAAATCAAAGAAGAGAATAAGAAAAATAAATGAAATAAAATAAAATAGAATAAAATGAGAGAACAGAAAAATAACAGAATAACACGCAACACAAAGAGCAAATTAAGGATTATTTACAGCGGTTAGAACAGAGTGCTTAAATGATAGATAAGAAATCCCGAAAAAATGAAGATTATTGCAAAATTTGTTCGCGTTGGTGCATAAACGATTTAAGGAGTTAAATTTCCCATAAAGAGTCCGGTGAGTCTTTGTGTAGAGAGTATGGTATGTATTCTTGGGTGAGAGGTGGGGACGTGGAATTGTAAAACAAAATCATTTGCATACTTATTATCTCGCTTTTCATATCTCATGTAACAATACTGTTTATCCAATACGTAACCGAAACTTTCGATATGTTAACGTGGGTCACGTTTGACCCAGTCATCGGCTACCGCAGTCCGTACTCGGAGGGTTGA
Source organism: Habropoda laboriosa (assembly GCF_001263275.1). NCBI lineage: Eukaryota > Metazoa > Arthropoda > Insecta > Hymenoptera > Apidae > Habropoda > Habropoda laboriosa. The sequence continues at coordinate 741,975 of NW_017100181.1, read as the reverse complement.
GTTACACATCAAGTAAACAAATTTGAAAAACTAATAGAAAATGGAGAAAAATTAGAACATGTCTGCAGAAAGAAAGTATTTTTAACGACAGTTTATACGAACTCTACCGGAAGTGAAAAATTCATGGTTCTAGCCCATTCTTGACACCTTAAACTTTCAATCGGGACAACAATGAAAATCAGGTCTACGTGGCCAGGGCACAGTGAGAAATAGTGCCAAGATGGTTGATCCATAGATTTGGTGGAGAGGATTGTGTAACTAGTAATCACACGATATACCGTCACTTGGCTCGTTACCATCTTTTCATTCCTTGCACTTTTAGAAAGCGCGAGCTGCAGGGGAGCGGTTTTTGAAAAGCTTTCGTGTTAATTGCAATCGTTCTCGGCTACGGCTGTTCCTATTATCAAATTGTATCTTGAAAGTAACGCGGAATTTTCACCATTTTTCCACCGGTTTATTTCTATTTAATTTCCCTCCAAAGCACGCGCGCCCCGCTGTAAATTCAAATCCGCAAATCACATTTATTTTTGAACAAAAGAGAGGGAAAACTGAAATTTTTATTTATCCGAAAAAATTTTAATTAAAACGCGTTTCTGTGTTAACGAATCCGGTGATAAAGGGTTATTTATATGAAAGAGAAAAAAATAATTTCGACGTAAAAAAAAAAAACTGGGATACGTGGGTATCGGGTAAACAGCAACGTGGGAGATAAATTACTGTTTTATCAGCGAAACCTGTATAAAAATTTTAGAATTACTTGGGAATTTTTAACAATTTATTCCAATCATTTTGAAAATGGAAACAAATCTACCGAGTATACGAAAGCGATTTCCGATACTGAGCGATACAAGCGTGATATATTTCGCGCAGATATTAAAATAGATCTGTATCTCATAAATCTACATCTTTGGTTCACAAAATTAGCATATAAAGAGGTCGAAATTAAATATTCTCCCTTCTTGAAAGCAACCAGAGCACATGCTTCCTCTTTTAGATACAGATCTAAACACACTACAGACAGTGCAATCGCAATAAATTCTTATTTATAGATTAATAACTGTTCCGATACAACTGTAACACTAAATAAAAATGCTACATTTACAAAAATCTACCAAAAATAGAATCCCTTGTATCAGAGTACCTAACCTAACCATTTATATATCCTGCGAATCATTTTTCGTTGATACCTTTCCTTTACGACGTACCATTTCATCTGTTTAATAGTTTCAAGGACTACTCGTTTTATCGTGTACCACTCTGAATAATACCGAATCGATGTTTACGAGACAAACGTGTAGCAAGCGTAGTTAATAAAAAGTATCTATCAGCTTCACTCTTCGTTTCTTTTTATTTTCTTGCTCAGGTGATAATCTCTCGCGTAGATAAATTTGGTTAGGAAAGAATTACAGGATGATTTCAATACACCTACGCAACAATATTCGATCTAGAGAGTTCTATATGAGTCACACGCAAAACTCTTCATTATTTAAAGTGTCCAGTTTCTCTCGATTTCGTTTGCGTGGCGGACTCATCGCCAGCTATCTAGATTTCTACAATAACAACTCGACGAATCACCGGAAAGTTCACTACCGAGAAACGACTAATTAATTTTTGTCGAGGAAAAAAAAAAAATAACAAACGATATGCAATTGCAAAGATTCGAGACGCGATACGAAGTTACAAGAAAACAGGTTACATACTGCGAGTGGCAGTTCAAGAAAATCGAATACAGTATCGAGTTGAAGGTTTTAAAAGACACAATCGATTTAAGATATTATTTGATTAACACGCTGGCACAAATTCTGTAAAACAAAGGTTCTCGTATAAATTAAGTTTACCTAGTTTCGTAATTTATAGTCGCCGTTTCCAATTTTGAAATACTTCAAATGCTAAAACTGTCTGTGCGTATTGTAGGGAATTACTTGGCCAAATTCTGCGCGATGGTATCAAATAGGGAAACATTCCAAATCTTTCCTGGGTGGTCAGTGATCAACTACACTGTTCGAACCACAACAGAACGTGCATATACAGGGTGTCCCAATATTTTCCGATCAAACTTTGTCAAACTTTGTCAGTATGTTCTATGGGTGTAAGCAAGAAAAAGATGTCTGATAAACGTAGGTCGTTTGAAGCTTCGTTAAAAAGTTACGATAAAAATAAGAAATACGAAAGTGATAGTAACAAACTTGCGGTTTCTATGATACAAGACAGGAATGACACTGACAAAAGACCATTTAATACTTTCAACGACCTCAGATCGTAAACACAGCTTGCGTAAACCAACTAGATGTACATATCGCTGATCTATTCCTATTTTGTGTCATAACCTCACATCCGTTACCTTCCTGTTTAATATTATTGTTAAAACTTTCTAATAAAGCTTCAAACGACCTATGTTTATATAACATTTTCTTCTTGCCTATGCCCACAGAGCATGCTAGCAAAGTTTGATCGGAAAAAACTGGGACACCCGGTATATACAGGATGAATCAGATAACTTGTCCAGGCCGAATAACTTCTAAAGTATGTGTTTTACGAAAAAGTGTTTTATATAGGAAAATGTGTGGTATCAAAGGTAACATATGATGCTGCAACGTTTTTTTTAAATAAGATATTTATTTACAAGATATCGAGATGACCTTGAATTTTTTAAATGGAACGCGTACCTTTTTGTGTCAAAATTTAAGAGAGCAGTGAAAATTCTATAAGAAAGTATTAATCTTTATTTGTCCTAATAGGTACTAAGATATTTGCAGAAACGTTGTTCATGGCCTCACTACTTACCTGAGTTACAGTAGGTGCTCAAAGTGATGACCGTTCGCTTCCATACTCCTGTGCAATCTGTTAATCAAGGACAGAAATTGTCCACTTTTTTACCATTCTATAATTTGATTTTAATGTTCCTCTCTAATAATCCTGTAATTCAAGAAAATTCAAATAATTTATGTTTTATACAAATGTTAAGGTGATTTTACTTCTTTGTATTTTATAATTTTTTCATAGGAAATTTACTGCTCCTTTGAATTTTGACACAAAAAGGTACGGATTGCATTTAAAAAATTCAAGGTCACCTCGATATCTCGTAAACAAATAGGTTATTTAAAAACAAAAATGTGTAATCTCTGTATAAAACACTTATTTCAAAAATTACTTGAGGTAGACAAGTTGTGTGACTCAACCTGTATGTAGCAAATCAATATATTCCTTTGTACTTTAAAAATTGTTAGAAATTATTTACATTTCCGAAAGGTATCGACATCATTTCTATGTTTTGTTCGAATAAGCCTGCTTACGAAAGGTGTTGTTGACCAGCCATAAGACCCTGGATATCTCATCTTTCCACCTACATTACCACGCAAAGTGACATTTAATAGCTTATAATGACGTTACTTTCCAAAGAACCAAAGGCAAGAGGGATTTAAATGTTGCAGAAGAAACATCGAACAATTGCTACCTTCGGATGCAACAGTGAGGAAATAATGTCCGTACAATTTATAATTTCGAAGACAAAAATTTATTACAAAATGAACAACACTCGTTAACAACATCTTTATAATTATCGAGCTTGGAAATTACGTTTATTCTCAAAATCTCTTCTCGAACTGACTGATAAATTTTCGTCACAAATGTTACAAAGCATCTGTTACACGTGCAGTTAATTCAATAATAATGTTAATAATAACTTCAGAGTAATCAGAAGTAATATATAATTCATGGTCAGTATAAAATTATCGAACCTTTCTAAGAGCAAAACACGTACTCGTTTAAATTCTATAAATTTCATCGAGTAAACATTCTTCCATTTCGTTCAATTATTAAACAAAATGAAATTTATTCAACAGCACACTGTTTCAAAGCTTCGAAGTAAAAAATTCAAATGTCCAACGTCGAGAAATCTGTTTGACACAAATAACTGTAACGTCAAAAATGACTAATCCCCATAAATCCTTATACCTGAAAGAGGACTTTACAAGTTCTACATTCATTCCATACATTTCTGAACTACAGATCATACTGCTCTCTCCAATTAAAGCGTTTCGTCAGCTTAACGTGGATTTAAAAATTTAACACTGCACATTTCTTGATAAACTGGAAAATTTTCAAGTAGCAATTCGTTAAAACGAGTATCATTCAAATGTTATTCAAAAATATTGTACACCTCATTTACACGGTATTAAATAATTCCATACACTACTTTGTTACTTTAAAAGGCACCAGCATCTATTGAGTTTCATTGCTGATATCAGATCTTTTCAAAATTATCACCACTATCTTATTAACGTATCAACACTTCGTTTAGTGTTCTAATTTATCTATTCAAATTTAATTTATCTAAGCAAATCTAATTTATCGTATTATTTTGTTATTGCACCGTTTGATTGTTTCTCGAGCGATCTCTCGAACAACAGCTAAAGAACATCCTCCGAAATGAATTGAACGAGGCTCGGAATGAATTCCATGAACAGATATCGACATTTTATCTGCCACCGCAACGATGTAGAACTATAGCAACGCAATACGACGGTGTAGCGTTTTTCAACAATAACAGCGATAAAAATTCGTGTGACCGTTTACGAAAAGAAGGTTCCGCCAATTGTGCCTATCAAATGATAAGCTAATTTCCCTGTAACGTCTTGTACGCGAGATAGATAGTTCGATAATCGCAGACCCGTTCAATCAGCCAACTGAAACGAGAAATCAGTGGTACTATTAGGTCAACCTGAAAGTTCCCGCAGCTCCGAGTCGTTCGTTTTGAAAACGCGTAACACCGTTGAAATTTAAAATAATTTCCATACTGTTCGATACACTTCTGTCGATAAATCAGAAGAGCGTTAATTCCGCGTACATAAAAATCGGAATGTCTAAGAGAAAGAAGGACGCAAATGAATCTCGCCGATCCAAAATTAGGTTGCACCTGAAAAAATTATGTTACACAGTTTGATGGTCTACTTCGGAGTTAATTCACTGCAGTTTCCTGAGACAGAGTACAGTAGTGCACGCATAAGCGTCCGCAGTCGGTCCCGGACGCTTAAGTGGGGAGGTGACTTCTGCGGATTTAATACGTTCTGTGCCGCGTGGGTCGCATACGCTCCACTCTGGAGTTTCCGTTTAGGCCATTTGATATTTCGGCCTTTTCCTTCCGCTGACTTAAACTGTGCAACTACCGCGATAATTTGTTGAAACAAACATTTTTCCTTTGCTCTATAGAGTATCTTGAACGTTACCTTTTTCACGATAACAATGATTTTTGCAATCTTGTAAATATCGGAAGGCACCTACGGTGAAAAGCAAAACTGTTAGTCTCGACAACGTGGGGCGTATTGAAATACTGCCTGTACGATACTGATGAACGTTACCTTTTTCACGATAACAATGATTTTTGCAATCTTGTAAATATCGGAAGGCACCTAGGGTGAAAAGCAAAACTGTTAGTCTCGACAACGTGGGGCGTATTGAAATACTGCCTGTACGATACTGGTTTACAGCTCGAACTCAGTTAGTATCGTTGCGCTCCCGATGTGTTAATCCCGGAAGGGCGAAATTCTAGTAGTTGGTGTGGTGATGGTGAATAATAGGTTCTCTCCGTCAGAATATTTTTGAACTCTCTCTTTATTTGTGGTGGTGCGTGGGTATATATTAGGTCGGTGTATGTTCTGATTGGTTGGACGTTGAAGGTGGTGGAAAAGAAGGTCTCGAAAAATGCGGAGGTGTGATTGGATATTAGGAAACTAGTGGAAGGAGAACGTGAGGGTGAAGGTGGTGGGCAAAAGTTGAAATAATTTGAGGAAAACCCGGAAAGGGGAAAGGGATAGGAAACATGACCAGGGTGCGACTTGAACTATTTTATGATAGAGAAGGAATTTGTTAGAGGCTAGGAAGACGGCTGGAAAGGACTGTTTATTAATTTATGATGTGTGACTGGTCGGTGGGCTGCAATTAAACAAAAAAATCCTACGTCAGCCGATGGGTAATTTAGTTTTATCTAATATTCTATCAGGAAAATTTGGTTAGATGAACCTGCTATCCAGCGATACACCTTGCGAAACATCCTGTCTTGCTCTCGATTTCAACATTTCCTTAGAAAAAAAAAAAAATTGAAAAAATTCCTGTATATTGTTTATATATACCTCTACCATGAACGAAAAATGGTTTTCAAAGAAGAGTCATTGTTAGTTCGAAGTAAATTCTCATAGAAGCGGTACTTTTTGGACAAGCCAAAGTATTAGTAACCTAACCGCCTAACCTGTTAACTCTGAGTTCACCTCTCAAACAAAAATTGAATCTCTCCAATTTATAACGAAAAATGAATACAAATTATAACTAGTTACTTCGTTTTGCACCTTGCAAATGTGGCCATGGTGTATTTTATATTTAACAGAGACCAAATTGTACAATTAAAACTAAACAATCCTTCGATAAATAAATGATTGCGTTGCAGCGACGTAAATTAAGACGCGCAGCCTAACTCCGGGCCGTACGTAATTTATGAATTGATATTTCAAATTTCTTCCAGAGGTATTAAACCTTCGTCGCCTCCTGTTCAATGGTAATTGTCGTATTAGTACAAATGGATCTACAGTTGTCGAGGATTAAGGCGCAGACGATTTTTCTAAATGTACTGCAATGGAAGAAACAATTCCGAGTTGACATCGAACGTCCTTGAACAAGGCCCGAGCTTCTTATCTCCTTGAAACTGCTGTTTTGGCGTTTAGAGTACGTGTACTTTGACGCCTGGCCGATTTTACGACGCCTCGCTATATCGTTTCCACTGACTATACAGTATCAAGGATCACAGGCACCCTTCGCTAAGAAAAAGGCGCACGCTATGGACACTGGGGGAGAATGGAAGCGACGCCATTAGCATTACTGATTTGTCAAGAGAATTAAATTGAATAACCACATCACGTGACAAAAATTCAATGTTTATGTAAACTTATAGATTGTACAAAGAGATCACAAATACCGAGTAACTAATTTGAATCAAACTTTCTGTACTGAAGGTAAAGTGAAAAGAAAAGCGTTTTTACTACTGTGTGCTACCTCTATCAAGATATTTACTGTTACATTTTCGATAAACTTAAAGCTGCGTCTACGCGATATAACAAAACGGTGTTGCAAAACAAATTGTTTTATAACCTTGTCTTACAACTTGTTACAAGATTATACTTTTTGGTATTGCAGTAACAAGTTTGTATTTTTCCCTTTTTCCAATTCTCCCTGAAACGATCCAATCAACGTTCAAAATTCTTTTTTTTATTTCCGTTGAATCCATCTTTATATTGTCACATGTGTAACAAACGCCTTTTATAACCTTGTCTTACAACTTGTTACAAGATTATACTTTTTGGTATTGCAGTAACAAGTTTGTATTTTTCCCTTTTTCCAATTCTCCCTGAAACAATCCAATCAACGTTCAAAATTCTTTTTTTTATTTCCGTTGAATCCATCTTTATATTGTCACATGCGTAACAAACGCCGGTTGTTCGGCCGTACCGACGAGCCGAACAATAACATCGCTATTTTCAATAGACAGCACCTTCTAAAAAGCGAGGTCTTAGCCGGCATGGGCAAATTACTTTATTACACCAAAAATTCGACCACTCTCACACCTGGACACTGTTAGATCTATCAGTCAGTCAGATATAACAAAAATTAATCTAACGCCTTACTAGGAAGTATATATTACTTTTGTATACGTTCGGAGAAATAGGGTTTAGCCTTACCACCTCTGTTTAGTAGAGATCTAAATGTTTATGATACGTGACAAAAGGCCCTTCGGTCCGAAGCGGGGTCGTAGGTGATATACAGTGCCTCAGTCGGTATACAGTGCTCTTACCATCAAGTAGAAAAGCGAACCTACCTTGTGTCTAATAAAAAGTTTATAGTTTAAAATAAGGATTATTAATTATTTAACAATGCTGTTAGAAAAGTCCAAAAAGCGAAGGCTTGAGTGGGCCATGTACAGTCTTCTGCTGCGTTTCCACCTCCTAGGGATAGTTCTGCCTCGAGGCTAAGAAAGGCCATATTGTCAAGGAGGTCCTCTTGACTAGGTTTTTCAGGAAAGATAGAATTGTATCAGCACTCGTACAGTATAGTTCGAAATACAAGCATTCACTCTGTTTAACCGCCCACGTTTATATCTTATTCCACCGCTCACCACCGTTATCCTGACTGATTTTCTCTTACAATGCATAACTCCCATAATCCAATAGACACCACATGCCCTAAGCAATAAAACAGACCTTCGACATCGTCAATTTTCAGACAAGCAATATAACAAATGTAAGAACAAATTGCCCACTTTCACACCACCAGCAGACACACCCCAAACACACCACACACCTCCACCACCTACGACAGTTTTCACACCACCAATCACAAAACACACGTAGTTTATGAAATAGCGAACGCCACACGACACGACGCACAATTTTCCTATCGGTAAGCCTAGACATGTCGCGCTCTGCACAACGTTCGTTCACAAATATATAGTTTTAACAGCAAACTGTTGTACGTTAATAATCTATCTTCCGAGCACTACCCGAGTCCCCTATCCCGAGTAGATTCCTTAAATGGTTTGACTCAAAAAGAGAGACAATTATCGGTTTCGCAACAAACATATCGCGATTCGTAACAATATCAACGCATTCTTAATTCTCTCTTTGAAGTTCGTGAACTTAGGGTCCAATAAGACACGATTTTTCAATAAGACAAGTTTCCTCCTTCCGTCCATTCCATTCTCTAATTGTGAAAAACGATAATTAAACAATAAACGAATGTTTTCCGGTCGAAGATAAGTAACAGTTAGGCTAAGACGACGAACCGCTTGCACACGGTAGATGACAAATGTTTTATAACTATCTTTGATCTTTACCGACACTTCGTAGATAACATATAAATTGCTATATAACACGAAAAATGTTATTTAACATAGTGTTGCGTAACAGTTTTCTTTTCTCTTTTTCTAACGAATTTTACAACCGCTATAAAACTGTTAGTACAGCGTACACAGTGTCGAAAATCGAAACTGTGAGAAAAATTTCTCTCGAAAAGTATCAATGGCATTATTTCATATTTTACTATATAATTGTGTACTGTGAATTTTCAACGACGAAAGGGAACGAAATTTCTAAATATTGCGAACAGCAAAAGGAGCACGTGACCTACGATAAATATCGATATCAATGGGGTAGTTATTAGGTGATCCCATAAGTTCGTGCCGAAAGTGAAAAATATTTGAATGAAAATCCAAGGAAATATTTTTATCAAATTTAAAGATTTACTGGAAATACCGATCTAAGTTATAAAACTTGTGTTAGAAAAGTCCAAAAAGCGAAGGCTTGAGTGGGCCATGTGCAGTCTTCTGCTGCGTTTCCCCCTCCTAGGGATAGTTTTGCCTCTAGGCTAAGAAAGGCCATATTGTCAAGGGGGTCCTCTTGACTAGGTTTTTCAGGAAGGACAGAATTGTATCAGCACTCGTGCAGTATAGTTCGAAATACAAGGATTCACCCTGTTTAACCGCCCACGTTTATATTTTATTCCACCGCTCATCACCGTTATCCTGACTGGTTTTACCTTACACTTGGCACAAGCCTTCACCCTGTTTAACCGCCCACGTTTATATTTTATTCCACCGCTCACCACCGTTATCCTGACTGGTTTTACCTTAAACTTGGCACAAGCTTACGGGACGATTTATTACATACGTGGCCCTTTAACAGAACAATTGTAGACGAAGTTCATATTTCGAAATTCGTACAGTTCAATTCCTCCCAACTTGGAGTGATTTCCTTCAGAAGAATACTATTTCTATTAAGGACAATTGTAATTTGTCGTTACTGAAAAACACTTTGTGATTTTTCAATGAAATTCTTTTAACGAAAACGAACAGAGTTATCAAAAGGCTGATAACTCTGAGTGCAGTGCGGAGGGGTGTCGAAAGTGGAAACACAATTATCGTCATCAGCTGTGAAGATACTATTAGAGTACGCTGTGTCTATTTGCCCTCCCATTAATTCAAGATCTGCCGAAATGGGTAGCGCGAACTTGTACGAAATTAGCAAAATGCTGGTTTGCCAACTTAACAGATTTGGAAAGTTGTCACGAATGCATTTCTATAACATATCAATTCATCGGTAATTACACGTTTTCAGGTACACGACAACCGAAACTACCTTTCACTTCTTTAAAGCTGTGTAACATTTTCGAAAATAAATAAATAGCGAAATGTCAGAAATATTATAATAGTGACGAAATATGATTATTGCTAAACAGAATGTTACTACAAACAAAAGAGGATTTCGAAAATTCCACATGTGCCCAAATTTCGGATCATACTAGAAACCAAATCTGCACTCATTACCTATGAAAAAAGTCTCGGTGCAGATCGTTAGAATTTAATCAGCGTTATAAAATTTTAACAGAGAAATTAGTACAAAAGAAATAATACTTACGTTATTTCATATAGAAACGTAACATTTACTATTGGTGCAAAGAAAAATGATTTACATTCGTTTGTTAATAATTAAACAAATAAATGTAAACACAAACAGACACTCTCCATTATGGGTAAAAAATATCTCGAGTGACGTCTTATCTGCTTGCTTCTAAACAAGAAGCTAACTTGTATTTGTTTATAGACACTTTGCTCAATTCTACGACAATTTACAGAAATTTTGTACATTATTCATTTTCCTTAGTTTAATTCTTAACAAACGAATGTAAATCATTTCTCCTGACACTAAAAGCAAAGCACCTGTGTTTATAAATAAAATCACTATCTTCTCTGTTGAAATTGTACAACGTTAAACAAATTCCAATCAGGTGTACGAAGACTTTTTTGACCGAGTGTATGTCACCACCGCTAAACTGCAATTGTTCTATTAAAAAACTGTTAACCCTTTGAGTACTGGACAGTCTGAAGGTAAACGATTACTATGAATAACGTACGATCATTACTATAAATACAATACTTATTCGTGCATTAAATATTGTACGAGACACAATGGAGATCGTGTCACGTAAAACTGAGACACTCGTTTGAAATTGACATTCTGTTAAATTAGATAGTGTAGATCAGATATTTCGTAAGTTTCAAACACATTTGCAATGTACAGTAACGACACCTTGTCGATTTTAGTTACATCTAAGCGCTCGTAGGATTGAAAGGGTTAGTACGGTTTGCCCAAAATTTCAACATTCAATGCTTTTCGTAAATAATTTGCATCGATAAAAACACTTAGGTGTCGATTCACCGGAATAGGCCCAGTCGAAGCTGATTAAAATGAGCATTAAAGCAAATTTGAAAATATACAAGGTGTCTCGGTTATGATAACGTAAATATCTGCTGTATTTTTAACGATATCAGAAATGTTTCAAATTCGGTTCGAACGATTTCACCAAAAAAGTACTGTAAATGGAAAATTTTTTTCAATGGTCATTTTCTTTTTCGAATTTTTTTAAGGTCGCCGATATTTCTTTGCCTGCAAGCGTACGCATTTTTCTGTTACACGCTAACTTATGACCTTGAGCTAACCTTGAACGTTAAAAGAATAACGAAATACGAGACGCAGGTTAGGGTGGTGTACGAAGTCAATTTTTACGTTACAAATGCCCAAAGTGATGCCCGTCAGTGGCGATACGCTTTCTGAAAGGAGTAATCACGGATTACAATGATAACAATAGCAGCTTTAATCCTGAAACGCTAACAGAAGGATTACAATGCCTCGAGATATTCTTTTTTCGCATATACCTTTGTTTATATACTTTCACTTTAAACGTATCGGTAGATTCAATAAATGTTTACTTATTAAACGAGCAATTAGTGGAATTTTAATGTCAATAAGGTTAGTAAAAAAATGTTAGTATTAACTTTACAAAAAATTGACCGTTATACGGAATTTTCGGAAGTTACAGGAAAAATATGATTGGTTTCCATGATAAGAATCGTACAAATTCTCTTCTATTTTGTAAACATTATTAATGTTCATTAGATATTCAGCCCAAATTAAATTAAATTTAAAAAAGAATCTGTGACTTGATTTTGGCTCAAATTCACCCAATTTTTATGCAGGGATTAATGTTAGTATTCTGTGGTTAATTAGGCGAATCACCATGTCGTCTGAGGTGGAAAGCTGGCTGTCGGTAAATACTGAATGTGAATTACGTTTATGAAAATACTACAGATATTACTTTAGAACAAGTTGATAACAATTCACGAGTCCTCGTTTTAAACAATATATCGCCACTGACAGGCATCATTTTAAGCATTTATAACGTAAACAGTAAGTTCACATACCATCCTAACACTGTTTTGGAATTTGATCATTTTCTGCGGTGTTCAAGGTCATCTCAAGGTCGCGACTAAAGCTCGCCTGAACGCACCTTAACGTCTGCTACAAGATGCAGTAGAATAAAATATACACTTTCCTGCGAAAAAAATACCGTTTACCTTGAAAAAAAAATAACTGGTAGATACAAATTTTCTTTCCGCGGTACTTTTCTATGGAAATCATTCAAATTGCGCTTTAAACATTTCTAATATCATTGAAAGTAAAAGCAATTGTTTAGGTGTTCGGTGTTAGTTGAGACACCCTGTATGTATGTTACTAGCAAGATAAGAAAATCTAGTTATTTTGCTATTGCACCCCTCGAAGCTTTGGTACGTAATCCTAGAGAGACAGATAATAGCAGAATTCTGTAATTATTCAATGTAATATAAAAAATGTATAGTCGAACATGTCAAGGCCTAAAAAGCATAAAATGAATGCTGGTAAGGTGAGTATAGATCGCATTTCAGGCAACAAATGTAAAATCAACCTCTTATATCCGTACACATTATGCGCATCGCGAGAAAGTACATCGGTAGGATATTTGTAATTTAATTCCGAATCCTCTGAATTAATTTTTGAAAGTTTCAATTCTAACGTTTTTTTCTTTCTTTCTGCTGCTTTTATAATGTTACCGTGAAGTTATTTCAGTCGACAGAGGGCAATAAAAAATAATTCTTTTCACAACTTCCACACGAGTGCGATTAATTGTGATTTATTTCATATAATTAATCCAGAGAAATGATCAATATTCAGTTGAAATTATGAAACTGTTTATATAACTTAGGTATATTTACGATTGACATACGCGATTAACATACATGTACAAATTTTTTCCAAATCAATATGATTTGTCTAATTAATTGTTATAAAATTATTACGTAAACGACGGTGTTAAAACGGAGAACGTGAGAACGTGTGTATGTACGTATTTGGCGAGAAGTAATGCCTTAGCAGGTACCGTAAATTCAAAACGTTTAAATCGCGCTTTTTTTAAGCGTAACTGCTACACAGCGGCAGGCCAACGCTTAAACGCGCGGCAATTGTTCCAATGCGGAGAAATTATTTATCAGGTAGAGCACATGAGCCGTGCCGTTACACTTTTAGAGTTATAAGCACGACAACGATACCACAGAGACACAAAATTGTACGGATTAAAATTAGATCAAGTGTATATATTCCAGAAAAACTGCAGACGAATATTGGAAACTGAACAAATTTTCATTTATCGCTTGAAATCAATACCGACGAACATAAATGAACGATTTTTGGAATAAACTTTTGTACCAACAGCTGAAAATGCAATAGATTCTTTGCAACTGAATTATTATCAATTTGATAAAATATGAAAATGAATGAAAAATGAATTGTATAGAAAAATTATAGATGCCTAATTCCTCCTCTGCATGTAACACCTACACTTTTTCTGTATGAATCAATTTGCTAATGTATATACGTGTCTCGTTACTATGTATGTTCCCAGAATAATAATGAATCTGCTTGTTAAATTTACACAAACAAATAACGTTCTTGCTTCTCTTTATTATTACCAATATAACACAGGGGAATATCGTGTGCGTGTGAAATTAAATAATTTCATCGAATGGCAATGTTACAGAAGGAAAAGTCAGAACGATGTGGACTGATTAAAAATAAATGAATCACGTCCTTTCAACGTTCGAATATCTCGAATATCGCGAACAACCGGAAGCGATTATTGGTGTATATCAAAATAAAAATAGAACGACATATCGCAATCAATGAACAATATACATAATTGCTTAATTTTTAATGCGATTAATTAAGAATGACAGTTGCCTTTAAATACAATAAGTGAAAACTTGCGCGACACATATTCAAAATATACCAGAACCCTTAAATGACATCCCAAAGGATAAGGCAGCGAGAGAAACACCTGTCATGAAAGTTTCTGGGATCGAACGATGTTAAGAGAATCAAGGATAGAAAAGTTATAAATTAAAAGATATATCAACTTACCAGACGCCGCTCCCAAGTGGATTGTTCAGTACGTAGCTGGCCAAGGCACCATGCCGTTCATTCAGCATGGCGAGATGTGTCAAAAACGCACACGACGAGTCTTCTTTCTTGACGTTTAAACACGCGCGATACTCAAACAATGTTCGTTTGAAAAGAAAAGATAAGCGACAATTCTAAACATTTCACAGACATACACGTTCACGCATCGGCAACCGCATCCACACACCTGACACGTACACGCACACGTATTGTCTCGCTAGGAAAAACGTACACACATCAGACATACAATCACAAACATACATAGTGTTACATGTACATCGGTAGACTCAATGAAACGGGTACTGGATTCCCATTCAACGCGATATGCGTTTGATTCAAGGATGAAAAAACGAGGTAACCTATGCCTGCATTGGAATGATACTGCGGCCGAACTATATTTTAACGGCCCAACCGTATGAGAAAAATGATATTCACGAAAGCCCGGTTTCCTGACACAAACTGATCGATTAAATTAAAAAAGTGAATACACGAATAAAATGTCGTTTCACCTTACTAACCTATGCGTTGTATGTCGACCGGTTGTCGCGATTACTCAACGAGTTCAAAACATTTCCGCGACACTGACTCGTGCAGATATCACGACGGCGGCCATATTGGAATCTCATTCTGCAAGCCACCGATGAGCTACTTATAAAAGAGAGACGATCTTACGAGATTTCGCTCAACGCAAAAAATTTGGCCTTCGATACTAGCGACCTCTTACGAAGTGTTACAGTAGTTCATAACTACGCAAATATTATTTCTTAATCGACAAACACGAAATATGTTAATTATGGAAAACGCAGTGATTAATAATTAATTTAACTTCGATTAAAATTATTATGATTAAATAAACAAAGAAAATGGTATTAAATACCTTTGCAATGTATGATTTA
>NW_017100181.1:721010-726675 GCF_001263275.1 Habropoda laboriosa | reverse complement strand
AATTAATGTTGGTAAATATATAAATAATGTAATATTTAATTTCCAATCATTACATGTGTAATACAATCTAATAAGTTCTAGTTATTAGAAAGTTAATATACTTTCTCCATTTCTAATATCATTCATTTCATTCATTGTGCTATAATACAGTTCTTTGATTATAAAAAGAAATTCTTCAAAGCCGTAATTTTTAAGGTTGTTGATACGTCGGTATTGTTTGTATGTTACCGATAAGCTATATTAATCGGTAATGTAACTTTCCTGTTATCACAGAAATTACTGAAATTTGCACCTCTTTATTCTTATTTAATCTATGATTAAGTAAACTAGTTGAAAATTTTTCCCGCGTTTTTGACAAGTTTTGAAGATGGGAGGTGAAAATACCATGGAAGAATCTATGGACATTGAAGTTATGCCATCAACGAGTGGTTATAACATAAAAAGTACCGAAAAAGATGATAAATCGATACATTTACCATGGTACGTTACTGTAAACAAAAATACTACTTTTGTATTCTGAAGGTTAAAATTATTGAGGTTAACTTTTTATCCTAGTAGAGTATATACATTCATAAGTAAAAA
Organism: Habropoda laboriosa; assembly: GCF_001263275.1. Taxonomy (NCBI): domain Eukaryota; kingdom Metazoa; phylum Arthropoda; class Insecta; order Hymenoptera; family Apidae; genus Habropoda; species Habropoda laboriosa. The sequence continues at coordinate 726,093 of NW_017100181.1, read as the reverse complement.
GAATGTTCAAATATAAATAAAATTACATTAACTGACAATATTTGTTTGCTTAGGATTGAAAAGTATCGACCTCAAACTTTTTCTGAGATTGTTGGTAATGAAGATACAGTATCTAGACTCTCTGTTTTTGCTCAACATGGGAATTGTCCAAATATTATTATTGCTGGCCCACCAGGAGTTGGTAAAACTACAACTATACTATGCTTAGCACATATTCTTTTAGGATCAGCTTTTAAGGAATCAGTTTTGGAATTGAATGCCTCAAGTGAAAGAGGAATTGATGTTGTGAGAAATAAAATTAAAATGTTTGCACAAAAAAAGGTAAAACTCTCTCTTATACCTTGTTCTGTGCTCTTATATTTTTTATATTTTCATAATAAACTGTTTTTGTTCATTTAAAACTAGGTAAATTTGCCAAAAGGGAAACATAAGATTATAATTTTAGATGAAGCTGATAGTATGACAGATGGTGCACAGCAGGCATTACGTAGAACAATGGAAATATATAGTAACACAACAAGATTTGCATTAGCTTGCAATAATAGTGAAAAGATTATTGAACCAATACAGTCACGTTGTGCTATGTTAAGATATGGAAAATTATCAGATGCACAAATTTTAGCAAAAGTTATTGAAGTTTGTAATAAAGAAAATGTATGACATTTTATTTCTGCATGAATGAAAGTATTTAACAATAATACCGACATTTTGAATTTTCTATTTACATTATAACTGAACAGGTGTCCTATGCAGATGATGGTTTAGAAGCAATAGTATTTACTGCACAAGGTGACATGAGACAGGCGCTAAATAATTTGCAAGCGACATATAACGGTTTTAATCATGTAAATAGCGAGAATGTTTTTAAAGTTTGTGATGAACCTCATCCATTACTTGTTAAGGAAATGCTTCAATTTTGTACACAGGCTAACATTTCCAAAGCATATGGGGTAAGATATTTTATAAGTTCATCAATTTCTATGTCATATAACAATTGTATATGATATACTGTGTTAAATATTTATAGGTAATGGAACATTTATGGAAAATGGGATACTCTGCAGAAGATTTAATTAGTAACATATTTAGAGTTTGTAAAAGTCTTCCTGTTGATGAAACATTAAAATTAGATTTTATAAAGGTAAGTTAAAATATACATCAAAGTTATTTATTTTCTAATTACAGATAGAATATTAATGTAAACATAAAAACAGAAATTAAAAGTTCGTAATTTTTAGGAAATTGGAATAACTCATTTAGGAATTGTAGATGGAATTAACAGTTTGTTACAAATGAACAGTCTCCTTGCTCGACTTTGTCAGAAGGCTGTGCAGAGTTAAAAATTAAATTTATACATGAAAAAGTTGTAATTAAGAAAAATAAACTATTTATACATTTGTATTATATTATTTTTAATTTCCAGAAGTTGTCATGATGTAATGATCGTTTCGAATGCTTGAAAATTTTTTATTATATTGTACATACATATATTATGTAAAGTAGTGTTTTGAATTCGTCATTTTGTGCTGTTTCTATTTAAAAAAAAAACAAAGCAACGTTGAAATGACCTTGATAAATTGAACGAAAAATTTTTACTTATATTCTAGATGAAAAGCAATAAAAAAAACGTTCTTATATGTTTTTTCGTTTTAATTATTGTTTAGTAATTATTCCAAACGGCACAAACTTTTAGATCTTCTATAATAGTAATGTTTCTTACATTGTCGCTTTGGTCAGAACCGAACGGCAACAGTTTAGGTAGAGGAGACATGGTTTTCGAAGGTCGAAGCCGGCCTTTGTAGTTTGCCGAACGAACACAAGGACAACGAATAAAAGAGAAGGATGAAACGATAAAATATCTGTACACATTTTCCGTCGAATGCATAAGCTGTGCCTGGACAATTTGGAGGCACAGCCTACATTCGACGGGCAATTTGAAGGCACGGCCCATGTGACAGCGACAATGTAAATGGGGGGACTAGGTTTTCTGGACAATGTGATGGCACAGGTTTTACGTACAATGTTTTCCGGCATCACGTTTTTGTAATTTATCAGAAACTTGCAGCGAAGACATATTTTGATAAAAATTACATATTTCAGCTCAGCAAAATTTTTGAAAAATTTTAAAAATTTTTTCAATGTTTCTTTTTATTTTTCACAACTTTTCTATTATGTATTTTTCAGCAAAATGACTTTTTAATTCCCTGTGTCAGAAATGTCCGGAGCCGAAAGTAGGATGGGCGCAAAATTATTCAATCTTTCAATTAGTATTACATAAGTAAATGTGGTCCAAATTATATCATGTTTGATTTCATATTAATCAGAAAAATCTCACTAATATGTTAAACAAATTTTCAGTTAATGACTGACTCCGAAAAAGCTCTAGTAGTGACAATGTGAAAAGCATTACTCTATATTGATCACCATTTATAGGTCGACCAACCAAAATTGAAGGTTTAGGAAGGAGTTAGAGTCAGGAAGTGGAAGATGGAGGAGAACTTCTGATGTTTTCGCTGTTAATCAGCCAATAGCGATAGAGCAAGGTTATCGCGTTTACTTTTCTATGAATAACAATAGGCGACGATCGACCCTCGCGTAAGCAGTCGATAACAGAGGAGCTACGTACCGATTTTCAAGGCATGGAAACGGTAGCCGTCAATCTTTGATAGCATGTTTTTTCATTTCATTTAGAAATTTTTTTAGAAAGTTTTTTTTGTCCAGCAAAGCAAACTTCAGGCTTCTAACATCATCGCCTGATCCAATAAACGGAAAAAAGACAGTCAGGCTAGACTCACTACTCTTCGGTTTTCCACTGCCGCCACTTGAGGTAAAGTTGTGGCGTAGGTAAATGGTTTGGACAAATGATTTTCAATCAGCTGTCGATAATGTAGCACGTTGATAAAAGAATAGGAAACTAAAGATTATTTAATCGCCTTGTTCTCTTACCAGCGTTGACACATAAAGATGCGTTTAAATCAAATTAACGAATGCACCCCCTACTTTAAAAAATTCTTCACACATTCAGCATTTGTGGATGCTCGTTTGGACTTGAATTTTGTAGAAGTTGGGGGTGAACAAGCTTTCGTAACTGTAAAATGCTGTAGTGGCCTGAGAGTTCCATAATTCACACAAAAAAAACATTAATACATATTTCAATTTTCAATAAAAGTCATAAAGAATTTCTAACTAATCTACTGAATGCAATTGTTAATTAAGTGCGAAATTAATAAATGAAGCTGTTTTATTAAGTTATATCATGCAATAAATTCATTTAATACTTCCAATAATTATAAACTAGTATCTAAAATGTTATTTAACAAGAAACAGAAATTATTCTATAATTAAAGTACTTGAAAATAAGCCAGAAACTGTATTTTTCTATTCTCATTATTACTAATGTTTAGGCAACTAAAAAATAATTATAAATATTTATTAAATATAATACGGATGACGATGATAGTAATAGCGAAGAGAGACTAGGAAAACAATAGCGGTAAACGGATAACACTAGAAAAATGAGTTAGATATGGAAAGGACATTTCTATTTTAAAAATCAACTAACCTGATAATACATCATTTCTGACTATGCTCTCGATGATACTCACGTTCCTTCCGCTTTGAACGTGGCAGTAGACTGAGTCACAATACATTCTTACAATTACAAAAATATTAAATATATTAAAGTAATGAATATGTGAAGGCACGTGTTCCATACACTGTATGAAATGTATACATGACATTTAGAGTGAAATGATCTTTGTGATTTAATTGAAATAATTTGCACATCTACATTCTACAATGTTTCATTTAAAATGAATGTGTGTGTAGAAATATTACATGGAATTAGTTCAAACGAAACTCTATAAAATTTCTATGCATAACCTTAAAATATGAAAATAAAGATAAAAAAAAGCACACAAACAAGTTGAAAATAATTCAGTCTTTTTTAAGTATACATAAGAACTTTTAAAATATATTGTATTTACATGCAAATTATGTAAAAATTGTTATAACAGAGATCTTGAACGGTTCGTGATTAATACTACTGAAACATTGTTGACAAAAATACATAAATATGTATAATCCACAGTGTTCTGACATTAACACCATTTTTCCATCGTAACGGGTGCTAAATGCGGTTTCGGTTTAGGAGAAGGCCATCGTAACGCACTCTGACAAGATTCTGCTCTAGAAGGAGTTCTTGGCGGAGGCTGAGGTGGATTACACTGTAATTCTTGCGTTTGATTATTTGTTTCTCCGTTTGCCTCGGTTCGTGAATATTTCTCCGTTGGTGGATCCCCTTTATAATTCCTCTTGGTTGATTTTTTGATTACGTCGTGAAGAGCAGTAGGTGGCGCACTTTCTACAGACTGAAGACTAGCCGCGCGATGTAGGGACAATCGGAGCGGTTTCTTCGGCGGTGCTGGACGAGATTTCGCTTCGTAAGAACTGTATACCACCGATGCATCAGAGTTCTCTGATGCCCGCGATTGAGAATCCTGAAATAACGAAAAATCTTGAAATACACAGATTTTCTTTCCATCAAGTATCGAGATGGAGTCTTACAAACTCCACTGATTCTATTTTTCTTATTCTTTTCTTTTTCGTATACACTTAAGCATTCTTATCTCCTCTACATTTCGATAGAACTGTAATATACTTGTTCACGCATTTTGGCTTATATACACAGTTTGGCTTATCTTACATCAGTGCCGTTCAGTCGTTGCCCGTACGGGCAGAGTATTAGGCTTCTCCGGGCGCAAACAAATTGGCGGGCAACAAGCCACGCCTTCTCGAGCAAGATATAAGCGTTATGCGTTGCTGAGAAGATGACGAGCAGGACGGCAGAATTTTAGAATTTTTCCATTATTCAAACCACATTTTCGTGACTACATTCTTGCAGTGTTTTTGGAGGTTATGTAGGGAAGTTGTTACAAATTGGTGCAGTGTTCTAAAGGTGCATCCTCACCAGAGTTCGTGAACGGTATGGGAATGAAATTTCCTAAAAATCGTCTGTTCGTGTTCGACATTGCCCTCAGCTCTGCCCGCGGGCATTGGCGGGCGCCCTTGCCCGCCTGAAAAC
>NW_017100181.1:713699-720997 GCF_001263275.1 Habropoda laboriosa | reverse complement strand
TTACGTAATGAAAGCTAGCAAGCCTGACAGACTCTGTCTCGGCCAAAATGTACAGTCGGTGGAACAAATACAATCAGCTCGTAAATTAAAGCATCAAGTGGCCAGCACACCTTGATGTAGCGGCAATCAGTTTTAGAGTCGGCACGATAAGCTAACGGTATTTCCCGTACTATCAGATAAATTAAAAATGCCAATTAGTATTTGTTTATTTATTTTTAATATTTAAAGTTTCTTTCTGCGTCTGACGCATCGTAAGGCTATGTGATCAGCGTAGATCAATTGGATAGCCGAATTTTAAGACCGTGGAACTGATATAGAATGAAGTAAACAACGTCAAAGTAATGGATAAGGTAATAAAAATTGAATCAGAATACACGTGAAAACGTAGACCATTATAAAAATTTAAAGGACGACAAAACTTGCGCAGGCGCCGAATTTTAAGACCGTGGATCTGATATAGAATGAAGTAAACAACGTCAAAGTAATGGATAAGGTAATAAAAATTGAATCAGAGTACACGTGAAAACGTAGACCATTATAAAAATTTAAAGGACGACAAAACTTGCGCAGGCGCGGTGAATACATTATACGGGCCTAACTGAAGGTTCGAGTCCTCATCTTCTCATACTTCTATCAATTCTTCTGTTAGAACACTTGAAACATATTTACTTTCATTGACTTCACGAGCTTGCTATATTTCTTCCACCGACTATACCTTCTAACTTCCTAACGTCCGAATACAGGATCCTTGAATGTGAAGAGACAAAAGAACGGAAACTGAAAATCTAAAGGAGCTTGAAGAGATGAAGTTTACGAAAAAAAACTGAAGGGAAATTGGAAAGAATGTTGGCAAAGACGTATTGCCAGTGACATAATTGCCATAAATTCAATAACAACTTCAAATTGAATAAGAATTAACGAAATACCTGCAATCGATAGTAAGTTGGTTCAGAATCGAAGTCCAAGGGTTGCACCTGCGACAAGTTCTTGCGGTTCTTCGACAAATGTTCCATAGCCGATGGTCTTCTACGTTGTAATTGTGAGGGCAACTGCGGTTGTTTGCAATCCAAGCTTGCAGCCAGTCTGGTCAATTGAAATCCTTGTTGCTTTTGTTTATTCCTGGATTTCTGATGAGTATTGGAAACACTATCCGACGAGAAATCAAGTTCCTTTGTACTCTTCGTGTCTATCGAACGTTTCGAATGATCACTGTGCCTGTTTCTCACTGTCGGTAAACTTTGCCGCAGTTCCATCGAATTTCTCACATTAAGACCAGGGAGATTCGCGACTAACGCAGTTACCTGTGGCCCCTTTTGGAAAACCTATACAATAAAGGTTAAACTTTGTACCTGTTACGATGGTTCGATCGTTTATTCGATAATTTCGAAGTATTTTTTAACGGAATGTTAAACAATTCGAAGCACATAGTAGCAATTTTTCTTTTAAAACTAAGATTTTGGAGATTTCAAGATTGCAACCGTATACAGAGTGGGACAAAAACATTGTCCACCTGGAATATTTCTGTTATTCGTAATAGCATGGAAAAATGTTACATACAAAACTTGCACGATAATGAGGAAGACATAATGCGATGTAAATACTTCTTACGTGGGTGGAGGCGATTCACGTGCATCTTTCTTTCTCTTAGAGATTTTCAGTTAATCAATGCTCTTGTAATACATTAGTAAAAGTGTATCGAACATTATGGAAATTGTTGTAAATATAAACATTTAATTTTCTTTTGTTCTTTCAAAAATGAACGGTACAAAACCACGGAAACGCTCAAGATGACCTAATATTTCCCTGTGTAATACTTCCTTCCAAAAAAACGCTGATCTATTATCTTCGTTCCGTGTACCTGAACTTGTTCTTGGCGGGTCGGCGGAGGATCTGCGGAGACTTCGGCTCTACTTGGTGCCAGAAGATCCCTAACCTGTTCCTCGAGATACCCGATCCTGTGAGTCAGCCTGAGGTTATCTGATCGAAGTGTGCGGAGTGCTGCGAGGGACTCGCCTTTTCGAAGGACCACGATTTGCGCCGCATCGGGCGCAACGGCCAACAGCCTCGCCAAGTCGCTTCTGCCAGCTCCCACCACAAGTTTTCCATTCACTTCCAAGATCCTGAAGACAATATTGACTGATAAGTCTAGTAGGTTTTGCGAGTACGATTACGCTTAATTGGGTGAAACTTTTGCGCCGACGAAGGAAAAGTTGGTTCATCGGAACGAGTGGTAACGCGAAGAGATATTTCTGCTCTTCCTAGAAATTCGTGAGAATTATTTACAATCGAACTTTCTTATTTACAAGTGAAATAACTCCGGTGCAGTGTTTGGTTAAAGGGGTTTCGTTAAGTTTAAGAACAGCAGAAGGTATTTCACGCGTTTCTAAACAACGCGTTACTTTTCCTTGTTTTCGTCGTAATAACGTGCGTACGCGTGAGTTAGGCAAGAAAAGAACCAGCCTCTTTACAAATTCGGTAACTTATGTAATAAATTTTTTATTGCTGCGCAATGTTAAATAACACTTTTCACTTTTAACTTTAAGGTCTGCATCAAAACGTACAGTGTGTTTCGTTTACCTGGAAACGCAGAAATACCTCGTGGACCGTTGAAGATATGAAAGTATTGTTAATTATAATTATATTTTTAATTATAAGGGAGATTTTAATGTCAATTTAATTTTTTTTTAAATAGAATACTATGCATCTCTATTCATAGAACGATAGCTACATTTTTACTTATAATACAATCCTTGCCAACATGGCGGCCAGTAATCAGTAACTCCTCTATTTTGTAACGTTGTTACTTTTTAAAAATTGGAGGAAAGAGCTGAAGGTTGCGTATATATTCTCTGAAAAAATTGCAACTTTTCACTTAGTGGTTACCTATGAAAAAAATTCCTAATCTTTACCTATATTTAGATACCTCAGGGGTGGTGTACCCACTTGACCCTAGAGCGGTCTTCGGGTCTTTTCTGACCCACCGCCTTTTTATATTTTTAGTCATTGTTGCTGTTATCAAGTTTACGTTCCTTAACATTATTTTAAACGTTTACTGTCTAGGTTCATATGTCGCGTTGGAAACAAAAATTATTGCACATAAGGTCTTAGGTCCTTTTTCACCCAAAAGTCTTAAGCGTACAGTCAAAACAAAGAACGCATTCAGTGTAACAGAAGGTGATAAACAGATAGTTTAACAGGTATTGTGTAGCACGATCTAACTTTTTGGGATTTCGCTAATTTACGACCTTCTACTTCAATAAATCACTCTGTACTCTTCTTCAGAAGCGCCATCTTTATATACAGGGTGTGACCCAGGTAAAGTGTTACAATCTGTTTTCTCCGAAACTATTAGCGATACCGACTTGAAATTTGGACACGTTAAATGGTTCAAAATGGCTAACATTTTACTTAATTAACGTTTATAAATTCTACGTTTTTTCATTTTCATCATTCTTGTCCCATCCCAAAATTATTCTTCAACAAATTGTCCTTCGCTATAAATTTTGAACTATGCAGAATAAAAAAGAATTACGTTTGAGATAAAAGTTGTTAATCTTGACAACCTATATCAGAATAACGAAAAATTAATGTACAGTTCCATTTAAAAAAAAATTGGGGGTTGCACCCTTTCCACCCATAGGAAATTCATCCAAAGAAGTTTTGTACTCTGAAATGTCAACTCCTTTGAACCATTTAACGTGTCCAAATTTCAAGTCGGTATCGCTAATAGTTTAAGGCAGTGGTTCTCAAAAAAGTGGTTCTCTAAACTTTTATTTTTTCCAAATACGCCTCATCCTTCTGCAGCGGCACGCTACATACCTGCGTAATAAACATTCGGCGGGCAGACGGCTAGCAGAAAAAACACTTGAAAATATCAAGAACAAGCTAGCACTGTTTAGGATTCTCACGCCAGCGAAGCTATTTTTGAGAAGTCGTTTGTCAATCGATAATAAGGGCGTTGGAAATTTACTCGTCCCTTACGTAAACTCTCTCGACAATCTCAATAGCGTTCGTAGGAATCCTAAACCGAGGGTTCCTCAAGGGCCTGCCGATTGAGGTTCGTAAACCTACATGTCGCACGTAGCGGCTGGGCCCGCGGGGCACCCCGCTGCTTTGCCGAATCTACGCAGGAAACATCACTCCCACCAAGTTGCTTCCCCACTCTCGGAAAATCACGCTAAGGGCGTAAAAGAGTGGGCGGTGGAATTTCCACAAAAAAGTCTAATTGGCTTAAACGGATTTCCCGTTTAGCCAATTAGAAAAAGGTAATTCCATCGAACGGGCCTAGAGAAACTAGCTGGTGGCCCGGCGAAGCAACGAGTGCCAGTCTGCTGTGGGAGTCTAATAAGGATCGTTAGTAGTAATAAAATACCTTTTTAAAGTACACTCGCGTCTTTATTGAACACACATAATCACATCCTTCACTTCATACCTTTACTAACTGTAAAAAGCAAAAAATAATAATAATAGGGGTGCCGTGAATTTTGTTTAATGATATCAGTGTGCCGCCAGACACAAAAGTTTGAGAACCACTGGTTTAAGGTTAGGGTTACCTTGCAAATCAAGCTGACCTCGAAGTATCCCCTACAGTTCCATATGATAAAAAAAAAAAATTATTTTCAGTACATAATGTCCCTTTCTATACCAAACTCCCACAGGAAAGATTTATTCATATCTTCAACGGTCTACGAGACATTTCTGTATCTCCGGTTAAGCGAAACACACCGCATGTATCGCGCCACCCTGTTACAATTTAAATCAATATTTCCATCGAACCTCTAAATTTAATAAAAGAAACACAAGCGTCTTCTCATTCCACAACTTTTTCCTATTTTTTTTTTAGAAACACCATTATATCGTCGCCGTAGAATTTCCTAGGATTGTCATGAAAATACTTTTTGCTTCATGGGATGACCTAATATTGTACGTTGCCAAAATTACAACGAAACAATCAGAAAGCGTTGCGGGAACGACATCACCTCGACTGTATTATACTCTTGTTGTAAAAATTGAAGTAGATTCGGATACCAGGAATTGTAACGAATACTCTTGAAAGATGTACCATGGAAGCAGGTACGGAGAGAAAAGACGGGGTCATGTGAAGTTGCAGGCGCAATTAGCCGGGGCACACGGCGAACTTCCGGTGCTGTTTCACGCTACGGTGACCCGTTGGGAACCAAATGCCAAGATTGTAGTATTGTTCTACGCTGATAGCCATGTCGGGTAGCGTAACCACACAGTGTTACGCGTTATACGTTTGCCGTATACTCTCTTTCTTAATAATATTCCTTCGTTTTGTTTATCTCTCTTTTTCTATTAACTTCGTTTTGCTTCCGTTTTACTTAACTCAGCGAATGTTCCGATCTGTTACAAATCATCGGTTACTTTCAGACGCTAACCACCAAAGAAGAAGCTAGAAGCCGTTACGAGTTAGGTACTAGAGTTGCTCGTCGACAGAAAGGACACGGTTTCCTTTCTCGTTGTGCGATAATTACGTCGCACGTAGTCGTAGATTTTACCATCTTTACGATTGTACTTTAGCATCCAGTTTCGAGGAAAAGAATCTTGCGTGACTAATATTCGACGTGAAACAATTATTTAGGTTCTTGTTATTTTACCGTTTTCGTTCAGTCGCCTTGGTAATATTTCGAACTCTAAATTCTTTTTAAAATTTTGTTTTCAATAACTCCCTATTACTTTAAGAATTTTATGTGTAATGCACTTCGAAAGACATCTGGTTGATAGGAACCAATTTAAACAATTTTTTTAACTAATTACATATACTGAAATTAATATATGGCATGAACACGTTAAGCGCCGTGTCAGTCACCGGTGACTGACACTACACTTTTCGTTCGGGCCGCGTCAGTCACTCTTGACTGACGATATACAATTTAAAACATTATATTCTTCTATTAATAAATTTTAAATAATTTGGAGATCACAAAAGAACGTACCTAAATATTACTTGTCAAAAAAAAAAATTTTAACGAGTATTATTAAAACACATGCAGTCCTATCGCAACCTTACACAGATCTCTGGCCGCCAACATATCAGTGAAATCGGATATCGCGGGCTAAACGGAAAGGAAGACAAACCAGGCTTGGCGCTTAACGTGTTAAGGGTCATCTATGCATATGTGTACCTATTGCTCATCCAGGTAAAAAAAAATATTGCAAACTTTAATTATTTAAACTGGCAATTTAAAAATTACTTCATTCATACCTGTGAATCAAACTGATGTCGAGTCACGCTCGACAAAGTAGTCCAAAGGGTTCAGAAAATGTTTAGTAGTGTAGTGGTTGCCTCCTGCAACCACTTCTACAGCAACAGAACAACCGAAAATTAAAAAGACTAATCGACCTCAAACGAGGGATAGGAGACCTTCTTCAATGCAAGTGCACTCATCATGTTACATAAAGAACTCTAATGTTTCAGTCTTACGTGATTGCATTAGCCTAAAGAATCCAATTCTGACTGCTGATATTATGTGAAATAAATAAATAAATAAAAAGATAAGAGTGAAAACTTTCTACTCGAACATCGGTTTTCTCCAAAGTAATCCTATTTGGAAATGCGGAATTTTACGATGTATAGTTGGTGGAAGAGATATAGCACCGTCGTACATCACGACGTTAAGTAAAAACATCCATTGATCTAGCCGCACGCAGGGCCGTACGCGTTTTAAGCTGCGTCTACGCTATGTAACATAAAGCACGTTACATATTTTTTGAGACTGTGTAATCTTATTGAGAAAAGATTTATAATCCGGCTAAAGAGCGAAAGCATGTGAAAGAGTAAGGGTAGTTACGAGTAATAATGTAAAGGCAAGGGATGCAGCAAAGGGAGAGCGACTGCGATAGAACAATGAACAAAAGAAATGCTTTGAATTTAGCGTGGCCAAAGCTTAGACTAGATTGGTTCAACCCTTTCGCTACGGCAGATTTTACTGTGTAACGAGGGTGACTGATGGTAAATTTTTAACCATGGCTGCAAAATTTGATAACCTAGGCCGTGTCGTTTTAAAATTCGGTTTATTAAATTAAAGGTGGAACTGCACCAAAAGGCTCCACGTGTAACGAAATGTGGCGCCAATAGTAACGAAAGGGTTAAGAAATGAACTACCTACAGGCCTATAGTGAGAGTTCTCTCTGAACGCCATCCTGAGGTTTATCACTGTGGGATGCGTAGGTGAATTAACGACACGTGGATGCGGTGTATCTTTTATTACGTTCGATGCGTGGTAGTCGCACGCTCGGTACAATGGGTCGTCGTCGACTGCCTCGTACCGGGAAGA
>NW_017100181.1:708889-713576 GCF_001263275.1 Habropoda laboriosa | reverse complement strand
CACAATCACCTTAATATATGCGCCACTCACAAGTCAAAGTGATTAACTCCATCAAATCGAATTTATTACATTTTTTTATTTATGAAGAATTAAGCACCAAGCATGTGCTTCGATACTAAAATTAGAGGAATATCAAAAACTGGAGTTAATCACTTCGGTTTCTGAGTGGCTCATAACACTACCGGCCTAAAGTTTCGAATCACCTCCCACTTTTCATCAATATTAAATCTGCTGCTAATTTTTTATAAATTTCAAGTTTATCTCAATTCTACGTTTATCAATTTATCTCACACCAATTGATTCAAATGATAAACAATTCTCAAAGCCCTTTTTCTGGAAATTTTTGTGTAAATTGCAATGCTCGGTGATTCCAAACTTTTGGCCGATAGTGTATATAGACCAAGAGTAAATTAAAAAATAGCACGTTACATAGCAAAACTATAAAACTTGTTAGAAAAGAAGAAAAATGATATATAACATTTCTCGTGTGGTCCACCAAGTGTCGGTGAAGATGAAAGATATTTATAAAACATTGTTATATGACATGTTGTCAATCGGTTCAAACTAGCTGTTATTTACCTTTGATAGGAAAACATTCACTCATTGCTTGATATCATTTTTTCCAATTATAAAATGGAATGGACAATGTCTATGAACTTCTAAGACAGAAATAAGAAGCACGACGCGTGGGCTGATTAGGCGTTGATATGGAGATAGTTCCAATCAAAATTGAAAAAAAAACATTTGAATACTGATTGGACAATTTCAGCGAGAGTTGGGGAAAGGAAAAAATACAAACTTGCTACAGTAACACCAAAAAGTATAATCTTGTAGCAAGTTGTAAAACAAGGTTATAAAACAATTAGTCTTGCTCTATAGTGCCATATCGTATCAGTAGCATTATAGTGCCCCAAATCTCGAGTCACATCTACCTTTTCTTTGTTTCTACCATTTACGATCCTCGTTCTTTGCTTACAGTAATTGATATTTCGAAATCTGAAGTTCTCCGTACTGGGTGCTACATAAAACTTAGAAATACACTTTAACGGGAGAACCGGTGCCGAGTTGACGTCGTACGGCTCTGAACGAGGCTCGAGCTTCTTATCTCACCCAACTGATGTTACGACGATCGAATTTCGTGTTCCTTCACGGCTGTCTGATTTTACGACCACGCTATACCTCTTCCACCGACTATACCTACCTGTCCCCCTTGCACAACCCGGAATCTTCAACTGCCCAATCGACGTAAAGGCCAGGTGTGTCGTCCCTTGGCCCAGCACCGAAACGGGGACTTTTCGGATCTGCGCTAACTTCCACCGCGTGGATCGTAACTTGCGTAGAACCAGAAATACAACTGTGAAAGAAAGAAAACATCGAACGTGTTTCACTTTTTGTCCGTACGCGAGAAAGTTGAACGAAAGAAACTATTTGAAATAATTGAAACAGCGAATGTATTCTGTCTGATTACTTCTTCGACAAATCAATTACCCCCGGGGCAATGGGAAACGAATTGAAAGCAACGCGTTTACTTTTAGATAGAAACAAATCATGATTTTTAGAAAAAGTACCTGAATATTGTATCGTTCTTTTGTTTTTCTTGGGTCTGCGCCAATTCTAAGGCAGCTTGAAGAGCTCTGCTCTCCTCGCGGAGAGTCAAAAGTTCAAGTTCCTCCCGTCCAAGTCTGTATTCTAACTCGGCTTGTTGAATTCGAACGTCAATATTGCTGAAACAAATAACCGTAAAGTAGGATAAATTGTTTGAAATAAACGCAAAGCGAATGAGAAGAATATTATTGTGAAAACAAGAAAGAAAAGAAAGGAGAGTTCAGAGTTCACTGACGATGGATTCAGGACGTATTTCAGGGTGTCAAGAGATCAGATCATGGAGGCGTCGAGAGGGAAAGTTGTGGGCTGCTATGTTTCCGAAAAATCGCTCACGAGGGAATGCCACGTCGAGATAACTTAGCTTCCGAAAAGAACGTAGCACAGCTTAGCCTGGCTTTTGGTGCAAACAGTTCCGTATACGTATGTATCGAAGCAAATATGTTCAAACGTAGGATTGACTGGGGTTGACAAAGGTATTGACTTTTGGAACTCTCGGTTAATTAATGACATCTGTATATTCTAAATATCACGATGTGAAACTGATATAACGCTCTAAGCTCACAGTGTTACGGACTCACAACTTGCGTTACGTTGTTCTCTCACACCCTCGCATTCTTTCTTTCTCTAGCTCTCTGTTGCTTTCACTCTAGGCAGACATTCTTTGAAAACATTCATTCGTGTTCATCAAGTATTTTGGGTGGCCACGCATTCTCCGTTCACACGATATTCTCAAAAACCCGTTCCAAACACTCTTCGTCCACACCTCTATCTCCCTAGCTCAAGCACTCTTTGTGCACACTCTATCTCTCTAGCTCAAGCACTCTTCTTTCACAACTATGGCTTCGTTATAAACGTATCCTATCACTCCCACAATAGCTTAGCTTAGCTTAGCTTAGGTTTCCGGTGGATCCTCGACTTCACTCTCTTCGATAGATCACGGAAGATGCGTGCGATGAACGCATTCAAGAGTGTTGGGTAAAGTACGGAGTCATGTGGGACGTCGATCACTATGTTATGGGTGTCTGAACGAGCTTGTCCGAATTTCACTGTTATCTTTCTATTGGTAAGAAAGAAGTGAACGAGTCAAAGATTTTAGGCCCGGTCTCACAGTGACCGAAAGTTAAATAATTACAAAAGGCATAATCATCCGACACAAGTATCCCCACCGCGTGTTGACGAAATGCAACTGACGAGATTCGAGTAAAACCACCGAAGTTCTACTGTATAACCAGGCTATTTTTTACATTGTTATTCGTGAAAAGTAAAGTTTTAAAATGTGGCCCCGTAGAGCCCAGTGTGTGGGACCCCAGTAAACGCAGCTCTGGACACATGTCACTATCAGCGTGTCATTCCAACCCTGACGTGAGCTGCAATGCTTGCAAACAGTCGACACGGCTTACACCCGGAAGCTTTAACAATGATAACTACGTAAGGAGTGAACGAGTTTGACAAGGTAAACTGGTGTATTGTGGGCTAGGAGGTGGTGCTCGATCCTGTCACATGCGTAACGGACATCGCTCGAGTATCAGTAGACCTTTGGTGCAATAAAGGAAACCGACGAAAGTTCCGTATCCGAGCGCAACCTTCCACCTTCGATGAAACAGTATTTTACTTAAGATCTCTAGACAGCTGGTCACCGTATGAGTGAGAAATTGTAAGTATTATTATTTTTTAAACATGTGTTCGTTTCCAGGAATCCTAAGACGATTTACAAATAAACAAACCCAAAACTCCTCTCGCTATCACCTCGCAAACCACAGCCAGAATAAAATAGCTACATCCACGTCCGCAAACACTCTTACACCAATAGAAAAATAGCCACGCCAGGTTTATGTTTTGCTCAGAGGGCCACGAGAAAATTTTGAAAAGTGTAAACGTAACGCGATGCGTTTAACCCCTTAACGTATGACAACGCGTCAGACTCGTGGCAGAGATTCTGGCGAAGGTATGAGAAAAATAGTTAAATTAGTAAGAAGAACTCATTGCAATCCTAACTTTCGTTTGAATTTCTAAGACTGAGTATTGCTAAATGTAATTAACCTGTAACAGATTACCTTTCGTCACCTGATACAGTATGGGAACAATAAATGGCTGACGCTTAGATGCTTAGTCGAAAAAGAAATCATATGTTAAGGGGTTAATACAAAGCTTATCCAAGGTTCTTTCTACTCACTCTGTAATATCCAAACGTTCGAGGGCTAGCTTTAGGTTTTTTATCGCTAGCCGTTTATTGTCTGCATCGCGCCTCAACCTCTGAAGCCGTTCCTCGGTTGCCTTTCTGTCAGCCTCGGTCAAGGGTGGAGCGCCATTACGCAATGCTAATCGGTTGCTTAGGGTGTTGCACAGTTGCCCTTTCAATCTGAAATATTACAATGGAATTCACTAATCTGAAACGGTGATTATTATTAATATAAACAATGGTAATAGTGATATGATAACGATAAACAATTCTGAACCACAACGAAATACTTAACTTACTTGGCTTCGTCAAAGAAACCAAATTAACCGACAAAATATAGCGAAACAACACAGACTGTTCAACGTCGCTAATAACCTCGCAGTTGATGCAACGAAAAACAAGGAGAGAGAAAAAATAAACATATCGCCATAAATTATTCCATTTACTAGTGCGTTCTTTTGTTACTGTCACGGGAACTGAACATACGGTGAGTCATGCACAGGTATTTGTACGTGAACAAAAGTAAGTGAGATATTTCGTTATTAAATTGAAAATTGCTTGTAACTTTGTCCATGTTACCAGTGTATTCTATTCTGTTTAGAAGGATTGACAGTACATTTGAAGTATTCTTTTTAATATTTCCTAAAATAATAATAATTGTACTTATTTATATTCTATTTATATTGTTAAACTTTAATCCAGGCATGGGCAACCTTTCCTGCTTCTGGGGCCAAATAATCATTCTCTCTCCGAGTCAAGAACCAAATTAAATGGGTTTTCGCGCGTGTTTTTATGTATCAATACATTAATATCTCCGATGTAATGTTGCATGTGTTTGATATAACTTTGGCTAAATATTAAATAGAAAAGGCTAGTTTATTAAATAAAATTATAAAACGAAGA
>NW_017100181.1:687660-707221 GCF_001263275.1 Habropoda laboriosa | reverse complement strand
TATAAAACGAAGAGGGCCGAATTTAAAGACTTCGCGGGGACGGATCGCGGGCTAAATTAAAAGAAGTCGCGGGCCGCGAGTTGCCCACGTGTGCTTTAATCAATTATATGTATTGAGAATAGATTATATTTTGAATTTTTTCTCCTACTGCGAGTTTCTCTGCTTAACATAGGCCCAGGCCGGGCCATAAAAGCCATGGGTCCGCTGACCGTGGGGCGATGCCGAGTATATAACAAATGTTTTTCCGCATTTATGTAGTCGTGCGACAACCCCGAACTGAGTAACTGTTTTTCACTCAGGTTTTCGCCTCCGTCTTTTTGTATTTCATTTCTATCAATAAACGTTTTTTTTTCTCTGCAGTCGATTGAGTCAATCTTTATTCGCTAATTAAAGATCCTCAATAATATGGCTATTTTTTATTGATTTAAAAAAGAAAACATAGAGAATTATGTGGCTTTACATTAATACAATTCTTATATTATTGGTTTACTATTTTTCGAGGTGCTTGAGGTTTCAAATGACAATTGTAGAAAATTTAAATATGGAAATTACAGTTTCTTAAAAAAATGGTATATGTACATAGGAACGCGCCAAAATATCTGGGTCGTAAAGCAACGATCTCTTGTTTATGGAAATGAATAATATTTTGTCAGCAACCTGTTATTTTTAAAGCTATAATTTTCAGATACTGCACAAAATAACGAATGTTATTCTTTTAATATTTATAATATCTATTACATATTAATATCTTTCGTAGATTGCGGTGATTTAGGGAAGTTTCTCACGTTTGAATGATGTTTTCTTTGTCACGTAATGCGACACGAAGAGCATCTAATTCCTTGTAATGATCTCTATTTCGGTGACCAGCTGGTGACGTGATTCCACCAGAAATACTTCCACCTTTTTTCCGTCTCGGTGTGGTAGATAAAGATACTTCTATGCTGGCCATCTGAAAAGAGAGTAACAAAGACTAATAATTGTCAATACTGTGCTTAAACTTACACTTCGTACCCATCTTATGCATCAAATGCTTAGATTTACATATTAAACACAGTGGAACTTGGATAACTCGAAAATCTCTGTAAGACGAAAATTTTCTTCATTCCCTTCCGCTTCGCTGTAAAAATCTCTACAACTCGAAATAAACCTTCCGTTAACTCGAATTATTTGTCGCATGTTTAACACGTAGTTTACCTCTACAATTCGAATTCAAAAGAACTCGGACCTCTACAAATCCAAGTTAATTTCTACATAACAGTCAATTGTTTGTTTCTTCACAGAGATAAACAGTGCACGAGTCTTGATCACAAAAGCAGTTTACTGTGAAAGATCGAAGGAACAAGTTAAAGCACAGTTCTATCGTTTCTCGTTCTTTTCTCCGGATTATATGTAACAAAATGAATTCTAAACGCAAGCGACAAACATTAACACTGGCTGATAAAATAAACATAATTGAAACAGTAAAAAGTGGATCAAGAAAGGAAAACGATATTGCTAATGACTTCTCTTTGTGGAAAACTCGATAAGTCGAAATTTCTATAACTCGAAGATTTTATCACTTCCCTTGAGGTTCGAGTTATGGAGGTTCCACTGTATATTTAGTTTATATCTTTTGCGCTCACGTAATATATAAAACATATACTTTTTTTTAAACTTAGTTACTTATTATTGATATCGTCACAGGTAAGCTAGGTCATCTGGTTATCTGAAAAGAGTAAAATATTTGGATTTCTGGGTTTGGAAACTTAAAAGTGTTGCCATTTCATAGAAAACGAAATTTTTTCTTAAATATTAAAGTTGAAAAATTGAATTTTGAGCACGCTGCTTTCCACACACTGTGTATCGTTCGAAATTAGACACAAAATTACACACAAGATGCACAATCTCGAGAAAAGGATGTTGTAGTAGGATATTCGGAATGAAAGGATTTTCTTTGGTATTTGGGAAAAACACACAAAAGTTTATTTATCTTTCGTCGATACATGTTAAATGTTTGGTACAGAATAATTTCGAACAAATCAATGCAGTGTTCGAGCTGCTGCTTTTGCTTTCGGGCGTCCGACTTTAAGCAGCCGTACTCCTCCGTTACAATATTAACGAAACACAGAATAATTTCGAACAAATCAATGCAGTGTTCGAGCTGTTGCTTTTGCTTTCGGGCGTCCGACTTTACGCAGCCGTACTCCTCCGTTACAATATTAACGAAACGAATAAAACGATTTATAACAATTACTGTGGACCACCAGAAGTACTAAGCAATCCTCTCCGAGCTTCCTCAGGCGTCCGGGTAACCTCCCTGTACTCTCCTCTCTCAGAGGCGACCGGCGGATAGTCCAGCCGTTTTCTCCTCCAGAGAGTGACCCAGGTGTCAGTCCCCGTACTCTCCTGTGCTGTAAGGGCGTCCGAAAGCCAGGCTCCGTACTATCCCACTCTGAAGGGCGACCGATGGTAGTACCTCCTTCTCTCCCAGCAGAGTACAGCACGACTGCTTGGCCGTGTCCGCGGCCGTGGTATTTATAGCTGAGCCTTGCTAATGAAGCGCGGCTTATCAACAAGACGCGTCGCTAAGTGTTTTCCCGCGCGAAACCGCGAGTCTCCCGCGTAAAACCGCGAATCTACCGCGGATCGCAAGCTAGTTTTTTCTAGAAGCTTCTATCGTTTCGCAATTATTTGATTGACGACTAGGATAGAGAGTCGTCCCTCTCACTTCCTCTCACGGAATGCAAATTTTTGTCGCCGTCTTCGTTGATGGTTGTTACAACGTTAACTTTAGTGGAAATAAAGAAAACGTATAATGTAATTTATTTCATGCTATTGTAACAAGCAGACGTTGAATAAATTTCTGATTCGTATAAAAAAAATTATTTAACATAATAATTCTGGCTTGACAATGATTATTCTTGATATATAACCACAGATCAGTCTGATTTTGAATCATTATGAACTTCAGATTCAGTGTGAATAGAGAAAATGTATAATATAATTCATTTCACGATATTATAACAAGCAAACGTTGAATACATTTTTGATTCGTGTAAGAAGAATTATTTAACACGATAAATTTAGCTGTACTATGGTTATTCTTAATCTACGACCACAGGTCAACCTGATTTTTAATCCCTACGAAATTAATTTAACCACGAGTAAGTAACGAGAACGCTAAAACCTATGTTTCCATTGAAGAATATTGTAAAAACGTATAAATTGTTATATGCAATGTTATAAAAAATTGTCGGAAGTATAAATTTATAACAAAATTGTGAAAACTGATAAATTATACCGTGTTACGGTAACAGAAATCTCCCGCGAAAATCTCCCGCGAAAATCTCCCGCGAAAATCTCCCGCGAAAATCTCCCGCGAAAATCTCCCGCGAAAATCTCCCGCGAAAATTTCCCGCCTGACATAACCGACGATTTTGCTAATGACTTTGGGGAGAGGGTACCGAAGGTATATTAGGACCCGCCGATGTCCCGCGAACTTATTCACCCTTTATACTGGGCCCTAGACACTTCGCGATAAAGCTGAAATTATTGTGTTAAATAATTTTTTTAATACGAATTAGGAATTTATTCAACGTTTGCTTGTTAGAATAGAACGATAAATTTAGTGTAAATATAGAAAACGTATAATATAATTTATTTCATGGTATTGTAACAAGCAAACGTTGAATAAATTCCTAATTCGTATTAAAAAAATTATTTAACACAATAATTTCAGCTTTATTATGATTATTCTTGATAAATGACCACAGGTCAACTTGATTTTTAATCGTTATAATCTTTAAATTCAGTGTGAATAGAGAAAATGTGTAATATAATTTATTTCATGGTATTGTAACAAGCAAACGTTGAATACATTTTTCATTCGTGTAAGAAGAATTATTTAACACGATAAATTTAGCTGTACTATGGTTATTTTTAATCTACGACCACAGGTCAACCTGATTTTTAATCCCTACGAAATTAATTTAACCACGAGTAAGTAACGAGAACGCTAAAACCTATGTTTCCATTGAAGAATATTGTAAAAACGTATAAATTGTTATATGCAATGTTATAACAAATTGTCGGAAGTATAAATTTTTAATAAAATTGTGAAAATTGATAAATTATACCGTGTTACGATATCGGAAATCTCCCGCGAAAATCTCCCGCGAAAATTTCCCGCCTGACCTAACCGACGATTTTGCTAATGACTTTGGGGAGAGGGTACCGCAGGTATATAAGGACCCGCCGATGTCCCGCGAAATCATTTACCCTTTATACTGGGCCCTAGACACTTCGCGGCGTATTTTGACCTGAAGGTTCTGAGATGTGAATAGAGTGGTCGGGGGCTACTAGCTAGTCTATGTCCACCCTGTACACACTCAGCCTTCTTGTAACACTTGTATACATTAGAATCAATTAGAATTTCTATTACTAATTATTAAACAAATTTTAACAATTACCGGCACTCGCTAGGCACGTAATATCAGACTTTAAATACTCGACTTCGAACTTCGGTTTAGTCATAATTCTATTAATGTTATAATAACGTATAATTTATTAATTTTCACAATTTTATTATTAATTTATACTTCCAAAAATTTGTTAAAACATTACATATTATTATTTATACATTTTTGCAAGTTTCTTTGACAAATAAGTACGTTTCAACGATCTTATTACTTTCTCGTTGTGAAATCAAGTTCGGAGGATTAAAAATCAGGTTGACCCTTGGTCGTAAATTTAAAATAGCCATAGTGAAGGTGAAATTATTATTTTAAATAAATGTTTCTATACGAATTAAGAATCTATTCAACGTTTGTTTGTTGCAATACCGTGAAATAAATTGTATTATATATTTTCTCAGTTTAGACTGAATTTAAAGTTCGTAAGGATTAGATATCAGGTTGACCTGTGGTCGTAGATTAAGAATAGCCATAGTGAAGGTAAAATTATTACGTTAAATAATTGTTTTTATACGAATTAAATATTTATTCAACGTTTATTTGTTGCAATACCGTGAAATAAATTGTATTATATATTTTTTCTGTTTACACTAAATTTAAAGTTTTGTTTACATGTTATAACAATTAGAATGTAGACGTTTTGCCGTTTCACGGTTTTTCCTCTGTTAATTATGTGTTTATAAATCATTTCAAACTAAAGCAGCACCATGCCCACCCTTAATTAAACCGTCTCAGTAGTTTACCGTAATTAATAATCTATTTTCGGAATTTATACGAGAATTTTTGAATTTTAGTAAATACTAGAGTCAGTGCATCGCGTATTGAAATAACAGCTTCATCGCTAGTTCGTTTATTATTGAATATTTTTACGCGTTTAACTTATGCTTCTCCCCAATTCTCGTCGCGTATTTTATTCAAATTTTCTTTTGATTCTTTCAATTTTTCGTTTTTTAGAAGTATAGAAATATTTTTACTAATATACGACTAACTTTGGCAAGGAAATGTACCTAATTCAAAACATGTAATACTTTCTACACGAACTTAACGGGTGTCTTAATACTTATCAACGGCAGTGTAAGTGTTTCTTATCTTGTTTAGTGGCGTTGATAGAATAAAATGATCATAAAATTCCTATAAAAAGAGATGTTTACGAGAAAGTGCAAAGACTTTCAATCTTATTAAAAGTCGTTTTGTTTCACGTATTTCTCATACACTACCGGCCGAAAGTTTGGAACCTCCTGCCAATTTATATTAATATTGAATCTGCTACTAATTCTTTATTGATTTGAAATTGATATTGTGGAGATCAATAGCACTTTACCTCATTTCGATTGATTTGAATGATAAAAAATTCGTTAGAAAATCATTATAAATGCTAACGTTTTTGGGGAATTTTTGTGCAACTTGCAATGCACAGTGATTCCAAACATTTGGCCGGTAGTGTATACATGCACACATACAACACTATACATTGCAAGCAACTTTACGAATTTTTCATTACTCAAATTTACCTGGACGAAATAAATCGCCATTGATTTCTGCAACATTCGTTCAAAATACACAAGGAACAGTTGTTAACAGATTCAATACTGATGTATGAACACCGTCGTTCATAAGTATTTGGACACCCGTTACGTTCGTACAGAAATTATCGCATGATTTAAATTATATTTCCTCGTCAAAGTTAGTGTCGTATATTAGTATAGATATACGTATATACTCGTTATACTTTAAGATACTTGAATAATTTTTAATAATTTTGTGACGACTTTCGTGAGTCAAATAATTTTATATTAAACTTGCAATGACAAAGAGGCTTGATTCACATTCAGTACGTAGATTTCCGTAAGTTTTAAGAGATTTCAATAGATATTAATAGAATACAGTAGATTTTAATAGAATTCATCAGATTTGAAGACTTTAGTACATTTTAGTGGATTTTGATAGATTTCTGTAAGTTTCAAGAGACTTCAATAGGTATTAACAGAATAGAGTAGATTTGTAGATTTTAGTACATTTCAGTGGATTTTGGTAGATTTCAGCAGAGTTCAGTGAACTTCGATACATTCCAGTACGCTTCACATTCGGTAAGTGTTCCAATAACTTACGAATTCCAAATTGGCAAGCTTTCGGCTAGCAGTGTGTCTCGCAGAAATTCATACCTCAAAATTACAAGTCACTCGAGTTCCTTCGCGAAATTCTTGCCTGCGAGCTTCTGGTGACTTGTTGCTCTAAAATACTCTAGCTTATGGGTGTGCTTTAAAGACGGTCGAAACTGGGGGCGGCGGAACGACACGCAGTACGAATACAAATTTATCGTTCCATTAAACCTATGATTTGTGACGATGGTTGGAACGGATGTCTCGACCTTAATGGACTTCCACATCAGTACTGCACACGATGCTCGATGGTCCTTGAGAAAGCAGTACTTTGTCTCTCCTGCTGGCATATAGCGCGGAGAAGGTCAATGCCGGCCTTGACTGCGCAGCAACCAGAGAGGAGGATGCGGTACGAGACCTTGCACGCCCAGCGTGTCCCACACGAGACCACCGACTAGATTCGCTTGCAGAAAATATGCAACTAACCGGATATCCTCCGTAATCATTGCCAAACATTCCACTCATCTCTTAACCCTTCTGCGGAATTTCTGAAGTTCTAGGAAAAAAATATAATTGGTTTCCATGGAAAAAAATCGTACAAATTTTATCCCCTTTGTAAACATTATCAATGTTTATCAGATATTCAGCGAAAATTAAATTAAATTTTGAGTCCTAATGACACATTTAGTAACAAAGGAAAAAGAACTTGTGACTTGATTTTGGATCAAATTGACCCAATTTCAGTACAGGGGTTAAAGTGTTTGCTTGTATTTCTTTCAATTTCTTCTGACTGATACTAGGATTGTTAAAACTGACTGTAAAAGTTTCACTTCTTGTATTACTTCTTGTTTACCAAATATATTTTTCAGTCATTTTACAATCATTGATAAAAAAAGAAAGTAAGATACTGTATTTGTAGAATTATATGATCAGATAATCTAGAAGAGCTTTAACGAGGGATTGGATGAATTAAATATAACTATAATTCACTTTATGGTATTTAGTTATGTTGTATTCACACACATTGTCAGTCACAAAAGTCGTTGTACACTTTATAAGAACTTTGTATTTTAACAGGTTATAATTTTGAATTTCAAATTTTCATAAATAAATCCTTTCCTTGAAAATACTTGTTTTATTGTATTATTTGCTGTTGTAATCAAAGTAAATTGAATATATGCAAACTTAACAAAAGCGACATAAGTCTACGTTCCCAACCATAGAAAATTCAAGAGTTTGAAAATGTACAAAGTGGGGTACGTAAATATCTCCACTGTTTATGTACAGGGTGACTCAAATAAAGTGTTACAAACTGTTTTTTCAGAAACTAATGAAGATATCCACTTCATTGTTGCTTTAATTAAATTGTACAGGGGAGAGCTAACCTTTTAGTGTCCAACTCATTATTTTGTAGTCATTTTTAGAAGAAACAAATGGGGGACCTAGATTCTTTTAAATGGAAGGTGGTATTAATTCATCGTTATTCGTACAGATTTTACAAAACTGAATAATATTCACTTGAACTATTTTCTTTTATTGTATATATGTACATGAGAAAACTGTCTAGAGTGAAAATGATAAAAAGAAAAATCTCTCCATTTTTTGTTTTGAGATTTCAAGGTTTTTCAACCGCTATAGTATTATATATTCTTTTTCTATATCCTTACAAAGCATAAAATGCCAAATTCTGCAACTTTACATTTAATCTTAACTTGTGTTATTTATTTTCATCGGTATTATCGACTGCAGAACAGAAGAAACTGTGTTATTAGACCGAATGGTTTTTAGACTTCAATTATGCATCGAAGCCAACCGCCATCACTTTGAGAATTTCTTATAGCTTCATTTCCAGATGAAAATGTGCAAGCTTTACCGAGGTGCTGCACAGAGACTTCTACGGGGAAGCCCATTTTATATGTACATACCTTCCTGTACTTCCATATTTAACTACATAATATTTTAACAATGTTTCAATTGTTTTACATTACATTCTCAAGTTGTAAATTTCTGTCACGACAGTTTTCACAATGAATTCTTACCAATTTCCATACGTTTCTAGGCACATAGATAGCAAGCTGTGTTTGAAAAAAAAAAAGTGTCAAACTTCGAGTTTAAAGAGGTATATACAAGGAATAATATTGAAATCTAAGGATATCCGGTTCATTGTTCTTCCCTGCCCGCTCGGTGGTCCGCTCTTTATCCGAGACATACTGCGTCCACAATACTATCATATCATATCCTCCTTCAAGCAGTATAATATTGAAAGAAGAAAGCATCAACCCTTTCCATGTTGCCAAAAGGGACAGTATGTTAGGATATCACGACAGTATTGATTCCATATAAATATACAGGGTGTCCCAATTTTTTCCGATCAAACTTTGTCACCCTATTCCATAGGTGTAAATAAGGAAAAAATGTTATATAAACATAGGTGGTTTGAAGCTTTGTTAAAGAGTTACGACGAAAATATGAAATAGTAAGGTTATGGTAACGGATTTGAGGTTATGATACAAAATAGGAATAGATCAGCGATATGTACATCTATTTAGTTTGTTCATACGAACTGTGTTTACGATCTGACGTTGTTGAAAGTGTTGGATGTAATCTTTGTCCCTTTTTTTTAAATATTATTTCTGCCTTAATAGAAGTTGCGCCTATTGGCTCAGGGCCAATTTACCAACTTATTCGTCTATGTTACCATCTACTGCGATATTTTTGGTTTAACATTTGTTAATTGTATGAGCAGTTCTAGAGAAAAATTTTCAAAAAATCTCTAATGCATCAGTAGTAAAAAACAGAGTAGAACTTATCCTAAGCGTAAATATTAATACTATCAGTTGGGAATGAGGTAGTGTTGGGCGTAACTTTTGCCAGTGCCATTCTTGTCTTATATCTCGTTACCATTTCCTTCGTATTTTTCTTGTAACTTTTTAACAAGGCTTCAAACGACCTATGTTTATATAACACGTTTTTCTTACTTACGCCCGTAGAACGTACTGACAAAGTTTGGCAAAGTTTGATCGGTAAAAATTGGGACACCCTGTAGATTGTAGGTTAATACTGTTCTTCCGGAATGATCGGTAAGCAGAATTTACAAGACTCTTCACTTTACACAGTTAAAAGTTGAGCTGGTAATACTTTGAAAAGTGTTGCAAACATTACTTGCAAGGGATAAACATAGATCAAGAATGGTACCTTCTTATTCAGTTTTGTTCGAGTGAAATACTAACGATTAGTGAACGCAATATTAATTCTCGACATTTAACGTTATCTTGCTTTCGGAATTATTACTTTCCTTAATAATTATGAAACACGTTCTTTCAGATTTAATACGTGACTTACAATTAAGTAGCTTCGATGTTAATATTGCAATTCATTACGCCAGTTCGCTTTCTAAAACTATTTAATTGTACGTTTCGAAATAACTTACACGATACAACATGATAAACGTTAAAAAAAGGAATCCTTTTCTATTCGAAAATTAACGAATAAGCTGATTTAGAATCTGCTACATTCTGTAGGCGTTTATTTTCATCTACAGGTAAGATAAGCGGTTTCTAAGTGTCACCTTCTCTTGCTTCGCATGTTCTTCGCTCACCGAGCCTTTTCGCGTCGGCTACTTGACGTGCACTTGTGAGATTATCTCCAACTAAGATTTACGGCGTAAAGATTCGCGGTTGTGAGATAAAACCTCTGATTTTAATAGGTTTACAATCTTATTTCACTTGAAATTCGAAGATTGTGCATCGAAGATCTAGCAGACTCATGAAAGGATTTCAACTAGGAACAATTGAAAATAAATGTAGTTAAAGTGATATAAAAGATGAACGATCGGGATATTCGCATAATTCTTTTATGCATTTGAAATTGTGCATTTGAAGAAGGTTATGTGAATTTTAAGACACTTGAACGTTGGCCTGCAAAATTCAAGATTGGTCACTTTTTATTGGAAAATGAGCCGAAAGGAAGGTGATAACGTTTTAAGAAAAATCATTGAAAACAAAATTTTGCCAAATCCTCTCCTAACAAACTGCCACTTCCTCAAGCACCTGAATAATTTCCTGAACAAATAAATTATCCCGAAATGAAGACGCTGTAAAAGTGGCATTCGAAGAATTTTTTAATTCAAAAACCAACAATTTTTCTACATTTGAAACAATGAAGTTAGTTAATCGTTGGAAAATTTTGATTAAACATATTATTTTTTGAAGAAACACAATCTATTTAAAGTTTCATTTCAAGAAACGTTTCACATGCACCAACCTAGTAGTATTAAAAAAAAAACATAACTTAGATGTGACATCAAATACAGCAGGTCATCAAGTCAAGCAGAACAAAGTAATAGCAACATTAATAAAACTAACTGCAGTATGTTAAATGTAAGCTCGGAATCTTAACCCTTTCGCTGTTTAGTCCGTACGTCGTACGGGCAGAGCGGGATCTTATCGCTTAATTCCTTTCGTTGGAAAAGAAATCCAAAAACAAAAAGAAAAAAATATGAAAACGAATAAGGAAAGATTATTGTGAAGAATGTAACGTTGGGCTATGCATACCGGTTGGAAAAGAAATCCAAAAACAAAAAGAAAAAAATATGAAAACGAATAAGGAAAGATTATTGTAAAATATGCTTCAAAATTTTCCATACTCGGACTAATTATTAGAATATCTTTAGGAATAGCAGTGGAACACAGGTGAAACGTGTTCTTTCTCGTATTTTTACCATAAATAGAAGCAATACTAATTATAAAGAAAGTCGAACATTTTTTGACCGCTTTTTGTTATTTCACTGAACAGCGAAGGGGTTGAAGTACAATAAACTTAAAAAACAGAGTAGTTGATAGTGAAGAAAATAACTGCAACGTTTCGTCAAAATTGTAACTTTTAACCCCAGTCTCCCCTGCAGTTTGAAGAAAGAACGAAACACGGAGGATGTTAAACAACGAGATAGTATAGACACCACGTGAATCGAAGCGTTGGATCGAATCTACCATTTTGTCCACCCATTGCTAAGGAAAACTGGGAACGAATGGACGGCGATCTCTGTACGAACATTCTGCGAATTTTTTCGCATGTAGAAACGCGGTGTACACGTTACGTTGTAAGAGGACGATAGTCGCCGTGTGCACGCAGGAAGCGGATATTTATTGCGGAATTTGTATGGAGAAGACCCGCATTTCTGAGATAATCCTGCCACCCCACTCTGCAACCGAGCGTTACAATAGTTATACCAACAGGACAGGGTCCGTGCTCGTCTCTACTTCGCCCTTGCGTATGCTTTAAACTATCAATGAATTCGCTCAACTTGTAGCAACAATAATAACATTTCTGACACGAGACGATTTGCATACACAACTTTGCACGATTTCAACCGTGCACGGTGTAAGTTTTCTTCTTCAAATTGTCGACACTTGTGCGTACTTAGGTATATTACTTTCAAAGGAAATTTCTATCGTTTATAACGTCGTGTGTGTTATCTTTATTTTGAAAAATATTTCCTCTTTCGTTGCTTATCCTTGTAGCGTGGTCGCTATATTTTGCATTGCGTACAGGTAACACGGTTTGAGAATTAGGGAAATACCCGAACACTATGAAACATAATAAGAGTTTTGAACAGCAGAAGATATCTCATTTGAAACTTTTCTGTCGAGCGTGGATGTCGTATCGGATTTGACTGTATTTGTTTGAATTTTTAATTCATTTTGTTCGCCGAGTATTAAGTACATACGTTTTAAAACTTTGTGTTTCTCTTGTTTTACTACGTTATACGTAGATTAAACATTTTCGGGTGAGAATTTTTCAACCTTTTTTTAGAGAAATGGTAATTATGTGTTCCATTTTTGTGAATTAATTTGCACTCCAGAACTATGTTTGGCGGAAATAAAAAAAATACATATTAATATGGTACACTTTTGGTGAAAAGTGCTTTAATAGAGATATCTCTCTTAATTATAAAAATATAAGAGCACGTTTTCCTTCACTTTTGGAACATAACCCCCTTTTTGTATTACTCCTTTGTTTCGTATAACAGGCCATTTTAGGAACCTAATTTAGAATTACTTTCGAGAAATGAAAGCATTCGTTCAGACGTGCACTGTGTGCAGAATAATAGGGGTGAAATGTCCAAAACTGTTAAATTGGGACAAAGTGATTTTTCACCGCGATTATGCGAGGCCACATGTGTAATTAGGTTGGGAAATTTGATCACACCCGCTATATTCTCTGGATATTACCCCATCAGATTATCATTTGCTTCGTGAATTACATATTTCTCTCCTCTACGAGGAGTAAGAGTGAAAAATATTTGAATGAAAAACCGAAGAAATTTTACAGTGACGGCGTAATTAGTCAAAAAGATGGGAAGAAGTTGTGGAACGCGAGGGTGACTACATTCTTCCATAGCGTTCAAAGGTAAGTTTGAAATATTGATCGAAATGGCGCATCAATAAACGACAATAAATTATTAAGCAGTCTATTTATGGTAGTTATTAGCTCTTAACTTTCAGGTCAAAGGGGGAACTGTAGCGAAGTCTACTTTTCTTCACAAGCAAACAATAATTCGATTATGAAAGATTAACAAACCGAGCACGGTTGTGCATCTTCTAAAGAGATGTTTCGTTACCACAATTTCTTACTGAAACATCAAATAGCTAAACAACAAGTAACTATTACATTGGTGCATATGAAATGTTTTCTGAAATCAAACTTTACACACACTACCGGCCAAAAGTTTCGAATTTGCACGAGGAAAAATTGGTTAAAGTATTCTTAAAATTGCTGACTTTATTCTGGAAATTTTTGTATAACTTGCAATGCATAGTGGTTCCAAACATTTGGCCGGTATTGTGTCAATAATTTCCACACAATTCTATGCACCTTTCCCTTTTTCCAAGTATCAAAAAATCATTAGTCTTTGAATTCAAAAATCCTTCGAACGCTACCCTTACAGTGTCTTCATTTCAGAATAATTTATTCGTTAAAAAAATTCTTCAGGTGTTTGAAGAAACGATTGTCTGTTGGAGAAAGGTCGAATGAATACGAGAAAATATGGCAAAATTTCGTATTCTTTACCCTGGATTCTTTTCAATCATTTTTCTTCCCATTTTTTCAGTGAAAAGTAACCATCCTTGAATTTTACATACCAACGTTGAAGTACCCTAACATTTGCATAACCTTCTTCATACGCTGAGCTTACACTACCGGCCAAATGTTTGGAATCACTGTTCACTGTAAGTTACACAAAAATTTCTAAAAAAAAGTTAGCAATTTTGAGAATTTTTTAAGGAACCTTTTGTCATTCAAATCAATCGAAATGAGGTCAAGTGCTATTGGTTTCCACAACATAAATTTCAGGTTCATAAAGAATTAGTAGCAGATTCAATATTCATGTTAATTGACAGGTGATTCCAAACTTTTGGCCGGTGGTGTATATACTCAACAGCTGTCACTGCAGTTTTCCAAGTTTACACTTACACGAAAAAATGCAGGAATATTCCAACAGCAAATTCCTTCCTCACGACTACCGTGTATAAAAACAAAATTTAATACACGATATCGACCCGCCAATTTCAGCTGTTGAAAAAATTTTTGATTACCTAATAAAATTTGTATTACCATTGAAACGCCTCTTTACCGTTTAATGGTAAACATTTCGTGAATCCGTTGAAAAAGTACAAAATTGAGTTTCAGTTGTTTCGACCAGAGTGTAAATTCCTATCTCAGAGAATACCTTGGACCTTTACGAATTTCCAAAGGGCCATGTTTTGAGCACGGTAAGGGGACGAAATCTTGCCTTGGGTACTGCCGTTCAGACAGTAAGGGGCATTGACTTCTGGATCTGCAATCTTGCCGACCAGATCTGTCTGAGTCTTTGGTCCCAAGGGCGTACTGTAACCTGACTTTAGCCGATACATTTCCAAACGAAATACAATGATAAATAGAAAGAATCACCGATTAAAAAATGTACCATTCATCGTACTTACGAAGATCAAATTTTATTCGTTATCGATAAGTCGATTTTCTAAAAAAACAACCGACAAAAGTATCTGACGTGCGTATGCTATTTTCAACAGACCAGCTAAGATTAATACAGTGGTGAACTTAGTAACGTCGATCGTAATTTACGAGTTTGTAGGCTGAAGAAGATTTGAAAATCTCAAGATTCTGTAAAGAGTCCTACGAAGCAATACACAACCATCTTCTTATCTGCAATAGCTTGAATGTAAAGTTACGAAAAAGATTCATTTATCCTCAGCGTTGACTGTCCAGAGCAGAAACTCGTTGAAATTTCAAAGCATTTATAATCTGAAGAAGATTTGAAAATCTCAAGATTCTATAAAGAGTCCTACGAAGTAATATTCTTATCCAGGTTGGACGTAAAGTTACGAAAAAATTCCATTTATCCTCAATGTTGACTCGTCGAAATTTGAACTTCTGAAAACTCCGGGAAATTTGAAAGCACCGATACGCGGGAATATGAACGAGAAATTTCTTTCCATTGAGAAAGATCGTCGTCCAGTTGAAGAAGATCGTTGGTTCCCGACAGGAAGATATCCTATCAACGTTGATGCAACCTCTTCGAGCCGAAGTTCTTCATTATTCATATGGAGCCTATCCCTCCTCTGCGCACAGCACGCTCCTTCTGTCTTCTCTTACTTTCGTCCCTTCTTCCACTCTTTCTTTTGCCTCCGTTTTTTCTTCTTGGATGACAAAACACGACTTCACGCTGGTTCACTCAGGCATAAACATCGGGATGAATTTTTATAGCGTGCCCAAAGAAATCAAAACCACATCAACGAGGCTGACAACGTGCATTAATCGCACCTTGAAAAAGCACACGAAATATAGCTGCTAACAGCGAAAGGTGCGATAAAAGATCACAGGGTTACTGCGGATATGACGAAGCATGCACACACACACGTGCTTTTCCTTTTCGATAGAAGCGTATCGGTGAGCTGAAAGACTGGAAAACCGTCATGCTGGGTAACATGTTTATATGTTTATTTATTGTCAAGCGTTTGCATACCTTTGCTGGTAGTTAGATTTGCAATGTAGAATAAAATTGGATACGTGATGAGTCGCGTAACTTGTCCACCCTGGGTAACTTGCGAAGTATCTGTTCTATGAAAAAGTGTTTTACATGGAAATTGTACGGTATTCGAGGGAAGATATCCTCAAGTGGTATTTTTAAGTAACGTATTTGTTCATGAGATATTATCGTGGTGACTTGGAATTTTTTAAATGAAACGCGTACCTTTTTGTGACAAAATTTAAGAGAGCAGGGAATTTTCTATGAGGAAATTATAAAATATAAAAAAAATAAAATAATAGTTTCTATGAAATTTTCTGTAAATTATACGATTATTAGAGAGAAAGGTACAGATCAAACTGTGGAATGGTAAAGAAGTGGGCAATTTCGGTCCTTAATCAAGAAATTGCACAGGTGTATGGATGTGAATGGGTATCACTTTGAACACCTAAGTAGTGAGACCATGAGCAACGTTTTAATTATTAAATTTGGCTTAATACTTTCATAGAAAATTCACCGCTCCCTTCAAAGTTCCCTTCCTAAATAAATGTATTATTTAAAAAAAAAACGTATGTTCCCTTAAAAAACACTTTTCTGCAGAACACATACTTCAGAAACTATTCAGGCTGAACAAGTTACGTGACTCAGCCTGTATAAAATCACTTTTTAACTCCTATTATTTTTATACTTCCCATATTGTTTTGTAAACATATATAAACAAAATTTTCGCTTGTCTTCTTCGAGTTTAGCGTGAAATTTTACACAGAAAAGCACGATTTGCATCGTAACAACGTTACAGATTTCCTTCGAAATAGTTGCGGTGAAAAAAAGCAGTTGGAAAGGATGCTGCGCCACTGCGCAGTCGTATGTGGACGTGGGGCAGTTTTAATGGCACCCGCGTGCGCTTGGGTCCCAGAGGCCCAAACTCGAGTGAAGGGCCCCGAACGAAACACAGTTCGGTTCATGCATCTGCATATAAATCACTGGTTGGACAGCCTTAAAAAGCCAGGGGCTATTGCCGACCCGCCAATAACCGCGGAACATCGCCTTCGGTTTCTTCCGACGGTACGGTTAAAATCGGCTTCCATATACTTGCCTTTTTATGCGGATCCTTGGACAAAAACCTCGAAGGGGAAAAGAACGATCGCGGATGTGGTAACAACTTCCTATTCGGGAACGGCGAAATGTTATAATTGAATGTAACTGCAATCACGGAGAAAGTGTACGATTTATAAGTTCTTCCAAGGGACGCCCATCCGAGTGATGGAAGCTAATTTTAATCAAATTTCGCGTACTGCTAGAAAATCCGAAAATATTCTTTGTTATCGACTGTTACATTTAGGGGGTGAAATCGCTCTTTGAAGTTGGGGCTGAAAAATTAGAAAGGATTAGAACAATTCGAGAATGAATTGAGAGAGGGGAAAATTGTTCAATCTTGCCGAATTTAGGCAAGATCGTAGATAGCGCCACCATAGCTGGAAATATACTTTTTTGAATATTTTCTATCAACTATAAAAGAAATCTCACAAATATATGTTTTTCCCAACTTACGAAAATTATTATAAGGTGAAGAAAGATTAATAGCTGTTTAGCGTAAATGCAGTATTTCATTTGACTTCTCGTGGAATTTGAATAGTGAATTTACAAGGTATTCCTCGCGAAAAATCAGACGAAATTTATATTTAACATTTCTCTCTACCTGAATTCGTTTTCGAGTTATTAATAGGTTTTCAACCTCCAACTTTAAAGGATGACATAAAAAGAAAATAATAATAAACGTCAGATATTTTCGAATTCTCTAACTATACGCAGAATTTTATAAAAGTCAGCGTGTATCACTTGGACGCTGCACCTTGTCAGTGTTATCTAACGAAATTTTTTCCCATTACTATATTATTTAAACATATAGTCGTTGAATACTGCACGAAACAATGAAAAGTTCTTAGCGGTAGAACTTTTGTTTTCGCGGTAGTTTCTATTACCTTTGCCTCCAAGGTTTCTAGCTGCGCCATTCTCGGTTCTAGAAGCTGCTGCTGCGTCCCAGCTCCAGTATGCAGAGCAGTCTGAAATGAATGAGAAACTGAAGTTATTGGACGTTAGGGTTTATGTTCTCGTATTGATTTTTTAGGTAGTTTGCATGTGTATGTATACAAGTAAATTGGAGGAAAATTTCAGAGACCACAAATCTTGAAACGTGTGCAAACTACACATATAACGTATAAAGTATCACTTGCTCCGGAGATTGTGCACTCACAAATAGATATTATTTAAGATAATTCGGATTGAAGTACTCTAAGGATTTGTTTTTTATGAAACACTGGACTATTGCATAGAAATGTCTAGTTGCATTGTAAGAATAATATATGAAAATTCTAATAAGTAGGTAACATAACCTATTTCTTCTTTACAATGTGAAATATTCTACTATATCAATTCACGTGATGTTCTTTTTTATCCTATGCAAGTGTATTGATCGGGGCATTCATACCTTCCGAACGATGCAGATTTTGGCATCATAGAAATGGCATTGCGAAAAAAGAATTTTCTGTACACACCACAGGATTATTATGATGTAATAACACAATGTAGAAAACATGATAAATTCATTTTACATGAAATGAAACGAGAGAATTTCGTTTCAATAAAAAATCTTCAAAATGCAATTAAAAAACAGATAAGAAAAAACACTAATGGAGAACAGGTAAATTGGTTGCAAATATGTTGGATGAGGTTTATCAAAGGTACACCACAGGATTATTATGATGTAATAACACAATGTAGAAAACATGATAAATTCATTTTACATGAAATGAAACGAGAGAATTTCGTTTCAATAAAAAAATCTTCAAAATGCAATTAAAAAACAGATAAGAAAAAACACTAATGGAGAACAGGTAAATTGGTTGCAAATATGTTGGATGAGGTTTCTCCAAAGGTGCACCATACACTATTTTATATAAAACATCGATGAAGGACAAAGAATTTAAAACTATAAATTTATTACCTACACGTCCTGGAAGACCGGTAAAATTTCAAAAAATCGCCCCGGCGCCATTGTACCAAGATGCCAGGCCTATTACTTATGAAAAATATAAAGACATCAAGCAGTTATTACCTTATATACCTCCGGTGCATCATGCATATTTCAAAACACTGCCTGCCACATGCAGAGCATAAGTAAATAATATCAATATCTTGTAATTTTAACAATGTAATTAGCGTTTAAAATTTAAAATACTACTTCTATTTTATATCGTGTCATTATTTGTAAACAAAATTGGATTAATATGAAGTATATTTTAAGTGATATTTGATTTTTCAAAATTGAAATTAAACGATTTTTACAATTGTCTAATTTTGAAAGTGGTGTAAGTCCATTTGCAGCCCGTAAGTATACATCATTTTAGTAAAATACGCCTAAAAGAACTTTATATAACCAAATTACATATTGATAAAACAGTAGAAACATTGCCAGACTTCATATAATTTGCCTTAATTTTTTAATTAACAGATATGTTAACCTTTAATTTTCTTGAAACAAGAGAAAATGGACTTACACCACTTTCAAAATAAACGGTCCAAATATTGACAACAATTGAAACGGAGATTTTATTAATTTCATCGTGTTGAAAATAAACAAAGCAGAAAGAAAGGTTGTTAAAATGTATTTTATGTGTTTTACTTATTTCAGATCAGGAAGTTAGTGAAACTACGGTAGAAAACGTGTGAAAGTCGCAAAGTAACAGCTGTCAATTCTTTTTATCTGGTTTGGTGTGATTTTTAGGTCGCATACTTTATGTCATTAAGGACGAAATTCTGTTCAAATGTGAAACACAGGTTTGTGTCTTTTAGGAATTTAATTGAGTTTTATATTAGTTAACTTTGTTGATACTAGTGGTGTTGAAATTTGTTCGATACGTTCTTCTAAATCTTCGAATTCGAGGATTTCGCTGTCTTAAAACCTAATCCCATATTTTATTTAAAAT
>NW_017100181.1:679129-687623 GCF_001263275.1 Habropoda laboriosa | reverse complement strand
TAATCATCGAAATTTGAGAGTTAAACATGGAAAACAACATCGTCCAGATGGCCGCTTCTATCCGCGACATAAAGGAGGATGTTGAAAAAGTGCCAAATTTGTAGCACTTCAGGCACCTAAAATTTTAACGAGGCATCATAGACGCACAATTATTTATCTGAAATGTGATGGGAAAGTTATAAAGATGAAGTTGACGGTATGTACTTGGAAATTCGAATTGAAACTTTCCGACTTCAAATGATTGTCATTCTGCATGACATTTGTGAAGGTGTCTGCGTTAATGTTGTTAATTTCTTGGCGAATATTCTCTTTAAGTTGTCGAATTGTTGTTGGTCGATTAGCGTAGACCTTATCCTTTAAGAAATTTTCAAGAAAAAAATCGGTGACTGTCCAGGTCTAGCAATCTAAATAGCTCAATGCTACCACTTCTGGAGTTGGTCTATTCCACAATTGTCAAATACCAACTGACAGCGTTGCGTGGTACCAAAATGGTAGCCAATTAAGGCACGGGACTAATTTCTGGTACTAGAATAGTGGCACTAATAATAGTGTATATATCGAACCTCTTCACGATAAGTTTCACACTTCGTTAACATTTTGCTCGAACAAAAGGAAGAAGTACCTTCAGAGGATAACGACATTGGCAAGGTAGTTACCGCGTTCACACGGTTAGTACAGTACTACGAACATCGGTGAAATCTCGTCGCTTGTAAAAAAACGTTACGCGCACCACGGGTATTATCTTACGTAGCTCTGGAAACTAAGGAAGGACGATGTTGATCATAACAGGAAAACCATAAATAACCATGTGACTAAAAGTATAGAACTAAAGGTAAGTACGTTTTCACGTGACGTTAAAGACAGAAATTTAGTTAAAAAATTGGGTGACTCGGCTATTACAATTACAGTAGTGCACGCATAAGCGTCCGCATTTTTGCACACTTAAGCGTCCGTCCCCGCCGATTCTTGGAAATGAGACTTCGGAGTGGAGTTCGACACCTGAATGTGAACAACTGGATATATCGATATCCCACTCAGACACATCTCCTCTCTTTCGTTTAGTTAAATTCGCAGAAGCCACCTCCCCGACTGCGGACGCTTATGTATGCACTACTGTATATTCATTTACTTTTTTTGTCAAATGTGGAAGTAGCTAACAATAAATGCGGAGCCCGTGATAAGTGCCCATTTGCCCGATGCTGATAACGCAACTACTAAGTGTCTGATAACTTATAGTTGGGGCCACGATATAGCGAGGTCGTAAATTAAACTCTCAAGAATCGGCATCGATTGATGTTGCGGCACTCAAGGCCGTGTGTTGCAGTCTGTTTGAGGGTTCCAACAATAAACGAATGGTAGCATATGATTTGGTACTTCAAGTAGAAAATGGTATTTCATTTACAAATGGAAAATATGTTAATATTAAAGCTACACAATCCTTTTGCATTTTCTATCTGTATATAACACGAGCAGGTAAATGAAGATGTTAAAGACCTCAATAAGACCTTTACTTGTAACCGTACTTCCAAAAGCGGCTTTTCCCAGAAGAAAAAAGCCCTAAATTGTCCTAGCTGAACTCAATTTTCAGTAAATATATTAGAATCAGTTTGACTTTCGCTCGTCCTGACCATGGTTTTAAGTACTTATCTGCTCGTATTTCTGTCAATTTCGGGGTCCCGGCAGCTAAAACATGTTTACTTTGACGCCTAACCGATTTTACGACCTCGCTATATCGTGGCCCCGACTATACGTCACCGATTTTCAACCAGTTCGCCGCCAGAGGTCTATAGGTGTGTCCAAACTTTTTCAATACAACTTAAACAATTTTTTTCTAAATCAGTCAAAAGTGCATACTTTTTTGTCAGAAAAAGTACGATATAGTTTTCTGTGTGCCGTAGAATTTTAGCAATCAGCTAAGAATCGCCGACCTGCGTGAACCGTAATTTAAGTCCTAACCTCTAAATAAACTGTTTTATTCATCAACGTCCAATATACGAAAGACGATTTTATCGAGCACGATGTTTTATGTAACAGGGGAAACCATTGTGAAATTAGTTTTTCTTTCGACGATCAATAATAATCATTTGCATTCGGCAGAAAAAAAATTAGGGTAATGGTTAAACCATCTTAACCTCCGTAAGAATCGATTTATAGATTTTATCGACGTGAATTACCCCGAAGAACGTCGAATGAACCCAACGAATTAACCAACGACGAAGTAATAACATTTCGTTTCGAGCGAACGTTGTTACGAAATTTGAAAAAGCGTATTCGATATAACATCGAAGAAAGGAAGAAAGCGATTTTAGTTAGGGTTTTAGGAGGACGCGAGCCTCTTTTCGCCTCGCTCCAGGCAAATGGCGTGCGACTGTGCAGACCGACCGAGAAATTACACGAAAGGCCCGGTTGTAGGGCCTGCGAGAATTACGATTTCTCGGCGTGCTCAGAAATTCTCACGAGTATACGCGCATCAACCGTGTGAGAGAGACACTTAAAGTGTATTCACGGTAATCTCGTAATGTGTGAGTCATTGACCGTCTTAGGTCTGGAACAAACGTATGTTCGAGCAACGAACGCTATAACGGGCGAATTTTTCAACGATTTTATTGCCCAAGTCACACTGACCGGTATAATTCATTGTGAAACTATTTCATAGGATTACATTTTGTTACATTTTACGCATAAAAAGGTTCAATTTACTGTTCGATAGGATTACACTTTGCGTTACTTTTTGCACAAAGAGGTTAAGTTTGATTTGTTAAGCGGTTAACGCCATTTTGTCTTTGCGCGGGTATAATTGCAAACAGGGTCGTATTTATACTTATGGAGACCCTAGACGCAACATCGTTACTTTGGCCTGAAAAGAATATTTCATATTTGTCTCGTTAGAGGCGATAATTCAATTTTATTTATGCTACATTAACTTGTAAGTTTCAGCTGTTGACCTTATCTTGAAAATATGCCAGAGTATTCTACGAATCTGAAAAATTTCGCGTCTGAATAATATTCGGGAGTTATATTTGACTGTACTGTGCAAAGCAATCGTTAAAATTTCTGTTGTTTATATTTTTATTTTAACTAATACAGGGTGGCCACTGAAAGGCCGAAGGGTTTGAAAAAGTCATAACTTGTTCATTTTCAATCTTTTTTATTTTCCTTTTTTGTAGGTTATAGAGCATCCCTTGGAGATTAAAATGGCTACGTATGATGTCCAGCAACGAGTAAAACTCATTGAGTTTTTCTATTCCGGTGAAAGATCAATTGTTCAAACTCGGAGAAAATACCGAAAAAAGAAATGCTGAACTTGTTTAGCCTCCGCGTTCACCTGATTTGACGGCACCAGACTTCTTTCTGGGGGGCTACTTGAAAGAACGGGTTTACGTAAATAAACTTCGAACAGTTGAAGAACTTAAGGAGAACATTCGAGCCGAAATCCGACGTTTAGGACCTGAAACCTTGCGTACGGTCATGGAAAATGCTGTGGAAATATTACTGAAAAAAATCCATTAACTATATTCCCGAATAAAATAATAAAAAATTAAAGAAACATGTGTTTGTAAAAGTTATTTTTGTTTTATATCATTCGGTCTTTCAGTGGCCACCCTGTACAAACTGCCGCAATATACAGGGCCGCGTTTATATTTTTGAAGGCCCTAGGCGCAACATCGTTACTTCGGCCTCAAAAGAACAAGTCTATTTCAGTTAATTACATGCATACACATCTCTTTTTAAGTTCATTGAAAATAAAAGTCGACATTTCCGTAACTCATTTTAATAAAGTAAAAATAACACAAGGTTCTAAAATATGGCTCCACAGAGAGTGAGGCCTTGCGCCTTACGGTAAGTGCGGCCCCAGCTTGCGCCTTACGTTAAGTGCGGCCCTGATTACAAAAGTTCATTACGAAGTACTTATTGTAAATATACAAGGTGTCCCAATTTGTTACGACCAAACTTTCTTAGCGTATTCCTCTCTAAACATGTTGCATACGTAGTCTCAGCCCAAGGGATTAGACTGGCTGAAACTTTATCACGAAAACTTTAACGACCCACCAATCAATACTGAACTAAGGTCTAGGAAATTAACTCCTATCGTTTGAGTGTGAATCTGAACACGCTGTGTGTTGTTGGTAATCATCCAGCAATAACAAACGCTCTCGGACAAATATAAAAATTTACTGTGCATACAAGTTAGCAACAAGTGTACCGTTAAGAAAATGGAACAGTGGATAGGTAAATCTGTTGCTTACGTACGGTAGTAAGAGGAACTGAAAATTACCGAGTTAAATATCTTGCGAGAGATTTAAGGTATGACAGAAGTTGTTTGGTATGAAGTAGGAGATTACGTGGCAGAAATAATTTTTCTGCAGATGGAATATAGTGGTGCAAACTTCAAAGTCGACTTAATTCTTTTTGAATAGAACATTGTATACAGGGTGGCTCAGCTAATTGGGATCACCTAAATATTTTCCTTATTTGTTGATGTGTGAAAAAGCTTCTTGGGACAAAGTTATATCTACTATTTCAGGGGGCACATGTAATCGTGGAAACGGTTACTTTTTTACGAAATTTTAAGCTATTTTTTTAAATAACACAAATAAGGCAGATATTTAGGTGATCCCATTTAGCTGAGCCACCCTGTATATAAAAATTTGTTAACTATAGCCTTTCCGTAAGGGGGCCATCGGACTGAACGTTCGTGTCGACAGGAAGTTTGACGTTTTGGTGGGAGTGAGTATGTTTCAGGTGGTTGGTGTGTTTGCTCGGGATAATTGTTAATATTTCAGTGAACGTTACGTGACAATTTGTGCACTTTCTGTACGATACTCTACTCGTGAACGAGACTGGTTTCAGCTTCGTTCTCAGTTCGTATCGTTGCGCTCCCGATCTGTTAATCCCGGAAGGGCGAAATTCTAGTAGTTGGTGTGGTGATGGTGAATAATGGGTTCTCTCCTTCAGAATATTTTTGAACTCTCGTTTATTTGTGGTGGTGCGTGGGTATATATTAGGTTGGTGTGTGTTCTGATTGGTTGGACGTTGAAGGTGGTGGAAAAGAAGGTCTCGAAAAATGCGGAGGTGTGATTGGACATTAGGAAACTAGTGGAAGGAGAACGTGAGGGTGAGGGTGGTGTGCAAAAGTTTAAATAATTTAGGGAAAACCCGGAAAGGGGAAAGGGATAGGAAACATGACCAGGGAGCGACTCGAACTATTTTATGATAGGGAAGGAATTTGTTAGGGGCTAGGAAGACGGTTGGAAAGGACTGTTTATTAATTTACGATGTGTGACTGGCCGGTGGGCTGCGCGACCGGACATTATTCTTATATTAAATAGTTCTTGAATAAATCACATCTATAGAAGATGTAATTAATCGAACGAGAAAATTTAGCGGATTAAGTAATCATATTATTGATAAATCAGAAATTGACGATTCACTGATAAATAGGAAATTATATGCGAATCAAATTCCAGATATTCATAAGATCATTGTCATTGGTGCCCTATCGCTTTAACCGAAACACAAGGATTCAAAATTTCACCAATATAACATAAAATTTATTACGATGGAAAACAAATCAAAATTAACATATTAATAACGTAGTAAAAAAATGTATACATAACATTCTACTTGAAAAGAATTAAGTTGTTGTAAATTGAGTTAAGTTCTCACCGCCGTTCTACCTGTAGAAACATTATTCGCACCGCGCAAAATATCTGATGCATACAAAGTGTCCGATATACATGTTAAACAGCTATTGTATGGACAATTTTCTGATATCATCAATATTTTACGACAAAGTCTATCGTTTTCAGTTAAAACAGACACCCTGTTGCGCTCCCTAGCTATAGCACATTCTGGAAGGATATACACACGTGTGTGTACCTGTAGGCTACAGCGATCCTTTTTCCTGGCCAGATATATCACTGCGGTACACAGTGTTCTAAGAGTTAATGAGACACCGGAGAAACTACCAACACTTTTCATTCTATTTTCGAAACTAGATTGCTTCAATTACGTCAGACTACGAAAATTATACGTATACATAGTGGTAAGTACTGTTTTTAAATTTGTCAATTCTGTGCGAACATGTAAATAGCAATTGTGATTGCATTGATCAGGGATCAGACTATTTGATAAAACAGTTCAATAAAAATGGCGTGATTTTAGAGGGAAATATGCACAGAATTGGGCTTAAGTTTACTGTTAGGTTTCATTCAGCAAAGGTTTATGGCACGATCGCACCTACAGGCTGTTTTTGAGATTAGGATTTAATTTACTATTTTATGCTTTAACGTCCATCCTAGCGAAGGCCGGTAGAATCACTTAATTAGAGTTTTTTGCCGCTTGTGCCTTTCGCGCTCAATAGCTTAAGAACATGCCATAAACCACGGGTTTTCCGAAGGGTACAATTGTCTGTAACGGTCCGCTGGCCGATGAGTCACCCGGAGGAATTTCCCGAATTATTATAAACATTTGGTTCCCCTTTGGGATCTTCTCCCACTCCACCAGGGTAAAGCGCGCTAAGGGCGCACTGGAAGGAGTTGGCGAGAAAATTAGGCACGTTGATTGGCGATGAATACTAGAAAATATTCACCAATCAGCGTATTTTTCAAGAACCACCGCTCTCGAGGGCGAAGACGAGCTCTCGAGAAGTGAGAATCATTACAACCATCAGAGCAAAAACATGTATCAGTCAAACTAGTCACTTAGTTTTTACATACAATAAAAATTACACAAAGTTAGAAAGGCAACACGCATTTGTCCATTTTTAATCAGTCGGCTCAGTGCGACAGCACACACGGGCTACATTAATACAAATCAACATTTACTATACTTTTTAATAACTTAGCGCGTTCGCTATCAGCGTCACAAAATATGAATTATTTAAAAATATTTCTGTATTAGGAGAAAATTGAACTGTTGAAATGTGAAGACAGTCATTTTCTATTAATTCTGTAACAATTTTGTTGGGCCACCATTTTTGTTTGCCAACATTTGTGCCGTTTTTTTTTTTTTTTTAAGAATTAATTTGCATCGATGGTCACTCATTTCACTCTTTTTCACATATTTCAAGGGAACTTTCTAACTTTAACAATGCTCATGGTACAACTAAAAACAAACTGACAAGAAGATTGTAACTTGTAGGAAGGAACGCAAGATGTAAGTGACTATGAATCGCTCAGTTGTTTTACGGTCGTCTGTGAACCTTGTCAACTGTTTTAAAATTTCTTTGAACTAACCGACAAACGGTGACGAACAATAGACAGGTTTCAAAGAAACAGTTTTCGCAGTAAGTTGCAATAACAAAGGTGCCTGATACTTTTGTCCAAGGCGGCATGTGTGGCGCGCCAATTCTCATGATAGATCACTGTTATCTACACGAAACACATCATACAAGATGCACAATTTGCCTATTTAATACGAATTACGTATGCGTAAGTGCAGGAATAATTGCATTATGTGAACCTGATAAAAATGTAGACATTAAGGATGAAAGCAAAAATAATGCGAGGGATAGTGGGAGATGCTTCAATAGCGAACGTGTTAACGAGTCTTCGTGTTAATAATAATTTGCAACACGTTGCGGACGGATCGCGAGAATTCTCGTGTTTCTTATTCTAACGCCTGGGAATTCTCGTGTTTTTATTGTTGTTATTTAGTGAGAAGCAATTTAACAGTAAATTCATTCGCTACGGTTACAAATTGCAAAAAAGAAACTTAGAAAGTTTAGTCAGTTAAATCACTAATTAGTGAGAACAGCTTGATTTTAGTCGTTTTTAGTGAAAA
Source organism: Habropoda laboriosa (assembly GCF_001263275.1). NCBI lineage: Eukaryota > Metazoa > Arthropoda > Insecta > Hymenoptera > Apidae > Habropoda > Habropoda laboriosa. The sequence goes on along the minus strand of NW_017100181.1, from coordinate 679,838 downwards.
CGTTAGACGCCTGAAATTATATTCCTTAACGTTTTTATATCCCTGTTCAATTCACCTTACAATTTCAATCTTACGTCGTAACGGTGTAATGCTATTTTAATGTACAAGCACTACTCCTGGCAAATAAGTTTCGAACCAAACGCAAAGATACGAAACGAAAGTATTCACAATTCAAGGGTTGTAAAGGGCCTCCACGAAAATGGATTTACAATAGTTCAAAGTGCAACTTAATACCGCACGAATTGTCATCGAAAAATTTATGGACTGTCTCTGTGTTTCGCTTTGTACTAGGCAAATTTAAGAAGATTTTCTGCATCGCCTGATCACGACAGATGAAAATGAAATTTTGCACAATAGTGCAACGAGGACATAACATCGGTGAAAATCCAGACAACGTTCTTTAGAAACTTGCAAGAAGAATTTAACGGTGAGGAAAGGAATGTTGTGTGTGGTGAAACATGCGTAGAATAATTTATTATGATTTAGTCTGCGGATTTGTATGCATTTGTAGGAAATTTAAAGGTACAAAATTGCACACAATGCAATAAGAAAAAATATACAAAATACCTAAATTATAGGGCTTTTTATAACACCTGGTAGGTGAAATAATTTTTTACCAAAGTTCTACTTTCTTTGCTATATTCTTAAAAATATAAATTTGCATAAAAACCCGCAGTCTAATTATGATGCTTAATCGAAATATAACCAA
>NW_017100181.1:652329-679065 GCF_001263275.1 Habropoda laboriosa | reverse complement strand
TGCTGTACCTTCGCAAGACCACACGCGGCGATAGCAACGCAAAAGAAAATAACAGCAATGAAAAAATCTGCGATTTTTCGCGGATCTGGTACCAACAGATTTTCACATTTTTCTATGACCACAAAACAGTTTAGAACAAAAAATCTTCAATAATTTGGAAGCTGTGAAAAGTGCAATAAGTACTTTTTCAACGATAAATCCGAAGATCTTTATGAAAGAGGCATAACGCAATTTCCATATAGACAGAAAACTGTCACAAAAAATACTGAAAAATATACAGTTTGAAGTAAGTACCTATAAGCTGTTTAGCGGAAAAGCTTACGCAGCAACCTAATAATAGCAGGTAAATAAAGAATACACGCACGTCGTAATATCAAGGAACGAAGAATACCAAGTTATTATCGACGAAGGTGGGTGCTTTGTCACTGGTACACGAGGGAATCTTCTATTATCGGAGCATGCTGCTTCAAGGTAGTTAATTGAAGCGATTAAAAGCAACGTCGATTCGTCACGGGTTGTCTTCGTATTCGTTAATCATCGGAGATCGTGGGTGTGTTTACATGGAAAGAGCACCACGAGTTCAGGAACGTATAATCATTGTCTAGGATAGAAGCTTCTACTAGCCTGGAGATCCGGAAGACGATCTACGAGAGATACTAGCTACGCTAATTCCTAGTCTGGAATTAGCCAGTAACGTTTGCGAAGAACGATTTGTTTCTGTAGATCTTTATCGAACAGGTCTTATCGTCGAGCCTCTTGCCTGTTCGTTTCGTTGTTACAGTATCAAAGAGGAGAAAAAACACTAAAAGAGACGGTGAGAAGAATTACCTCCAAACGCCGTGTCTAATGTGTTCGTGATTTGGTGAATGCACTATCTGAATACAATAGAGATAGTCGGTGAACGAAAAAAGTTAACGTTCAATTAAACGTGTACTGCTGTTCGTAAGTACAGCGGAGTCTCGGTTATTCGAGTCCTGTTTAACAGAGGTTCCGTATCGTCCGGAGTGCTTTGAACTTAGGGTAATTTCGGAAGAGATGGACCAGGCAAGTATTTCGTACATTATTCGCCAAATATGGAAGAAAAAACACTCGATCGCTTTCCGTAAAACAAATGTAAAACAAAAGAATACCGACGCGTTGCACATGGGAATACTTGCCTGGTCCGTCTCTCCCGCCGGTCCATCTCTCCCGGAATTACCCTATGTAATTTTTTGACTTTATTTAGGAAAAATTTTATTTATTAAAAAATTCATTTAAAGATTTCTCTGATAATACAGAAGATGGGTGTTCATAAATAGTGCAATGAAATTATAAAAAAATATTTTGATAATGTATCCATGGACCCTAAAAAAATATGTAATTTTTTGATTTTATTTATTTTCTTAGGGTCGATGGATACATTATCAAAGTGTTTTTTTATGATTTCATTGCACGATTTGTGAACACCCGCCGACCCTTCTGTATTATCAGAGTTTTCGATTATCCGAGGTAAGCTCGGTTCACATCACCTTCGATAATCGAGACTTTACTGCATTAGGACACCTATTATATTCGTATAGAAAGTGTTATGTGATTTAAATTACATTTCTTCGCCAAAGTTAGTATCATATCGTTATCTCAATACTACAGCTAGACATCTTAAACTCATTAGTATATCAACAGAGTTTATTACCGAGTTTTAGTATGGAATGCGGAGTTGATTTTAAATTCGCCCACTTTTAATCTTTCCAGTTGTCTACTTTTACATAGGTGCGAGGAAAATGCGACTTCTGATACACTTGTCCAGAGAATGCCAATTTGGGAAACTTGGGGAAGCAAGTGCAACGAAAGGAGCAAAAGCCTTTTTTCAGAACTTACGAATGAAGTATGAATGGATATAATAAGAGTAAAAAATATATGTGCTCCTTATACTAAAAGATTCCAAACTGAATAATTTCTTTTGGATCTTAACCCCTTAACGCACAGTTTTTTTGAAAAAAACCGGCCAAAAAAAATCAATTTTTTTAATGTAAAAAAAACAAACTTTAGAACATTGTTTTGGCAAAAAAATAAAAAAAAGGTTTCCATTTGTTATCACTCCTGATTCAACTTTTCTTTTAGTGGACAATTTCGATATACTGCGCTTTTGTTCCATGGAAAAAGGCTATATTTTATTTTCGAATAAATAAGTATTATAGCTTACAATCCTATGTAAATGATAAATATCAATAACACGATTCTTTTTCTTAGCTTTCACATTGTTATTTTCAATTCTCGAATATATTCGAGTGTGAAAAATTATAGCAGCATCAAATACAACGCCGCTCGAATTATCTCGAGTGTGCACAGTTTGGCCTGTTTAGCGCGCTCGAATTAACTCGAGCGTGCAAGTTAAGGGGTTAATAATTTTGCAAGGACTGTTCAAAAATTCAAATTTGAGAAATGTCCTAATTCTTACAAACAGGAGTGTATACGGTCTTTATGGTTCTTTTATTGCAATCGCAAACACTTTCAGATTTAACATTAGAAGCGTCTGTTTAAAATCTTTTGCATATAAATATGTTGTAACTGTTGATTTTGTAGCTATAATTTTTTAATCAACGTATACTACTGTAAGTGTGATTCAAACTATTTGTTCACAGCGGTCACATTATGTGTATAAATATAAATATGTGGCGGGTACGTCACTGCCAGCAAGCCCTTACCGAATCTTGTTCTATTCTTCCACGCGAACTTGCTCTTTTCCAACTCCTTCCGTTCTTTTGTCTCTCCCCGGGTTAAGACTTACCTTCGTCCTCGAGTAGCCTAAGAAGCGCACATGTGGCATCCAGGTTCGCAGGAGGACGTTCCGTTTCCACCACTTCCTCCACTTCTATCTTTATCTATCGCTACTCCTGTCTCCCTGTCCTAACAATATAAAAACCCAGGACGCCTACACATCGAACCGCTACCGCCGGGACACTTAGCGAATGAAACAATTGTATTTCCCGGGCGAATTGTACGCCGGCCATCGCATTTAGATTTTAATAAATTGAGGTGAACACAGTGCAAAGGCGTTCCTCACCCACCTCAAATATTTCAATGCAAGATTTTTTTATGTACCGATGCCTCGAGTTCGTGAAACTTACCAAAGAAACCGATCGCTGCTGAAGCTTAAGTCCCAGATCTTCCTTCTCGTCGCCACAGTCGGTCGTATAAAACAGCACACTCTTCTTCGATCCCCTGAAATCAGCGCTCTTTAACGTGCTGTACAGATAATGATTCGAACAGCTACCTTTTCTCCCTGTGTAACCTAACACGTGACAATTCCACGGTGCAAAGTTGCAATTTGTTTAAAACCATGAAATAAGCAAACTGTCTGATTACAGTTCCGACTTTTCAGCCGTCTATGTTTAATGAACAATCATCTCACGTATTTTCTTTGAGTTATGTAGCTGTCGAATCATAGTCGTGTAGATTCATGCAGGTATACTGTAGGATATTAATTATATGTAAGTATAGTATAGCTAGAAGACGAATAGAAAACCCGAAAATGGAAAAAAGAGAGCAGGTTTAAGGACGCAAAGGTACAAGGATTAATTCTTGTACAGAAATTGGGTCAATTCAACCTAAAATCAAGTCGCAAATTCTTTTTCCTCTTTCTCCACTAAATGTATCATTTGAACTGACACTTTTGCATATCTTTGAATATCTAATAAATGTTACAATCTTTATAAAAAATATTTTCATACACACTTATGGAATTTGTGAGTCAAAGTTATTTCGACAGTGGTGTAAGTCAATTTTTCTAAATATTGAGATATTTAAAGGTTCGCGTTTTAATCGACTGAAAAATATTAACGATCACCAGTAGTCTCGCTTTATGTTCTCTGTGGTGACAAATATTGAAACTTTTGAAGGTATATGAAATATATCGGAATTGCTTGAAGAATCACTGGGACTTTGTGACCACAAATGGACTTACACCGCTATCAAAATTATCCAATTTTCAAAATACACAGCTCATATGTGGCAAGTAGCTTTGACGATTTTTTGTTATGCTTCTTCTGTTGCATATTCTCTAACGTTGCACATATTTTTCGTAATAGGTATAACCATCGCGAGTAGACAGCAAATAAATAATTGCCCAGTTCTTTCTACGACATCTGCACTTTTTTTTATTCTCAGGGTACTTTTTTTCAATTTATTTCATTCAGATGGAGAAAACGTGACTTTACGATGCTTGCCGAACTCGTCGCAACATCGCTGAAAGGTGGACGCAAAGAGATTACAGGTTTACCTATAAAAAATTGAAGGTGACCTCGAAAACTGTGAAAAAAATGTACCATGATCGTCTTAAAAGCCTTTTAGAACCGCATTACGCGACGCAAAGAAATTTCGACCGGTCCACTAGCTACAGAATAATTTAAGGTGATCACGTTCGTCCTGTATACAGATATGCTTTTCAAATGAAGTAACGCGAGAGAATCAGATTATCAATGGTTGCAAACGTGTTAAACATTTAATCGTGAATTATGAAACCACGACAAATTTAAAATAACACTAATCTTCGTCTTATGCAAAGCAGGTATTATATTTGAGATACAAAACTGTTAATTACGAATTATGAAACCATGACAAATTTTCTTCTTCTCTATTTCAGATACAAAACTACTTTGCATTAAGAGCTATAAATATTTTACCGTACAAAGAGCATATTTAGCTTGATTCTCATAGCCTAATTTATACCGATTGAGGCTTCACCGCGTGTTACGTGGTAGCTGCATGATAAAGCAATTTACAATCGGTACACAAAGTAATCTCGAACGCGTTCGAATGTGCCAACAGAGCATTAGCTCTCTGATGACGAGTAGGAAGCCTCGAGGAAGAATCAGCGCGTGAAAGTTTGTCGTCACTTCGCAATTGTATCGTCGCTTTGAGTAGCGATTTTCAGATAAAGTACGACAAAAGCATCGAAGGATCTGTTGACGAAGTGTTGAGCTAGGTAAAACCAGAAAAAAAAAAAGGAGAAGAAACGACGAATAAATACGTCTCGAAATTGATCAATCGCACTAGCTAGGACGTGCAGAGTCTTTCTGATTCCTCACTCTTTAATTACGAGCGATAAATCAATGCGTAACGTGCAGTCCCTTTCCACGCCCTCTTTGTCCTGAGCAATTAAACGCGAACCCGTAATATTATACGATAGTATGGCCTGCATTTACGATAATCACACCTGAGTGCCTTTCCATTCCGGTTGAACGGCTGATGTTCAGTGAGCACGGGCGAATCAGTGTAGCACCGGCTCTCGTTCATAGCGATGACAGCAACATTGCAACCTACGTTAAGTCGCTTGTTAAGTTGACATCTGGAACAGAAAACAATAGTCGCTTGTCATTTTCCATATATTTATCCGTGATTCGTTTTCACATTTCGGAATTTCCGCTGGCAAAACTGCAAACGGAAATGTCTCGAGCTATTCGGGCACTTGTTGAACGTTCGCATAGAAAGCAAAGTGTTCCGTCGCGCAGGTACGAAACGCATGGGGTCTTCGTTGACCGGGTTTATGGCACGCTCGCACGAGAAGATCGAGCTATTCGGGCACTTGTTGAACGTTCGCATAGAAAGCAAAGTGTTCCGTCGCGCAGGTACAGAACGCATGGGGTCTTCGTTGACCGGGTTTATGGCACGCTCGCACGAGAAGGTTGTTTTTGAGAACAAAGACTAAAGAAAATATTAAAGAAATAAATGATTACAAAATAAGTAAAGGGATTATAACAGGTTCTTTTTTTTTTTTCAATGGAAATAGCATATCATCTGCTGTCACTTGAAACTAGTCGAACGCATTAAGCTTTAAAACCTCGAACTCGTCTGTGAGATGAGTGGTCTGTAGTTAAAGGGTTAAATTACATACATCTCTTCGTCAGATTTAGTACCATGTATCAGCAGAAATATATGTACTCGTTATATTACGGCACTCCAGGCTGAATAATTTTGTAACGACTGTTTACGCTCGCTTCGTATTCGGTAAGTGTTTTTATACTTATAAACAAGAGTGTAAATAAGAGGACTTCTTGCAGTGTTTCTGATTCCTATTATCAAATTGAAATGTGAGAAAATCCGCCCCGAAGACGGTGAAGCGAGCATCTTGAGCCAGGCCCAGCGCGCTCGGTGGGGGCGACACGCCCCTTTGGGCCTTTCCCTGGGCCTGTTCGCGTAGGGGTGGACAGGGATCGGCAGGACGACGCGTCCTCGCTATTCACGAGACCCTTCGAAGCACACTTTCTGCGAACGACGCTCAGATAACGCGGATATAATTGAGTTGCATAAATCTGGAAATCACATGTCTTTCGGGCTACTCTGAGGGAAAAATGGCCGTTTTTAACCCTTATGTCAATAACCACAATTGTCGTCTACTTTTAGTGGTTTTCTGATAACAAAATTCTAAACTTAAAGCAAACACGGACAGGAAATGTGTGAAATAAAATCTTTTACCGGGAAGATAAAATATTTTTTGTGAGAAAGTGCAAAAGTGTACGCGGGCACCCGATTATTGACATAAGGGTTAATAAATAAGACCTTCTTTAACCAAATTTTAATCATTTTTTTCCTTCCAATACCCAAAAAATCCATGTAAATTTCAGATTTATGTGATTTCGTTTTTCGCGAGCGCTGTAGTTCGATGTTCATCCCCAACTCTGAAGATCATTGTCACCCCCTAAATACAGACAAATTTTGCAAAAAAAAAAAAAAAAAAAAGATGTGTCGAATATTTTGCTGCGAACAGCATCGTGCAAAAAAATTCACAAACATCGATAAATGCCATTTAAACAATTTTCCCTGTTAGAATCGATCACGAGTTCAGATTTGCAGAGGAGTTTGAGAGGCGCCAGCGCGGTTTCGGTCTGTGAACCCACGCGACACGATCAACCGAGCAGCATTATGAGTAATATTCGTAAATGTATTAAGTAACCGTCCACAATGCCCGGTTCATTTGCATAAGTTATGCGCGAGAAAGTTCATTCCTCCGCCCACTGCGATACCTATTGCGTACACCAGCGTTTAGTCCGATGTAGGGGAGTATGCACGTTTACGTACTCTGCTGAGCTCGTATAGATCGCATAATCAGATGTACAATGCAGTATGCGTAAATATTTAGGGAGTGCAGAGTGGCGCATGTTCATACACTTCGTTCGTAAGTATTAGGACACTTGTTGAATGTAAAACAAACGAAAACAGTCGGTAGAAAATTATCGATATCCCGGAAAGAATGATTCAGTCTAGAATTTGTATTTAAGGGGGTACTCTAGTCTAGAGTTTTCAAAAAAATCGATTTTTCTTTTTTACATTTTCTCAAAGTAGACATTTGCAGAAGTATAATTGTCGAAGGATTTTTCCGAATTCGTAAAATTGAAGAAGACGTCATGTAGCCCGTAGTCGTGAGTATACCATTCTCGTGTAACTGGTATGAGATACTTTAAACGCGTTTTTCTCGAAACCATGTTTCTCTAAATGGCTAAGATGATATCTCAAGTTCTAGTTGTCCGATTGACTCGAAATTTTACATGCACCTTCAGTGGATGTGCGGTTATCGTTTGAACCAGAATTATGCCAAAATATACATTTTTCTGATTTTTAGAGCCTCTGAAAGACGAAAAAAAGTGGAGGAAATCGATACACAAAATTCAAAGTGCCGCCATTTTGTAAATTTTCACTATTTTTTTCTCATTCTGGTTCACACCATAATCACATTCGTCTAATCAAGAATCCTTTTGGTTTTTTCATTTGGGATAAACAGAATGGGCGGAATCGTGTCAGCCAGTAGGACACATTTTTTTAAAGGGACCGCATTGAATGATACATAATTCAGACAGTTTTGATAATTTTCATTTGAAAAAAATTGTGAACTTTCTTAAGACATGAATAAATATGTATGCAAAATGCCGATACTGAGAAACTTATACTTTCCTTACAAAAAAATCCCTAATGAGGAATAAAAAATGACACTCTAGACTAGAATACCCCCTTAAGTTATCGTCAAGAAAAATGAGATCCTAATAGTGTTATTGATTATGCCGCACCAAACTTCGTCACGAAATCGAGTTTGAAAATGAGTTTTGTTGTAGGGTCGTTAAACTCGTCCCGGCAACCCCTTTCATATATAATAGTATAAAAAGAATTACAGCTATCAATTCAGGAAAATTCGTGGTATCGTCATTACGCGAAAATTGTTGAAAATTTTAAAAATTTATTCAAACCATCGTATTGCATATAAAAAGCTAATGAAACTTTGTTCTCTTTCATTTTTTTTATAAATCTACCACTTAAAAGAAAAACGCTGGAAACTAATAGCGTCAACACCCTGTATATTTTTATTGATATATTATGATACTAATGTAGGGATGACCGAGCGTGAGTGCGTTGTTTGTATGAATGCGTTGTCTGTGTGAATGCGTGAGGGCCTATGACCGGCGCGGTAAGGACCGGTGTGCCAGGTCGAGTGTTTGGGATAGCGCGAAAGATATTGAACGAATGTTTAGTTTTAGTAATCAGGCGAGGAGTGCGTGAGTGCGTGTGTGTTTTCTTCTATTGAAAAGTGTGCATGTATGCAAGATGACATTAGGGCGAATGCGAGGGAGCGAAAGGCAGTATGAATCCAGCGATTGATCGAGCGACATCCTTAGCGTAGCACCTCCAGCGATTGATTGAGCGACATCCTTAGCGTAGCACCTAGCGATATAAAGTATTAATAAATATTATGTAGCATAGAACAAAGTCCGTCGAGTTTACTATCCCTCCTCACATAAATCCCCTACACTAATTTTGGCGAACAAATGTAATTTAAAACATTTTTTATACGAACACAAAAAGTGTCTTAATATTTATGAACAGCAGTGTACTTAGCTGACTGAAAATAAGAAAAAATGATTTTTATAGTAAATTCCCTATTGTCAATCAGTATCTCAGACGTTTAGCTTTTTTAGTCACTTGATTACGTTGATTAAGTCATTCACATTTAGTAATCTTTTCTGCCCACTTTTACTTCTTTAGTATTTTCATTAAGTTTAGCAATTTTATTACGTAGAAGGCAGTGTCACATTTCTTCGCTGTTTATCATCGTTTCCGTCTTACTAGCGATCAATTTCTTCGATAAATAAAGGGACATCGATAAGATCTACTTACGGGTATGTAAGACGTCAACCAACCAAGTTGACGTCTTAATGAACGTAATAACGAGCGTTGAACTGCTTACTGAGTTTATGTGTGCATGTACCGAAGGATCACGTGGCCGGTAACACGATAATTACTATAGTTGTTCACATGTTCAACATGAACTTAATAATACAGTTTTACTTTCGTTTCGCTACAAATATAAGTTTTGTACTGTTCGCGTAATTTGTTTTTAACTTTATTTAAATTGATTTAAAGCAACAAATTTCTTAATCGAATTTTATGTTGATGTCTTCGATGGCACAAAAATAATTGTAATATTTTAACTTGATTATCGTGAACACGTGAATACCTTCGCATCATAAATATCACCTAACCTTTTATAAATATTTCATCTCATTTAATGCAGTCAATATGTTACACAAGGTCGCACATACACTAAGAATCCATATCTGCATACAGCCGCATGGCTACTGTTTAATTTAAAAAATGAAATATTACAAATATGCAGTCTAATTACTAGAATAAGCCTAATTAATAGAAATTACACGAATTTTTACGAAGATTCAAGTATTCTTACGATTATCCTGTAATTTTATTCTTGATAATATTATTACTTTTACTTTCTGATTTTTTATTTACCATCTATTTCTTATCACGAACCCTGTACAGATGCTTTCTACTGAGAAATGCATCTACGTGATACATATAAGCGCTGAACACTGTTTACCCGATGTCCTTACTGGACAAATTGTAAGATTTCTTAGAGATACAGAAAAAAAAAAACATTTATTATCATGAATATAAATTTATTATACTGGGTGAAGCACATACAACAGCGAATGTATTTAGTACTCGTTTACGTGCTCCATCTTGTGTAATAAATTTATATGTACACACACACACACACACACGCGCTCAGCATATTTGACCTGGAATGACCCCTAAAGATAACATACCGAAATCGCTACAACAGCGGCTATCACACAGCGATAACAAAAGTATAGCATTCCACTTAAAAGAAATAGAGATGATCATGAAAGCTCCCGTACGCCTCCACCCACTTGAAAAATATTTGCATCACATTATGTCCCCCTCCATATAATACAAGTTTTGTATAAAAGATTTTTCCATGTTATCAGAAATAACGAAAATATTCAAGGTAGGCAAAATTTTCGTCCCACCCTGTAGGTACATGAAAAAGAAACTGTTTCAATGCAACGACGAAATGGAAAAATCTCTTCGAGGTAATTTTTTTCTCGAGATTTCGAAGTCATCTATGTATTTTTCAATTGTTACGAACAAGAAAGATTTCGTTTCTATTCATTTTTGTTAGTTTGTTACTTCATTTCAAATATGTATTAACGTTGATATTGTAGATAAACAACTAACGTTCTATTATCAATAAAAGGAGATTGATTAATGTGAATAATACTGGTTTAATTTATTGTTAAGCTTACGCGTCCGCAATTACCCCATTCTCCCTGCGTTTGCAGGAAGAAACGTTTCTATTTTAACCCTATTGCGTTCTTCGTTTTGACGGTACACTTAAGACTTTTGGGTGAAGAAGGACCTAAGACCTTATGTGGAACAATTTTTGTTTCCAACGCGAGGTATGAATCTAGACAATAAACGTTTAAAATAATGTTAAGGAACGTAAACTTGATAACAGCAAACATTACTAAAGAAATAAGAAAGCGGTGGGTCAAAAAAGACCCGAAGACCGCTCTAGGGTTAAACTAGGAGATACGAGAGTTCCAATTACTTCTAGCCTAAAAAAGGAAACAAATCAGGAAAGCTTGAAGATTACAAATTTGCATTGGCTTGAAAAATCGACACATCAAACTGGAATATCATTATAAAAAGGAAGAGTTGAATGGTCATTTTTGTTTTATTAAGCACTATGTGCGATTACAATTTTCGTCCGTTTATTTTTTCCACTGCCTTGCACAGGGTGGAACTTTTACAAACACATGTTCCTTTAATTTTTTATTATTTTATTCGGAAATATAATTAATGGATTTTTTTCAGTAATATTTCCACAACATTTTCCATGACCGTACGCAAGGTTTCAGGTCCTAAACGTCGGATTTCGGCTCGAATGTTCTCCTTAAGTTCTTCAACTGTTCGAGGTTTATTTACGTAAACCCGTTCTTTCAAGTAGCCCCCCAGAAAGAAGTCTGGTGCCGTCAAATCAGGTGAACGCGGAGGCTAAACAAGTTCAGCATTTCTTTTTTCGGTATTTTCTCCGAGTTTGAACAATTGATCTTTCACCGGAATAGAAAAACTCAATGAGTTTTACTCGTTGCTGGACATCATACGTAGCCATTTTAATCTCCAAGGGATGCTCTATAACCTACAGAAAAAGAAAATAAAAAAGATTGAAAATGAACAAGTTATGACTTTTTCAAACCCTTCGGTCTTTCAGTGGCCAGCCTGTATAATACAACGTTCTACACGTGTTACAGGTTTCAGACTAAACAGTTTTCAAACATTCAACCGTCGTCAGTTGAATTTTGACACCTATGAAGCGAGGTTAGGAAATGGTATATTTACGAGGACATGCGTCGTTTGATATACGGTACAATGTTCCAGAAGATGAGGGGGAACCATGAGTTATACGTGGCAAAGGACCATGACGAGTGCAGCTGGTTGTCAGGTGTGCACTGGTATCCTACCGTTTTTAGTCACACGAAATATACCTACTTACATATACACTTTCTGTGATTTTTCTCTTTTCACTTTGTATTTTCGATTGTGTTCACAGTATGTTGTAATTTAGATACAATGCATTTCATTCGTTGCAAACACTTTTTCTCGTATCTATATCTGTAGCTACAGTATATTTTCAAACGCGTCTAATCGAAAAGGTAAAAATTGTAAAAGGGTAGGTGTAATTAACATTTTTACCCCGAATAATTTTTTAAGCATGTTTTATATAGAAATTTCACGGTATCGAAGGTAACATGTGGCGCTGAAACGGTTTCTTAAAATAATTTCTTTGTTTACTAGGTATCCAGGTGATTTCGAATTTTTTCAAATCGAATGCGTATCTTTTTGCACCAAAATTTACAAGAGCACTGAATGTTCTATGAAAGTATTAAGCTTTATTTGTTTAAAACGTTGCTCATGGTCTCACTACTTAGGTGTTCAAAGTGATACCCATTCACATCCATACACCTGTGCAATTTCTTGATTAAGGACCGAAATTGCCCACTTCTTTACCATTCCACAGTTTGATCTGTACCTTTCTCTCTAATAATCGTATAATTTACAGAAAATTTCATAGAAATTATTTTTTTATTTTTTTTATATTTTATAATTTCCTCATAGAAAATTCCCTGCTCTCTTAAATTTTGTCACAAAAAGGTACGCGTTTCATTTAAAAAATTCCAAGTCACCACGATAATATCTCATGAACAAATACGTTACTTAAAAATACCACTTGAGGATATCTTCCCTCGAATACCGTACAATTTCCATGTAAAACACTTTTTCATAGAACAGATACTTCGCAAGTTACCCAGGGTGGACAAGTTACGCGACTCATCACGTATCCAATTTTATTCTACATTGCAAATCTAACTACCAGCAAAGGTATGCAAACGCTTGACAATAAATAAACATATAAACATGTTACCCAGCATGACGGTTTTCCAGTCTTTCAGCTCACCGATACGCTTCTATCGAAAAGGAAAAGCACGTGTGTGTGTGCATGCTTCGTCATATCCGCAGTAACCCTGTGATCTTTTATCGCACCTTTCGCTGTTAGCAGCTATATTTCGTGTGCTTTTTCAAGGTGCGATTAATGCACGTTGTCAGCCTCGTTGATGTGGTTTTGATTTCTTTGGGCACGCTATAAAAATTCATCCCGATGTTTATGCCTGAGTGAACCAGCGTGAAGTCGTGTTTTGTCATCCAAGAAGAAAAAACGGAGGCAAAAGAAAGAGTGGAAGAAGGGACGAAAGTAAGAGAAGACAGAAGGAGCGTGCTGTGCGCAGAGGAGGGATAGGCTCCATATGAATAATGAAGAACTTCGGCTCGAAGAGGTTGCATCAACGTTGATAGGATATCTTCCTGTCGGGAACCAACGATCTTCTTCAACTGGACGACGATCTTTCTCAATGGAAAGAAATTTCTCGTTCATATTCCCGCGTATCGGTGCTTTCAAATTTCCCGGAGTTTTCAGAAGTTCAAATTTCGACGAGTCAACATTGAGGATAAATGGAATTTTTTCGTAACTTTACGTCCAACCTGGATAAGAATATTACTTCGTAGGACTCTTTATAGAATCTTGAGATTTTCAAATCTTCTTCAGATTATAAATGCTTTGAAATTTCAACGAGTTTCTGCTCTGGACAGTCAACGCTGAGGATAAATGAATCTTTTTCGTAACTTTACATTCAAGCTATTGCAGATAAGAAGATGGTTGTGTATTGCTTCGTAGGACTCTTTACAGAATCTTGAGATTTTCAAATCTTCTTCAGCCTACAACCCACTAAATGCTTCACACTGGCTAGCGCGGGTTATATCCGGCATCCACTAAATGCTTCACACTGGCTGGCGCCTCAGCAACTCAAAGTGAAGATTTATTTTAAAATACAGAACAAGGCCTCGACAACGTTCCCTTTATCCAATACATCCTTAAATCCTCCGCTGTTCCAACGAAATCCTCTAAGATTTTACACGGACACGCTGGGAGCTCGAAAAACGCGAGACACTCATGGTGTGCACTAATGGCACGACGACCCGTCCGTTAGCGGCGTACTGGTGCCTAGTTCCGCCGTCACGAAAGGGTTAAGGAGAGCTCTACCTAGAGGGAAGGCTAAGGCAGGCCATATTGCCAACGGTGTCCTCTTGAGGAGGAATTTTGTCAACGGACATTGTTGTACGAGCCGTTGCTCTGTTGAGCCAAAATACAGTTCTGAGTTCATAGCCGCCCACGATTACTTGTTTGATTAATCGATCACCACCTTTACCTATCACTCCCCTGTTTTATTTTCTTACATTAAATACAAAGAATTGCCTGTGTTATCAGTATTATAGGAATACATACGGACCCGAGCCGCAGGGGGCCCTAGACAAGGAGCAGCGCAGACTGCACCCCCGCCCCATGGCTTACAGGGCCCTAACGGCCCAAGAAGCGTGTAAAAACGGGAAAAAGGGCAGCGGCCCACACATTATCGTACCTAGCCATCGATGAGCAAACAAACGTCATTTTAATATCCGTCGTTTTAAGCCCCTTGTAATTCTTTACTCTTACACTTATTTTTATTTTCCTCAGTTGTACACGATTATACATTTGTATAATTCGATAATAAGACAAAAAATACACTAAGAAGATATACACCGTTCTTTTTAACGATCAGGAAACTTGATTCTCGAAGGAAGAAGAAAAGAAACGTCTACCTTACGTGCAATAAATTCAATTAACGGTGTATCATTACGGGCAACTATCGAATAATCGTTCTTTGACTCAGCGTTGAAAGTATTTCATTTCTCTTTTTAACGAAGAATAATTGAAGAGTATTTTCTCTCTGTTGAAATTTCATTACGAAATCGTCCTTATTTATGTTTTACTTTCACCAAATTACAAGAAACAAATTTGCGTTCTACGGAATTAATACACTAAATGAAGAAACAATTAATCAAGTTCTATTTGTCGTCAAATTCTAAGAATGCACCCAACAATGTATTATACACAGAAGATAAAATAAAATAAAATAAAATAAATAAGATAAAGTAGATTTTTAAAATACACAGAAGAAGTTTGTTTATCTTGTCAGAATTAATTTGTGTTTTTATGTGTATTAAACTGCGCGAATTTGACATCTGCTGTAACGAGATAAAGACTAAAATAGCTTGTAAACTAGAAAATTCACCGTTCGATAAATCAGATACAAGTCGATCTACATTTTTCACTCGCTTCGTTGAACTTACGAAGCTACTCGAAAGCTGCATCTGCATTGCATTTTCGATGCTCCGGGAAATGCAACGAGGGACTTAAAGGGTTGCTACGAACTGAAATATTGACATTTTAAAGTTGACATATCGGCCAAGAAGTGTTGGCCGACTTTCGCAAGCCAATATTTTAAACAGGAGCACGAAATCCAGGAAACAACACATCAACTTGAAATTCCCTAAATCTTAGGGTAAAGTAGCCTAATATGAGACCCCAGCATATCTCCGTTACAGAACTCTTGAATATCGTAGCGATGCTGTTTCGTTTCGTAATTAACCGCGTTAATTATCAAATTAAATATGAAATTTGATTGAAATCAATGAAGCGTCTTCAACAAGCATATTTGTGCAATACGTTGCAGAAAGTTTTTCAAGTGGTTCGATTAAATTACAAATACCTCCAGAATAGTAAGTTTATAATCATTTTCATAAATACTGTTGTACAGTGCATGCAACGGAGTTTAAGGCTTACTAGTTGCGTATCGTTAAATAACGAAGACTTAATCTCGAAGCTACTCGGAGGTTCGTACTATAAGAATAGTCTCATGTTAGGTACCCAATTTTGTTTTAGCGTACAAAGTGTTACCGGTGAGCCCACCAAGTCTGCGGTGCTGAAGAAACAGATTTAATATGCCGAATGTGTGAAAAAAGACAGAAAAAATAGTTTTCTCATATTAGGAACCGATTTTTGAAATCTGTGCATTTGCATAATTTTTGTTTTTATTTTATTACGAAGGAACCGAATTTTCTTTACCGTACATTCCAGTACCTTACAAAAGAATACATATCATACTTTTGAAACACGTATCGAATTTTAATAAAAGTGTTCCTAATCGACAGTTATGACTTCTTTAAGAAATGGGTCTCATATTAGGCAACTTTACCCTACATACTGTATTGCATAATATTAGGTCACCCTATAAGTTCGTGTCGAATTTTATAGTTTAGATCAGTATTTCCAACGAACCTGTAAATTCGATAAAAAAAAAAGGAGAAAAAAACGTAAGTGTCTTCTCATTACACCACTTTTCTTTTGGTAAGACCATTATGTCGTCACTATAGAATTTCCTTGGATTTTCGTTAAAATATTTTTCGCTTTCGGCACAAACTTATGGGCTGACTGACCTAATACTTCAAACATCGGTAAATTGCTACAAACACGAACGGAAGACACTCCAAGCAATTTGATTAACCAGTTATTGCACGATATATTAGGTCGTTCAATAAATTTGTGCCACGATGCGTTCTGTACTTCGTGTTACTTTAGAGAAATGAAACCATTAATTCAGACGTGTACCGAGCTCAGTTAGAAAAGTTAAGAGAAGCAATAGCAGTAAAACGTCCAAGAAATTTAATTCAAAACAAAGTCATTTTTCACCGCGATTATGCCAGGCCACATGTGGCACAAAACGTGCAAAAAAATTACGCGAATTCGGTTGGCACCCCCCCCCGCCATATTCTCTGGATATTGTCCCATCGGATTACAATATTTTTTAGTGGGTAAAAAATTTGATAAAATTGACTCAAAAATATTTCAATGAGAAACTGAAAAAATTTTATAGCGATGGCATAATAGATTTGTCAAAAAGGTGGAAAGAAGTTGTGGAACGCGAGGGTGACTACATTCTTTCATAGCGTTTAAAGGTATGCTTGAAATACTGATCTAAATGGCACGAACTTATTGGACAAACCAATAGTTTAACTATTTCTATCGATAAATGAGAAGCCAATCAGTGTAAGTCCAGTAACACTAAAACCGAGATCAATAAGGGTTTTGTTAATTGGTTATAAAAAAATGACAACACTAGTAAAGATGCAGAAAACGATGTTTATCATAGTAGAACATACAAATGGACTTACTGGCAACAGAAACAAAAGAAGATCATCATGGTTTTTATTTATCGTTGACAAATTTTGGTAAGATGAGTGGTAATGCGGTGGAATATAACGTAGTAGATCAAACATGTGCTTCTTTTTTATTTCTTTCACGGGTACTGTGGATACGATGAGTTTTGAGCAAAATTGAACAAATTCCGAGGCCTTCCTCTTGACGCCGGCTTTATGTTGATCTCATAAAATGGAAAATCATCCTGAAGAGTTTCTTTATAGAAGATGGAATTCGGTTGACTTTTTTTTCCTGAAGTTTTCATTTCACTTACCATAATCAGAATCAGATAAATTGTTTTCATAGTCAGGTAAATATTCAGTTTCGCTATCAGACGAAGGGTGATTTTCTGATAACAAAGGAAGGATATTTTCATTTCTTTTACTCATCGTGTAAAGAAGACAGCATTTAAATGTTTATTCAATAATCAACACTACGGTATAAACTTGACACAACTTTAAAGTGACTTACACTGATTGTCCACTGAATACTTTCATCTAGTGATTCAGTGGTCAACCTAAGTGCTGCCATATATCGCTTGTATATGAAAGTAGTGACTTAATTTATTTATCAACTGAAAGCTTTCAACATAAAGAGGTTTTGGATCTATATAACTCATTTTCGGGTAAAGTTGGACTTACACTGATTGGCTTCTAAACCCTCCATATGTACATCGAAAAGAATTATCTCAGGGATAAAGAACAAAAATGGAAGTACTAAAACAGATAAACACAGAGTTTAGAATTAATTTTTGTGTTTAATTGCTTTTAATTTTATATTAAAATTTTTTTTTTAATTTATATTGAAATATTGGCTTTTAATTTTAAATTAAAATTTTTTTTTTAATTTATATTGAAATATTGTGCACGGTACACAATGGTAGCAAATTTCTTTGCAATTTCTTTCAAAATGTTCATTTACTTGTTAGCAAGAGATACATAATTAAACACAACACTAGGTGAATTTTTTTCGAAATTACTACTAGCACACGAGTAGTTTTCCTATTCGTCACACTAATAAATTGTTTCAAAGTTACTTCTTCATCATTCCTCAATTTTTTTCACTTCGTCTCGTAACTCTTTATCGACAGTAATTGTATCTCGTTTCAATTGTCGCATTTGCTTCTATCTTCCATTCGTCAAATTCATCTTCCACCATGTTAAAGCGCGAAATTTTATGCTCTACTCGTGAATAATAAGCGTTTAGAAATGGAAAATTCGAAAGTAACCGTCGTCCCAATTTTCGACGCGTGTCGTAAACCCCGAAGAAACTCTTAGGCAAAGTTTTCCCTTTCAGTTTTCCAAGTTTTTTAACTCATCTTGAGTCGCAAACGGTACTCTCTATCATCGCTTTCCGCCTCCACTAGAAATACCGATCAATAGTAACAGCCTTAGAATTTTTCACGGAACATGTTTTTAAACGAAGCAGACACATTCGAGCGAAACTTCATGTCGGCAACATTAAACCGTAAACATTTTCCTCGCAAAAGTTTCACTCAACTACCTTGGACAAAATTAAGTTGGTGTGCGAGGAACGCGCAAAAACTGGGCAAGTTCTGCAAAGAGTTACCGATCAACATACTATTTATCATATCGTGTTTCCTATAATATCATTTCTAACTTTCCAATTGGCGTGATCTTTTATTGGGTCGTTTGAAAAGTTCTGTCGGATTTCGTCGTCTGAATTGAAATCATAACTCCGTCGACACACCTTTGCCAACGTTTCACTAATTTATTTACGCCATCTACGAATCATAGGCAAGACGAAAAAATGTATAAGTGAAAATGGTTCCGCACAAGCTGTCCGATATTCAGCGAATGCTTCGTGCCTCCACTTGCTCTTCCCATATCCTGCGGAGCATGAAACACCCCTTTCTGGGCAAAATTGCTACCTCTAATGAAAAGTTTGTGATAATCGGAAAAAATCTGAGCAGTGGTTGGATTTTAACGAACCACCTAGACACTCTCCAAAATCTAAAGCACATCCGACAAAGATAATGCTATCTTTTTTGTGGTCTATTCACGGAATTATTCGCGACAATTTTTTGACAAAGGAAGAAACGATCATGGGACATAAGTACTGCGTTGAACTTAGCGAAACGCATCAAAAGTTGTCAGTTAACCGTCCAGCATTAGTCAATAGAAAAGGTCCGATTCCTTTGCATGATAACGCCCGACCGCGCATATCATTAATTACAGAGCAAAAGTTAAACGACCTGGGATATGAGACTCTATAATATCCACTCTATTCTCCGGACCTTTCGCCAACAGATTACCATCTGCTTGAGCATTTTGACCATTTTATCAGGAAGAAAGCATTTGGAAATGAACGCGATGTGGAAAAGAAGGTCTTCGTTGACTTTGTTGATTCCAGACATCACAGCTTTCTCGTAGATAACATAAATGAATTAGTGACACATTGGCAAAGGTGTACCGATTGTAATAGTTCTTATTTTGAATAAATATGTTAACTTTTGACGGAGTTGCGATTATGTCAATTCAGACAACGAAATACGAACTTTCCAGACGACCTAATATATTTCTCTACGTTTCACGTATCCGTTCTTTGTTTTGTTCCCTGTTGTTCACGCTGATGCTCAGTTACCATCCTCCATGTTCTCCGCTTCGTACAGAACGGAATAAATATAATCGGTCTGGCGTTCTCGTTCGTAGAACGCTAATAGTCCTGACACGTTCCGCGACATCCCCACGGCAATTTTTCTCTGTCTACCGACGAAAGCTGAGTCGTGCAGGCTGCAGTCGCAACAAACGCATTTCGTCAAGAACGACAAACCGGTTCGTCACTACTAGACGATCATTTATAACCGTGCCACATGACAAACACTTGTCTGACAAAGACAAGGCCTGAAATCGAGAATAGGCAGAGCAGAGAGGGAGGAATGGTTCAGATCGTTACACCGAATCACATCCGTCTCTGTGTGTACTTACGCGTGTACGTGTGCTGGCAGGTATTCCGACCGCGTCTCCTAGCGACACGCCATCCTTCAACGTCGAAACCATCCTCTTTAGCTTCCGACTAACCCTCCGTTCCAACCGTTTGCGACAACCTAGTAGGTACTAGGTACAACCGGTTTGCCCACGGCTAGCACTTGGTACAACGAGTACACGCTTTGCACGTGTAACAGAGGCCAATGACGAAACTCGTCCATGTTGCATCGTTCGTCTGAACATTTCTTTCGAAGATCACTTCCGGTTGGTATTTCCAATTTTCTTCGTTCCTGGCAATTTGGCTACCCTTACAACCGCCATTTTGCTATGAAGTGACGCCATTTGCTTATTCCTGTTACGTGGATGATCAAAATTACGATACTCGGGTACTTTTAAATGTCGTTGTATATTGTCAGTGGAGATGGTCATTTAGGATCGTCACTTGAGATCCAGTTTGCTGTAGCAGACTATATCGTGATATGTACGTAGATGTATTTTCGTTAAGTTGGTGCATAGGAGATTTTCTTCTTTTTTATTCTCTTTTGTCATTTAGGATCGTCACTTGAGATCCAGTTTGCTGTAGCAGACTATATCGTGATATGTACGTAAATGTATTTTCGTTAAGTTGGTATATATATAGGAGATTTTCTTCTTTTTTATTCTCTTTCTGTCTTGCAGCTTTGGAGTATCAGCTCATTGCTGCCTTATGCTTATCATTTTTTTAGAATTACCTTTCATAATTTGGGTAATTCTTGTGGGGATGGGTGTGTTTCGTGATGGAGGTTAGGGAAGTGTATTTTAATAATAATATACTTGATGCTAGATAACAACGAAACTCTAATTGCTATCACTATTTATTATAAGACCACGCTGTTCTATTATCTCATTCCACGCTATTCCACTCAAGTTCTACCCCCCACAAATTCTTTTTCCACACTGCCTTTTTCAAAGAAAAATTTTACAGTAAATTTAAAATGTATTTATTCTAAATTACTAAAGGAAGAATTTGTTTTTAGATAATAATTTGATAATACTTGGTGATGATATTTGGTAATTATGTTCCTGTGCAACAAACTAACAATTACAGCGATGGGTATAGGTAGTTATTTTAAAAATTATAACGATAACGTTCTAAATAGAAAGATGAAAATAAATTGTTATTCTAACGTTTAAAAAATTACGATTAAAGCATGAGTTTAATTAATAAAAATCACTATTTACTTTATTTCATTTATTTCGTCTTAGGAGCACTGCACTATTTTATATTTATGGTATCTGGTTTTCTCAAGTATAAATAAAAGAATTCATTAGAAATGGCAATGGATTTTGCTGTATTAAACGAAGTATATCGTTTCGTACACGAAATAAAGTGGATTTGTCTTGCTGAAACAAGTGGGCGGAAAAACGTTAATTCTTCGTGTTTAAAGATCCGACTACCGAGACACCTTAGGATCTTGTCATTAAAGTACAAACAATTCATTAGAGCGGTTACCGTAAATTATATTCGTAGTGCAAATGAATTTCTTCGTTAGACCTCTCCCCGTCGTGACCCGCGTCCACAAGTACACGAATTAATCTTTCAGCAAGCCTTAATTACATTTAGTCCCAGCGGCATCTTCAGCGTTCTGAAACCGTCGGAAATCTCTGACATGTTTCCTGAAATACATAGACGTATCTGCGGTCGACAGGTGGTGGAATCGATAGCTCAAAGGCTTTTGCCGTGAAGATTCACAATCACATATCGATGACGACGTTCCTTTTAGCGACCAGCCAATACATCGGAAATAAATTGATAACAATAGTAGTACACCGGTAGCCTTTCTATCTATGGACACGTTTCAACTCTCTTTCTACTTTATATCTCTGCTTCCCTTCCTTCTAGTATCTGTTACTTCTCTCTTTGTCCGCCTGTATGGATTTGCCCACCTTTCTCTCTTTCTCATTCGCTGCCTCTCTCTAGCTGCGTTCCTTTTCCCCTTTGAATATGACGGTCATCCTCTATCCCTCACTTCATTTCTTGCTTTTTTTTTCTCTGTCCGACTTGCCTCTCACACCCTGATCATCTTCCATTCGATTTTCAACGTCGATATCGAGGAACAAAGTTACATACTGTGTCGTATCAAGGTTTGCTGATAACCATCGATCTTTCCCTTGTTCTAAAAATGAAAGCTAGCATTTAAATGAGCTAATGCTATTAGTAGTTTGGTAGAATGTTAAATCTTCCAATCAATGTGTTAAACGATTTTGTACAAATTTCGAAATTGAATGTAGTACCTGGATGAGCACAACAACTGTAACTTGAAGTGGAATATACAGGGTGGTAAGGAAATAGGTGCCCTAACTTTGGTACCGTATTCTACTGTTTCTAAGGATGAAAAAAAGGTCATATAAACATAGATTCAAAAACTCTTCCTTTTCGAGATATAGACACTTTTCGATTATCATGGAGTATTGTAGGAATGTTTAAACTTTATTTAACACTAAGTTTACGGGACGCGTCATTTCACAAGGAAAATTATAGAAACCGTTTACACTTCTCTCCTACCACTTATGCTTGTTATAAATTTTATATAAATGTATAATATCACATAGTTTCGTTTATAAGTTAACAGTGTATAATATGTTGTCTTTAAACAGAATAAGTTGTTTTTTAAAGAAAATGTGCGGTTTCGTTCACGCGTCAATTTGACGCGTGTCCGTGACCCGCGGTGAAGGCGTCGCCGGTGTGGACCAGGTGACGCCTCTGCGGTGGTGAGGGGGTCCAGTTGGCTCCCGCCGAGATGGGGCCCCTCCCTCCCTGAACATCTTGAGGGAGGGACCAGGCGTGGGGTGGGTCCGGTGGCGTTCGTTTCGAGATCCCGGGCCCACCCCGCAACGCCGAGGAAGGACCACCGTGGGGGTTTTAGCCGGTATGAGTCCGGCACTACCCCGCCCCCTCCCCGCAGGGCGGGGTGTCCAGAGACAGTTCGATAGAGCATTTCAAATAGTAAAGATGTTTCTTCTGAGTCGTAGAATAAATAGAATATTAGCAGATACAAAGACAATTTTATTTCAATCACCCATTTCCAATAGAAACCTTCAAACAACCTATGTTTATATATCATTTTGCTCATACTTATACCCATAGAACACACTGACAAAGTTTTATTGGAAAAAATTGGGACACCCGGTGTGCTAATAGGAGCCATGGCGAGGACTAGCGAGAAAGGAGAACATTAGTCCGCCCCTCTGGTGGTGGAGCGCAGGAGAGACCGTCGTAGTAGCATAATATGCAGGGGCGGTTCTATATAGTAGGTGTTTAGTGCGTGCATGCACAGAGGCGGCCGTTAGTGCACTGTAAAGAATGCAATTAAAATAAATACAACAAATATTTTTATGGATTTTTTACCCTTGTTAACTGTTGGGTGTAGAAATGAATTCTTT
Organism: Habropoda laboriosa; assembly: GCF_001263275.1. Lineage (NCBI taxonomy): Eukaryota > Metazoa > Arthropoda > Insecta > Hymenoptera > Apidae > Habropoda > Habropoda laboriosa. The sequence goes on along the minus strand of NW_017100181.1, from coordinate 655,719 downwards.
CGAATGAGATTCTATCGCAATGGTGTTCGCAAGCTGCCAGAAAAATGGCAAAAGGTCATCAACAATCGTGGAAATTGTATCGATGATCGATCTGTTCTCATTTTTTTTAAATAAAATTTTAATTGTACCCAAAAGTCGGAAAGAATTCATTTCTACACCTAATATAAAAAGCAGTTAAACTGTAATGTGCACGCCGCAAGAAATTTGCAATCGTTAACTTCAGATGACCATAAGTTTATAACAAATGCACGAAATGTAAAAATTCGAACGTCATTTTATAGATAAATGTTGATACTTATATCTTACATAAAAAGTTCATTTCTACACCTAATATATGAAACTTTCATAAAAACATAATGCTACATTTCTACGAGTTGAATTAGTTTATGAATCTGCTTACGATTCACGTTGATTGGGAGGGCAAATATTTTTAGCTCGCAGGTGACTATCAGCCTAGAACCAACCCTGATAGTATATATTATTCAACAATAACTATCAAAATGGTGATACATGTAACTTTATTATTCATGAAACAATCATTTTGTAGTATAAAGCAAATAAAGGGTTCCAGTGAAAGTGTTAGAGATTTGGACGTGTTAGAATTGAAATCGGAACGTTAGGTATATCACATACTTACCAACAATTGTGCCATTGCAGTATATAGCTAGTTTTCAGCCATAATAAGCTTCGTTAATTTTAATACATCATCGTGTTACCAGTGTGCTGTTAACGCTCTTGGCAATATTGTTTTGTAATTACCGATTTTTAAAGTAATAATTATATTTATGATCTCTGTGAATGGATGATTCCACGACCAATATGAAATACATACCTATATTTCTCTAAAGGATAGAGTTTATTTGAAGATCTCTCGCAGAAGGTTACCATGTCGTGAAATATTTTCTGTACCATCGAGCATTTCAACAAAACTTTCCGTCATCTCCGATGTTCTTCTTTTTCAGAATGCGACATTTTGAGATTGCAGTCGAGTATCGCTTACACCAGCACTTCAATACATACGATATCGACTGTATTTTCTTTATTTCATTGTATCTTTTACATGACATGGAACGAATTTTTTTTTACCATTATCCGCCTTTCTCTTGTTCTGTGAAAATAGAAATGTATTGATAATTTACACGCTCTTACGATTTTAAATAAAACTCCAGCACGATTTCGATTTTGACAGATGTTTAAATAACGAAGCTAACGAAATTTCGTGCACTTTCTTAGTTGTTTAAATATAGATATTTTGGGGTGTGACAATTGAAAACAATTTTTAAAAATTAGGCGAATACAACATCTTGTTTCTGAATGAATGATCTCGCAGTTAAATTAATTATACTTCGTATTGAGGTTTCAATTGCTTGTGTGCTATTCTTTCAACAGCAACAGTAACCCTAATATAGTTATTCTTACAAATATTCGGACATTCTTTAGAACAGTATAACGTTTTTAAAATTGGACCAAACGACTTTTTTTTTTTTTAAGAAGTTGATAATAGTTTACTAAATGAGGTGAACAAAAAATTTTGAAAAATTGCAATTTGCGGGGATTACGGAGAAAATTGTAAAGGTCACGTTTTACAACTTTTTTATCTGAGCCTGTAATGAAAATTTAAAACGTACGTTTTATAAATTTGTGTCCGTTATTGTATACATGCTGAGAATTTCAGATAAAAAAAGTTGTAAAAAGTGACTTCTACTGTTTTCTTCGCGATTCCCCCAAATTGCAATTTTTTCAGAATTTTTCGTACACTTCATCTAGTAAACTAATCCTTGCATCTTCTCAAACAAGTTCAAGTCGTTTGGTTCATTTTACAAAAAAGATATACTGTTCTAAAGAGTGTCCAAATATTAGTAAGAGTAACTGTACGTAATACACAAGGCAACTGTGTCACACAGTGCCAAATTACAGAAATACATACAGAGAAGTTCGTATAGAAAAGAACTACAAATTCATGTAAGACACAGGATGAGAAGAAAGACGTTTGAACATGACCATGTGAATGTTTACGATCTACTTTGAAAATTGATCTAATGCGTTCTCCGCTTTTCTGGTCACTAGGCCACGAAACTTGGATTTATATGTTTTCGCCAACATTCTGCAGTAAGGTCGAAGAAATGGCGCACACTATTTTTTTTTTTTATATTTAGACTTTATGTCGCATCGACATTTAGGTCATTAGCGACAAGTCTGGTTCAGTTTTCTTTTATTAGATTTCATGGTAGATTTGAGATTCTTGTAGATAGTTAACCCCTTAACATATGACAACTCGTCAGACTCGTGGCAGAGATTCTGGTGAAGATGTGACAAAAATCGTTATATTAGTAAGGAAAATTCATTGTAATCCTAACTTTCGTTTGAATTTGTAAGACTGAGGATTACAAAGTGCAATTAATTTGTGACGGATTAATTTTTGTTACCTGACACAATACTGAAATAGAAAATGGCTGACGCTTAGATGCGTAGTCGGAAAAGAAATCATAGGTTAAGGGGTTAAGAGTGTCTATGATGTGATTCTGTGTTGTCAAGGCGATGTTTAGGTTTAGTCTACTCTTATGTCTTTGGATTCGGTATTTTCTGCACTCGTACAGTAGGTGTCTGATCGATATAGCCTGGTTGCAGGGGCTGCAGACTGGTGGTTTCGTCCTTTTTAATGGACGATCGTGGGTGATTTTTGAATGTCCAATCCTGAGTCTCGTCATGATCGTCTTTTCTTTTTTGTTCATATCGAGGGTAGGCGTTGGTTGATAGAAGTTTTGTACATTGTTGTGGATTTTCGTCCTTTTCATCTCTTTCGAAACTGTGGACTGATTTGAGAAGGTCTTGGTATGGGATTGGTTTCTTGGTTGCATTTGTTAAGTCGGTTGTTGATTCTATGGCCATAGTATCGACTGTTTCGTTTCCGGCTTGGTGGGAAGAAACCCAGGTAAAGATTGTGTCTATTGGCGCACACTATTGTCTTCGCAAGAAGCCATGTAAAAAGTATGTCATATTATGTTCCTATCCATATCATGCAAATTTTGTATATAACATTTTCCATATTATTATAAATAAAGGAAATATCTGAGTGGACAAAGTTTTTGCCACACCCAGTATGTTATACCTTTGCAACACCTCTCACTCACACTTATTCCATATTTAGGGGTTCCACACACGTTCCTTGTCTCATTTTTTTCACACAACGTTGTTCTGTACTAATAGTTGTTTAGTATTTCAAATGTAATAATAGAAAAGTATTAATACTTTTGCCCTCAACCCTATCTATTTTAATTCGCTATTCTAAATTTAATTTATAGTTTATACTTTGCTACTTTGTGTTACGAATGTAAAATCAAGCTAATACAGACAACGCAAGAAATTTGAAATTTTTTCAGTGAGATAAAG
>NW_017100181.1:628271-651921 GCF_001263275.1 Habropoda laboriosa | reverse complement strand
GAGATAAAGCTGTACATATTTTTGTAACAAACCTAAATCTTTCAATTTCACTGAAAGCTGGTAATTTGCTGAAAAATCTCTGTCACAGAAAAATGTACATGTGTTATCTAAAAAGATTCTGTAGCATATATTTTTCTTTACTAAGAAGTTGAAATTAAATTTAGCTGTAATATTTGAATTGCAATAAAAAGCTAGTTCTAAGTAAAAGTAGAATTTTATTTTAACGAATTAGGCAGATGATAGTTTAATGAAACAGATAAAAGTAATTAACAAACCACGCGAAATATTCAGCAAGTATAAGAACAATTGTGATAGTACCTACAGCTTATTATTTCTACAGAAATTTTCTGGAATATTATTTTTATTGTCTAAAACAAATTTTGCAAAATTAAGAAGATAAAAGTAGAGAACTTTAACAGTCGCGATCATTAAGAATAAGCGTACGAATGGTTCCTATACGAAATTTAATTGTTCAATAAAATGAATCTCTGATTGGATCTTGTAAGAAAAAATTCCCTAAGAAAGTTCTGTACCGACCGTGGATCCCCGCGGGATAATTGGTCACTAATTAAAAGCTGTAAGGCAATCGAATTTCCAGCAACTTTCCTGCCAGCGGGAATTTTCAACGCGAGAGTAAGCGATATATTCTGTCTCTATCACCCCAAAAATTAAATTACGCTCGTGGAAAATGAAGTCTTTCTTAGCTAATCCGTTATATGTTCTTTTGCGCGGCATCATTCATATTCGGCATTAATATTCTGCAGCATTACGTCATGTGGTTCTTTTGTTAGTAACCGGCCGTGTAAAGCGTGCAGAATTTAACTTTTTATTATAATGTTCATAGTTCGGCTACGCGGATAAAGGTTATTAATGATGCCACACACGGGGGTCGAGGGTATAATGAATTTTTTCTCTCGAAAAACGTACATTCGGTAAGAATTTCAGCACTTTGTGATATGACTTTCTATTTGAGTTGCGATAAATAAAGATGAACTTGGAGCTTAGGAACTTACAATTAGATTAATAAATTAAGAATCGCGTCGGAACACGCAGTATTGAGAACGACTATGTGAAATTTGACTCAAAAATTCTTTTGATTTGAGGACGAAAAAAAGGATATGGAAAAGATACTTCGTTTCTAAAAGGTTCAAATCGCGATGATCCGGGCGGTTTTTAAAAACTTTTCACTCGAAAGCAAAAAATTTTCACAAAGTGTATTCAGGTGAGCATCCGGGTACCCGGGTATTGACATACACTACCGGCCAAAAGTTTGGAATCACCTGACAATTTACGTTAACATTGAATCTGCTACTAATTCTTTATTGATCTGAAATTGATTCTGTGGAGATCCGTAGCACTTCACCTCATTTCCATTGATTTGAATGATAACAAATTCGTTAAAAAATTGTTATAAATGCTACCTTTTTGGGGGGATTTTTTGTGCAACTTGCAATGCACAGTGATTCCAAACATTTGGCCAATAGTGTAAGGGTTAATTGAGTTAAAGCAAAATTTGCAAAGGTATGTTTTGTGAAAAGATGATACTGAAAAAGAATATGTTGTTTCAAACGTTACGCATAACGAAAGTTATAAATGCACTATTGATTTTAGGTGATTTTTTTTTTTCAAATTTTAGGATTAAACATTGAGGATTAAAGTATTTGGTAAAATATTTGATTGAAACAAGGTATTAAAGATAAAAAATAGATATGATAAAATCATGTTTTCCAATAATATGTACTTTTATGCACTAGAAGAATTTTTCATATAATTGTTATGCGTTTTTTTCAGCTCTTTTTCAACTTTAAAAAGTTAAAGAAAAGAATTGTAATACCCAAGACTTGCGAAAAGTTCATTTTATGCTTTGTCAGATAATTATAATAATTACCTTTCGTAGCTTTACGTTCTGTTATTGTAAGATTAAAAGTTAACACAAATTCAAGCGTGCATTAGACTGTTTTTACTACAAAATAATACACTACCGTTCATAAGGATAGTGTTAGGACACTTATTATCTGCGTACAGAAAATATTAAATGATTTCAATGTAAGGGCTGCTTGGTCTAAATGATATTTGTCAGGATTATTTAAACCGATGTTGAAAACTATATTTATTTATCCGTCTGTCGTTGACGCCCCGTTCTTTTCTGGCCCGTCCTTATCAACTACACGCTTCCTAATTCGTTCTAATACAATCTCTTGCATTCTTATTTAACGCGTCCTTATATACGAGCCTTGACGCCCCTATCTTGCCTCCGGGAAACCCTGGCCAGGTTAGGGCAGGCTCGGGCAACTTCTTCCCCGCTATCGCTGCACGACTTCCACTACCAGTGTTCCGGTTCCCCCACTATCAACTATTTCATATTGCCTTTACCGTGCTTTGCCTCGCGTAACTGCGAATATATGCGTGGAATACATGCGTGAGGCGAGGATACAGCCTTCTACATATAGACTCCTAATCTCCCCAACCTCCTCCTATACTCCACAGGAGTTTGGTGGGGGGGACCCAGGAGTAGGGAGAGGAGTCGTCTGCGGCTCGCGAGCCGCCAGTCGCCCAAGCGTGGGTTAGGGGTTTCTACGGAGCAAAGTCAGCGTCGCGCGAGTCAGTGGGCGTGTCCTTACCTGACCCAGCCCTCAGTGGGCGTGTCCTTACCTGACCCAGCCCTCAGTGGGCGTGTCCTTACCTGACCCAGCCCTCAGTGGGCGTGTCCTTACCTGACCCAGCCCTTAGTGGGCGTGTCCTTACCTGACTCAGCCCTTAGTGGGCGTGTCAAGGCGTTGGGACTGGGTTTCTCCGCAGACCTATCGGTCTGCGGGTCATAAACCAGCGCGAGTTCCAACATTCGCTCGACCATACTCTTACATAAATTCCAGTTCATCTCCAAAGTTAGTATCATACATCGGTAAAAGTATACAGGGTGTTCGCACTATTAGTTCCCAGTGTTTTTCTCGCAAGTAGCAGTAAAAATATGCAGGATATTCATATTATTAGGTTCTAATTTTGCTCGTAGGTGGTAGATTTGTGAGTAAAATAGAAGAGGACAAAGTTTCATTATTTTCTGTATGCAATACAATGGCTTGAATAGATTTACCAAATTTGCAATGGTTTTCACGTAATGACGGTAGCACGAATTTTTTAAAATTGATAGCTGTAATTCCTTTGGTGTGATTGTATATTAAAGCGGTTGGTGAACAAGTCTGACGATCTGCAACAAACTCAATTTTGTGGCAATATTTGGAGTGACATAATTCTTATGCCTTATACCCTGTCTGAAATCGAACACACTACGAGGATCTTATTTTTATGACGGCACCTTAAATCGAAACAGATATTCAAAAGTTTTATCATATACACACGTTGTACCTACTACTAAATTCCAAATTGAATTATTTTTTTCAGAATCTTAATAATTTTCTAATGACTGCTTAGGTTTACTTTACATTCAGTAAATGTCCTAATACTTATGAACGGGGGTGTACGATACGATATGTATGATATGTCTCCAACAATACTGTTCCGCGGTATATTATTTAGAAGATCCGCCGTTTTTATTTTCACCCGCTTTAAGCATTTGTTCCATAGCGGCTAGCGATCTCGACAAAGGACGAAACCATTCGACGTGCTGATGGCTAGTACGTTTCATGACATACAAGTTACAAAGCTGGTTTTGAGAATGTCTCTTTATTCGCTAATCCCTTAAGGAATAGTTTCTTTTCCTAAACGTCGTTAACGACCTCAACAGCTAATTGTACGTGTCATAAAACATGAGTTTCTAAACTGGGCACGCCGCGAGTCCCAGGCCTGGTGGAAATTCCCGTTATGGTTTCAAATGTTTAAACATTTGCTGACCTTCACCCCCTCTTGTCATCGTCCAGTCTGCACGGAGCGTGCCACGGACACACGGATAGGTCGATGGCAGTTAGGGAAAAATACGATTGGCCCGTTCCGACGACTCCTTAGTTTTCCTAGAATAGATGAAATTCCTTAGACGAAATCTCGCCCAATTCTAGGACACAGTTTTCTATTTCGATATGTTCCAGAATACGAGACACGTATGTTTTCCTTCATATGCGAACTTGATATCTACGAAAGCTGCCTAGATGATTGTGAACGCGTGAACATGTTTATTTACGTTGGCGGAGAGGAAGATGGAAAAGATTGCGTGGATAAGCAACGTGTTATCGCGATAGATCACCTGGATATACGAGTGTATAGGTCGACCAAGCAAACCTGAAGGTTTTAATGCGCATGCCTGAGCAAACAGGCGGGCGCGCCATCCCTGCTACTCTACAGTTCTACGCTGTCTCTGCTTGAGGGGAAGTTTTGGTGCAGATAGATAAGTGGTTTTCAACGAGCTCGCTGATGAAAGAATAAGAAAGCGAAAAGATTATCTGCCCGTCTTGTCTTTCTATACGAGTCGGCGCACAAGACAAATATTTAATAGCACGTAGGACGTTAATTTCCAAAATACTCAAATACAGTAAACTGTTATTGTAATGGAATCCTCAGGAAATGCATTAATATTTTTTAAGATTTATACAAGTGAAAAGTAAATTCTTTAATGTGTTTTAAAAAGTTGCTTATCACACCCAAACATTTTTGGAAGTGACGTGGTGTAAAGTAATTACTCGCGAAGGTTGCTTAACAGGAATGTATATTTATTTAAATCAGCTTAAACTATTTTTAATGTATAGGCGACACGATGCATCTAGGAAGAATGTCCACGACAAAAGGCTTCGTGCTTTTTTCAGGGCTCCCTTAAGTAGCCCCTTTTCCCTGGGAAAGTCCCAGCAAGTGGGAGCGCGGGCCTGCATTGCCGAGGCAATACTCTTGTCCTCGAGGACGAAGAAACCCAGAGATGTTTAGAAAACATCTCTCGACTCTTCGCCTCGAGGGCCAAGAGTCGCCAGGCCTAGGTACGTAGGCCCCTCGTGGCGGTCGCCACAAATTTCTGAATGAAATGAAGAACAGCGTGCAATCATAGATCGACAGCCACCGTTTCCACGCCTTAAAAATGGGCACGTTAATAATTTAAATCGTATAATATTTTCTATACGAACATAATGCATGCCCCAATACTTAAAAACGGCAGTGTACCTGGTAACTCATATGGCCTGCAGAAATTTACAGTTCCTGCGCCCGTAAAGTAATTTCCAGGCTTTGACTTCTGGCTTGAACGATCGATCGTAACATGAAAATCTTGATAAAAACCTTCTGAAAAGTAGCCTCGTACATACCTTTAGTAAAAAGAAAACCTAAACACTTTTGTTTAATGAAATATGACGAAAAATGGATCAATAATATGGTTATTTTTTTTGTGTTGGCTGTTTCAAGTCATGGTACGATTACAAGTTACGATGGGAGCCCAAGGAGTACGGAGGTGTTCATATGTTACATGTGCCGTCCGACCACATATGGCGGCCCGACATAGTCCTCTACAACAAGTGAGTCTGTCTGCTGCTTCTTTGTTCTATATTCTAATTACATCTTCTATAGTTCCATATTACATACTCTATACATATAGTAGTGGCATAGCATGCTGCCGAGAAATTCAAATCGTTTGGACATTCATTTTGCCTCTCGAATCTTTTGTTTATTTACGATTTTATCAAAGTTGCCCACTTTCTGACAAAACAGAACACTGAAACTGAATCAGACCGGGGAAGGTCTTCTGTTACTCCACATTTGAATACTTCCAGAAAATAATCATTTCGGAGTTTTCTACCTATCAGACGTGGAATTATTTCCCAGTATTCGCTGAAAGTTTGATTTTCTCTCGTAAAGTATGATACATGATTAATTGAACGTCGATAGGAACGGGAAAACAAAGGCAAATGGTACTTAATTGTCTCGTGTAAACATCTTTTGCAACGTGTGCACGCATTCGCGCGCAAGTCAGACAGTAACAAACAAAACGAAAGGAAGAAATGAGTGTCCACTCGACTTAACAAAAGAGGTATCATCGTCGTGCATATTGCATTTCAAAGTAGTACAGTTTATTTGATGTCAGAGTGCAACTCATGTCGTGACGTCGTTCCGAAAGTTACGGAAAAATGTGAGGTGTTATCGACTTGACGATTTTTAAATTCAACTCCGAGCTTCTCAGCTTTAACGTTGAGCGATATTTATTAGCCATTCCTCGTCTCTGTCTGGTATTATCATCGGGTATTCTCTGTTTAACATTTTACTAGGGTTGCCGGTGTTCATTTACTTGCAATTAGATTCGAGGGAACGAAACACGACGACGTAAACATTTGCCACGCGAAATAAAAGAGCGCCTTCGGTAAAGTTGAATCGAATCTCGTTGATATCCGTATTACTCGTGTTTATCCACGGTGCACCGGTAACCGTATTGTGCGATCACCACGTTTGATTAGATGCGGTGAAAGATATCGTTAGGTGTGAAAATTTGTTCGTCAATTCATTACTCGGCTGTTCAATTAGTTGAATATTTGATCAAAACGTGCGTTTCAATTTTTTTATGATATAAACTATGTTGATACAATCGGCACTACGCTTTGTGATATTAAAGTTACGATTGACAACTTATCGTTAGAATGCAAATCTTTTTAATATTACTGTTAATATTGAAATTAATCGAGACCAGTTTTTTGGGCAAATACGATCCACGTAGCACAGTCGATGGAACTGATATAGTGAGGTCGTAAAATCAGGAGTGAAAATGCAAGGAGACTCGCTGTAGACCATTCGATGTCAACTTGAAATTGCTTCTTCCATAAAAATTTAAAAATTTGTCTGCGCCCTGACAGCTGCAGGTCAGTAACAGAGGCTCGATACCGCATACCTTAAATGAAAGATTGTAAGCAAAAATTTTAGATATCAATTCACAAATGACGGACCGTTTGATGCTTTAATTTACGATCTCACTGTATCGCTTCCACCAACTATACACGCACTATACGAATCAACTAAGATCACCCTACAACGTTCACACGCAAGTTCATTAGATACAGCACTATACAGATGGTACGGTTTATCGGTGCTACATTGATATATTCATATAAATCATCGTTTTCTCATTAACATGACATTTCTGTACTGTATACACTGGCTCGATAATACGGATATCGTAGATTCGCGCAATTCGTTCACGCCTCTGGCCTGGAATCCGACTGTTCCGTGTACGAACGTCTCCCGACGAGCACCGAGAAAGAAAATAACAAAAGAACCGACAGTAAAACAAGCCGAGAAGGAATTAATGCAGCCCTAGTTCGGAGTTTCGCAGCTTTTCTCTGTTCTGATCTGCACATATTTGCGTAACTTTTGCCCCGTTCGCTGACAAACGAGCCAGAGCCAACGAGCTTGTTCGAGTCCTTTTTCTCGGTTTTTGGCTCGTGCTCGACACTCACGGCGAGCTCTCGATGTAGTTACCGGATAGATTATTATTCATATCGCATGAAACATGGGCGCTGCGGCGAATGTTCGTGTGAATGGTTCTTGACAAACGGACCGAGGTCACGAGAGAAATGTTTCCGTTCGTTTGACGTTTGCGGTCACTTCCGAGACTGTCGCGGATCTCGTACAACCGCGGCCAGAATGTTTGCGATTTTCTTCGACGTTCGAACGATTACACGTTTACGTGCGACGATTTTCTAGTTACGCCGGGAAACGTGAACCTGCCGGACACTTGTGCGTATTAACGTTCATTCCGGTGCAATCGAAGTTGCGAGATAGAAAGGGAGGAGTCACTTTCTTCGCCTACTTTCTTACCGACGACAAACGTGTTTTGTTCCGCATTCAAATTGTGGAGGTTAGATACGAACTTTGTATCGTTATTGAAGGAGTTTGATGTAACGTCGACATTTAACGTAAGCTGAATATGCAAAATTCAAATATCTAGGCGAGATATGAGGAATTGTGCAAATATTTAAATACCCTAGACAAGGCTGATTCTTGTGAAAAATGAATGAAAATTAAGCGGGCGCTTATTTCGATCTAACTGTGAAATATTCTGTTGAATAATTATTCTAGAATATTAGCGAAATATTTCGTTTACCTACAACTAGAAATCTTGATGAATAACTGAAGAAATGTTAATCTTTAATTCTTTCATTTTAACGAACGTTATATTCAGTTTTATTATCACGAACAATTGAGAAATTGAACAATCGTTGGTCTAGATGGGCCTCAACTTTAAACACGTTTACTTACTATATTGTACTTACTGGGTGAACCCGATAACACGACTACTTCTGTTATTTTCAATGTTGGACTGATCAAAATTTCTTTGTCATACATGACATTAGATTTTTTCCAAGTCTTTTTTTAAAGCAAGTCTTCAAGGCCACCGTCAACTTTTTACCCTTTTTTTTTTTTACGTGGGGAGATCTGGGGGTGGGCCCGCGATCTCCTAAGAACGCAACCGGGCCCACCCCACGCCGGGCCCCTCCCTCGAGATGTTATGAGGGAGGGGCTCATCCCGGAGGCAACTTTTTACCCTATAGTACTTTTCGTGTATCGGTCAGCGTCGCGGAGGCCAATTCAACGAACTTAACACATTGGCGACGGGACTCTTAGAGCAGCGCTTAACACGTGCACGGGGTGATTTCGCGTCTTCACATTGGCGACGGGGCTCTTAGAGCAGCGCTTAACACGTGCACGGGGTGATTTCGCGTCTTTTTTCTTTCAATCGTCACTTCTCAACTAATTATTATTTTTCAAAGAAATTTTCAAGAATGTGGTAAACTACTTTTTCGTAAAACGTATACAATTATTAGAATTCGTGAAACATCTGTCACGGCATTTCTGAAAAGAAATTCAATCATTTACAGCGTTTTACAAATTTACTTTCAGACAGATACGTGAAAATCTCAATGACGTATTTCGCGTCATTCGGAATCCAAGTGAATACCTGAATGACGCATATGTGCGTCATCCGACGCAAATGTGTTAATAAAAAATATTTTTTTTTTTTTTATCTAACGGAATAATACGGCGATAAAAACCAGTTGAATGATATGCGACGTCTCTAATCTTAAGCTTCAGCTGTACTTAACCTGTTAACTGCGGAAGACGAGTTAGCCAAGTTAGTCGTTGGTTAGCCAAGGGTGCAATTAAAATAGTTTATTTATTAAGGAACTATTCATTTTTAATTCCATTCTTGTACCTGTATTAAACGTAAAATAAATTATATTCACATTTCCAAAAACCATGATGAAGTCAGTGGCTATCATTTTCGATCATTTTTAATTATAAACTAGAAAGATTCAATTTCTGTTTGAGAGATAAACCCAGTTAACAGGTTAAATTCATAGAATGTGTTCAAAATGCTCGTTGTCCTGATCTTCCTCTTCTGGATTTTTTTTTTTTTTTTGGAATACGTTAAAGTCCATGATTCAATCACGCTTCGCACTCGACGCAATTGCTGTAATCGGAGCTGTAATTATGAAATGTATCTAATGAAATTTGGTACGCTTATCGAGAAACATTCAAGGAACAACATATAATTTTTTCAGATTTTTAAAAGCAAGAGTAGGAGTTCGTTGTTGCAAAATAAGAAATTTATAATTTTTATGTGGAAAAAGTTGAAATTACTTATAAGTACGGGACGAGTGTGTCTCGTAGACATTTTAACCCTTTGCACTCCTCGCAATTTTTAATATGACCTACCAGAAACTCTGAATCATTTTTAGTGCGCCTCTGTGGAAGATACTTTGTAGGCGTTCAATTTTTCTTAAAAATATATCTCACAATGTCGCCGCAGCAGCGACAATGGAGCTGTTAGTTCCACTTACAATGTCGCCACGGCGGCGACAACGGAGTGCAAAGGGTTAATGGTATCCCGTACTGGACTTTCTTATTGGGCGGTACGAGACAAATTTCTCGTTGTTTCGATACACATATTTTGTTATTTTACCCTCCAGAGGCTCGATTAGTGCCTATTACGGTGGAAATAATGGAAGAATAGCAGAAATATCAGCTTACAATTAGCGAAGGTTCAGTGTAAAACGAACCGCACAGGGCGAAGTGAACGTGTCCGCCTTGTTTCATTGTAAAACAAATTGATATCGGTCATTTTCTGTAGATGTCCACTATCCGCTGCTTCATCTGCATGTTGAGTTGATAGAAAGAAGTATAAGTTTCTTAGGTTTTTCCTTTGATTATGCAGGAAACTAAGGTAACTCTTGGTTCTAATGACTGTGGACTCACAAAAATTGAAGAATACACTTCTCTTTGTACAGTCTCCGGTAGATCAAGGATATGTTTGTGATTTTTCTGTAATGCACCAACCATTGTAAGACCAAATGTTGAATAAACATTCTCAGCCGAATCATTGAGGTATAATATTCCTTATCGACTCATCAAGCCGTTGAATTACAGCTACAGACTTTCTATTGTTACCTGCCACTGCATTTCAATGAAATAATTTAATTTTGGCATCCTTACTGGTATCCCGCATTTACCAGGCTTATCTTTTACGAAAACTTTAAAATGCTATCTTCCACAAAATAAACAAAGCGTTTCATCTATTGTAGTATTTGGTCCTGGTCCAGTGCAATTTTGTAAATAGCTAGTCAGTAGGTGGAATATTTCTCGTAAAGGAGGAAAGTTATCTTTTTTTCTAAGTAAACTATCCATGGTTTATCATCAAAACATTTGGTTATTTATTTGAACCTATTTCGGCGAAACGTAAGTATATAAATTAAACAAGAATACGCAATTGACCAGAGTTCAGAAACAGGTATTTGTCTCATAATGTATAGTCGGTGGAAGAAATATAACGAGGTTGTACATCGACCGTCAAAATTTACACGTTCCAGCAAATCGACAGAAATCTGATGCCCTTGCTTTGATTCAGTCTTAATTGGAAAACGAGAAATGCCGCATTCGGCTCTGAGTGTTACTGCACCAATCGGCTACTTGACGCGTTGATTTACCACCTTGCTATGTTCCTTCCACCGACTATACGCCCATTGGAAACAAACAGGAAGTTTGATAGGTGAAACTGATTTTCTAACAGCCTCCTCGTTACTGTGTTGAGGAATTAGTGTGAATATATTTTTCGTAAAAAGTTTGAAAAATGTTACTACTGAAGTTTCCAAATTATTTGCAAACCATTTCAGCTTTGCTTCCGCTGGCCCACGATATACATTTATCTCTTCTCGTCTCGTGATTTTTGCCACGAACGTGATAAATTGTTTGTTTTACGTAGTAATAAACATATCTTCGTTGCACTCTTCGTTATGTTTGCTTGAGCATTACAAATAACAATCTTCTACTTTATTACGCAGAAATATTGTCATTTTCTTCATTATCGTTCTCACTACTACTTTCTATTACTGTTTTCAGTGTTACTACGATCACTGTTTCTGTTTTGTAACGTGTATGTCACAGTTTCTGAAATAAAGTATCGTACAACGTTTATATGCTTGTTCTACAATTTTCCTTCGACTAACTGCTTTCGTTCTTACATCTCAGCCACTGGCTTTGAGTACGTCGAAGGCGCTACCGTTGTCTCACTATTTTTCGTTTTAACAAAATACATAGTTAGAATAGAGTTCACCTTATCTACGTACGTAACCATTCACTTCTGATGCTTTTTTTAAAAATAAACCAAAATCAATCTTGTAGACACAAGTGACAATAAATAATTTTTTTTGAAGTATTTTATACGAGAGAAGTAACATATTTTTAATATTTTTTAACTGCTAAGCTCCATGAGCCCCCCTTCCAGTATTTCTTCGCTTAATCCATTTTCCTGTACTGCTATGCATAAAAATGATACACCTACCTGAATATAAAATATGGATTAATTGTAATTTTTGTTTTTACATTGTAAAAAGAGTTGCATTTGAAATTCACTCATACTTTGTGAAAGGTGAAGTCGTTGTGTACAATAAATAAATTTTTTGAAGTATTCTATACGAGGAAAGTAAAAATATCTTTTAATTGGAGCATTGGAGGAGTCCTTCCACCTTAGTCTCTCTAGGATTAAGATTAGAGAAATTGAACGTCGTTCAATTTGTGCACAATCACTTTTCACCGGATTGTTTTTATCCCTGTATCATTTCATTAGACCAGTGCCGTTCCGCAGGCCTTCGGGCGGGCAAGGGCGCCCGCCGATGCCCGCGGGCAGAGCTGAGGGCAAAATCGCGCAGTACACATACATTAAAGCGGAGTGGGGGAAAGACGCTTATAATAGGGGTATAGGTCCTTCTTAAGACGGACGATGGTTACTATACAGGATGTCCCATAAAGAGTGTAACACCCGGAAATAGGGGATTACTGTGGTGACTCTGAACAACTTTTTCCTTGACCAAAATGTTGTTTGAAGCTTCGTTTTTGAATTATTAACGAAAAACACTGGCCAATCAGAGCGCGCGTAGAGACGGGCGAACAGAGATTCACGCGTACGCTTGTTCACGATAGCGCGCGGATGAATCTCTGTTCGCTTATTTACCCTTTGAGACCATTTAAACTACGTATTCAAATTTTCTCGTACCACTACAGCTAGAGAAGATAATTAGGAGGACTGTTTTACGTGGTCCATCAGAGAAGGCAAAGGTAAAGAGTCGTTATTAGAATACAGTAAATTCTCCACAAGTGTCAGTCCACAAGGAAGCTCAACCTGACACTTGTAGAGTCAGGGACTACGTTTTCGAGCCTCGCGCCCGCCTTTGTAGTTTGTCGAACGTAGACAAGAACAGCGAATAAAAGATAAGGATGAAACGTGAGTCGAGGCAACCAAGCGATTTAAATACCAACTTTTTTAATTTTACGTTTTTTCATCCCGAAATTTTTCTTAACATATTAATGAGATTTTTCTGGTGAAAATGACATCAAATACGACATAAGTAAATGTTGTTCAAATTATATCGTGTTTGATATCATTTTCATCGGAAAAATCTCACCAACGTGTTAAAAGAAATTTCAGATGAATTGTCGAGCCCTGATATCTCGTAAAGGAAACCGACTGGTGTAGCGTTACACGCTTGACGGACAGCGAGCGAGATGACATAGGCGCAGCAATGACGCAGACCTAGGCGTAGGATCATCTATACTGACACTTGTAGAATCCAAACTGACTGACACTTGTGGAGAATTTACTGTATTGCGAAGAGCGTTGGAGAGTTGCATATATTATAGTTGATTGTTAGAACTGTCATAGCGTTGCAAGTTGTATTAATCGTCACATTTTGTCAATTGTCATTACCGCAAAGCATCGTTATTATAAACTATCTGGAAAAAAAAACATTAACGGTAAAGATACTACAAATTTGATCATTTTTGGCACCTCAAGTTGAGGAAAAAGAGTTAATCTGTGCGTAGAGATGACACACTAACTATGTCGTTGAAGCGACCGACGTTTCGCATCGGTAGAAAACTTTTTCATCAAATATGTGTATAGGAATAGTTTCTCCAGTTCTCGGTAATACTCTATACTCTTCTTCGATGCTTCGAATCCCGTTTGTTCTTTTCCCCTGCGATCGAAGAATACGCCGTGCTGGTTTTCGCTTCCTTCCCTTAAACCCCTCTGGCAACAGATTCTCGTCCCTCTACTAACTTGATTTCTCGCGGTTCCATTAGTCTCCTGCTTATTTCTCCTTTTACCTTGGACGTTTTCGTTCCTTATTTCAGTCTTCCTGTTGCTCTGTCTTTGTCCCCTACCCTGCTGCTCAAATCGTTCACCACGTTCGTCCTTCTCTTCTCATTTTTCCCCTGCCACTCGTTACAAAGGCAGCGATTTATTGCATCCCCGTGAAACGAGATTCGTCGATTGATATCGGCTCAAAAAACGTGAATTGGAACGCAAAAGTAAAATCGTTGGCTAGAAGGTCTATTAAATGTCTATATACTTATTGATAGGTGGTGAAATGATACAACCGAAATCAGGGTAGCTGCCAGCGTTAAAAAATAATAATACAACGTTCTTGGAGTCACTGACAGGGTGAGATAAAATTGACAAGTATCGTTTTTATTTATTTTTTTTTTTGCCTTTTACATGGTACTTGTATATAGATGGATAATATTTGTCAAGTGAGTGTTGTAAACAATTTTTGGGAGTTCGAATTCTTTATCATAGAGCTTCCGGAAAATTGTTGGAATTTTATAAAATGAAACTAAAAGGTAATTAATAATAATGTGTTTCTACTGAAATTAATATAAAAATGTTATTATAATACAAAAAGGACAATGTTAAAAATGGGCGAATTTTAGTTTTCATCGAGATTGAAAAATCCTTTCACAGTGTGATTCTACACGATCTAAGGCATCAGAAATTAATAGTTACGTGTCCGGGAAGTGATGGGTAAGTTATTAAAAATGCGGTTAAATATGACCGTGGTTATTAAGCTCAGCGGTTTATAACACGGACGTGTATAAGGGGTTGTTTTTAAGATCAGGACTTTAGGGCATTACTAGCATGTTTTCGAGGTTTAAAGTGTGTCCTGCCGAATTCGTCTCGATGTCCACAAAAAAATGGTAAAAAGAAAAAATATGTGTTCCTATTTGTAAAACCCAAGGTGACCTTGATTTCGCTATGAAAACAAACTGTTTTCGAAATTTTTTTTACTGATATTTATTGTACACTCCATACCCTGCAATTCTTGTTGTAAACTTTTTTTTGTCAGATGGCTGCAAGTGGGTGAAAAATCGTGCGTCGTGTTACAGATAACACCCTGTATAACGTATTTAACTGATATCAAATTCATATTTGGTATAACAACTGATAAATGTAGTAAAATCGCCCATTTCGAATTTTGTCCAGCTAGATTTGTGATCTGTCACGCGGGACGCCTATGTCGCACTGAAAGATGCATGCGGTCTTGAGTTTGGCAACATCAGTTGGGCGATAAGACGAAGTCGGTTTACCGCACGGTTGTCAGTTTGACCTGATGACGAATGAACAAATAAGGAATAATAATGAACGATTAAAGATTTGTGATCGAATAACGAATAAAATTTCATCCGTTATTCGAATAATGCTCAACACTGGCTGCATTGTGTATTCGGAGTTACTGGCGAAGGAGGCTCTGAACTTTTTCATTAGAGTTTTCGCACTCCCACCTACGTTTTAAATCTTCCAGAGACTCCTTGGAAAGATGAACATGAACATGAGTGACACTGTGAGAATCAGTTAAGATACAGATCAGTTGGAATTCAATTAGAGTTAACACTCTGGCGGTTAGGTGTGGACAGGAGGAAAAGGAGATAGAAGAGAGGAAAGGTTGTGCTGCTTTTCATCCTGGGCCTCCTAGTGGACTCGTCCGTCAGTAAGGCTGTTTAGGAGATCTGTGCTTTGGACTCGGGGGGACTGTTCGACTCAGGTTGGAAGTTGTATTTATACCAATGGGAGCCTCTAGTGAGGACTGTTGAGAATTTGTCGTTAGTCCGTCCCTCTAGTGGTGAAACGTACTAAAAGGTACTGCCACTAGCAAGGTAGTAAATTCAATTTGTCTCAATCAGAAGGCGAACTGCATACTTGTTAATCGTTTCTTTTTCTTCTAATTATTGGTTAATGGCGACGAGCGTTAATATTGTACCATCAATACAAATAGTATTTAAAAGCGTTGAAGTCAACACTAGAAGAACCGCTTGGGTAAAATGACGCATTAGTAACATTCTAAAAGTGAACGCAATTATTCACTTTAGGTATTCCTCACTGATTTCGATGACCTTGAAATATGTTGTCAAGGTCATTATTCTGAACAACTTTTCCCTATACGTGTTACTACAGCTCGATTTTAGTTTCTAAGTCAGCTTTGAGTCAGCTCTCAATTATTATTAATAGAAATTGGAAAAATTTCAGCCATTAAGTCAATAAATGCAACTATTCTTCTACTGAAGTCGTGTCTCCGTTGACTTGTCTGTGGCTGTTTACAAACTGTATAGTGTCATGGTATTGTATTATTGTGTCTATAATTGTGTTATTATGAAGTAAAGGTGTGGGCGGAGAAAGGGCTATGCCCCTCCCCCGCACCCCCACTCTTAGAACCTAACCCAAACCTAATCCGAGCTATCGTAAACATATCCGAAACATTAAAGGTACGATATAGAGTGACAAAAATATTTTTGCGAATATCTCAGAAATTAAGGCCGAGCGGCAGTAACACGTACAGGGAAAAATTATTCAGAATGATGAGCTTGACAATATATTTCAAGGTCATCGAAATCGGTAAGGAGTACCTAAAGTAAATAATTACCAAAGTGAATTTTTATGTAACTGAAACTTGATTAAAAAATTAAATTCGTATCAATACAAATAGAAGTATACATGTAGAAGACAATGTCAGAAACTTACGAACGATAATAATTACCAGTATCGAACGTTCACATTTTTGGAAAGTTGCCAATGGATCATTTTGACCCGGTCGGTTTTTCTAGTGTTAATTAAAATAACGTGCTTCTCATTTCCTTTTTACGTAAAAGTTCTAGAACTTCACGAATGTGTGTATAAATTATCGAACTATAGAGAAAACCAGCAACGTATCCGTACTCAAGCGAGTCGATCGGTAGTGTACATCCGTTTCATAACTGAACTATCGGTAAAGTGTTGAAAAACAATCAATCTTCCATAATCCCTAAGCATTTAGGTTTCATTGAACGTTAGCAGGAATCAATTAAGGTTCACTTTCCCCATTAACTCTGGAAATTTTTCAAGCGTCTTAGACGGTACAGGTTGTGTAATATTTGACAAAAGGAGTTCAGCAGCCCAAAAATTCAAGAAAATTTGAAACATTGCTGAAATGTAGTTCAAGTGACGCTAATAACGAAACCATTCTTTTGTTTCGCCAATAAAACGGTTCTAGGGGTGAGAACAACCCCTCCAGAAAATTATGAGTTTTCATCTTACCATGAATATTTACGAAACCGTACAAAATATGGAAGAAACGTGAAATTCAAAATTGTTTGGTTTTTGATATTCTACATTGTGATGGTAAAAAATTTTCGAGAAACATTGTTTAACTTTTTGTTTTTCGTAACGATCCTTCCTTGCTACGATTTTGACTGTATGTGGATACAAGCTAATTGACTGGTGGTTGAAAATTTCAACGACCAATCAGACTGTTTAATAATGCCGGCAACGCCCTTAGCGCGCTTTCATCTGGAAGGGAGGGAGGCGGTGACGCAGACTGGACGAAATTTGGCAACCGTACGGAATTTCCTCCGGGTTGACTCTACGGTCAGTGGACCGTTACAGACAAATGTACCATTCGGAAACTTGTGGTTTATGGCATGTCCTTAAGCTATTGAGAGCGAGAGGCACGAATTTCTAAAAGTTCCAGCAAAAAAATTCAAGTGTCCCTCGCCCCAGGGTATACGTTGACACATTCAAGCAATAAAGAATCTTGAACCTAAAAATAGCTTTCACTGACGGTTATGCCATACACCCAATGAAGACTTTGCAACTTAACCCTTTGCACTCCCAGCATATTTCGACAAGATAAACAGTGAAAACCCAAAGTTTTGTCTTGAAAAAAAAAAAAAGAATTTTGCTTATTTCTATTCCTTATGTTAATTTGCATTAATTTGATAATGCACAAAATTCTGAATTTGATATTCCAAAGTTCTCCAAAGTGATTACGCGTGTCGCCATAAAAGTGCCATTGGAGTGCAAAGGGTTAAGAAAGATTTATTTCACAAAATTGTGTATATAAATTTTCTTTCGTCTGTTAATAAGATAATGGAAGACTTTTAGTTTTTCTTACATCTAGAAGGTGCTGACTTAATTAATTTAATGTAAATATCAATTAGAATTTAGAACCATCTCTCGGTAACTTGTTGCATTATGTTAATGTATTGATGAGTTGTTATTAGCTGTACAACAGAGTCCCATATGTGCTTTATGGAGTATAGGTTACTTAGTAACATTAATGTTTCCTTCTGCCAACAATGGTTTTACTAATTTGAAGGCATATTTTAGATTATTATCGTGTTGGAATTACCAATTTGCATACATTGTTTCTTTTGTAAGTGTATACATATCATTACATTTCCTCCCTAAAATTTTACATTTGTTTTAATATATCTAATGTGAAATCCTTGGCCAACGTCATTTCACATTGGTTGCGGCACAGTTACTGAACAAATTAAAATTATTCTCATTGCTGAATAAAAGTTTTATTCTATTGATGAGCTATTTAGTTAATGTATTGTTCAGCAAATTCTAATCGCGCTTTTTCGTATTGCTTCCTTGCTGCTTTACGCGAAGCAACATTATTTTCGTGTAATCGATAACCTACTGTCTTACAATTGATTCCTCTAAGCTGAAATTCTTTTCGAATCTGTACAAAACATACACATACATATATAATTGTAGACGATAGTAGTTTATCCTTCTTCTTGTTACAATTCACATCTCGTGACATATTCATACGTTTTTTGGGGGTCTAGTGGGTCATATATCTCATACCTAGAGGCGGCGCGCCCCTTTACAAGTGAAACAGGATGCATTGAGGTGGGATTACCTTTATGGCGGTTGGTTATGGAAGGAGGAAATAAATAGAGGGAGGATAGTCGGAAAACAAAAGGGAAAGAAAGATGCTTTTCGTCTTGGGACTACTAGTGCTCTCCTCAGTAAGGCTACCTACATTAGACTCAGGTTAGAAATTGTATATACAGGGTGTTCCATTTTTTTTTCAGATCAAACTTTGTCAGTGTGTTCCCTGGGCATAAGAAATATAAAAATGTTATATAGACGTAGGTCGTTTCAAGTTTTATTAGAAAGTTACAATAAGCCATATGTAAGTTCGTTATTATTCCCTTCGTATTTCATATTTTTTAAAGAAGCTTAAACAACCTAAGTTAGGGATTGGGTTTATGACATGGACGCCTGTTTACGCTATTTTTGAATGCGCCCCTTTTTTTCTTCGCGTTAATTAATATTTCTTTCAAATTGGCCACGAAGCCCAGGAAGCGTTTTATGGCTGCAGAGAAATAAATTTTCTGCAGGCCACATACCTTCCCGGTGCCCACTCGTGAACATTCAATAGACATAGATATGTCATAAAACCTTTCGCGTCTCCCTGACCGCTCAAAGTCCCGTTACGCGCGGGCCACCCTTGGGCCTCACTCCCCCGCCATCGCGACATACCACCACCCTGCCAACTTGGAAATTCCAGGGTGGGCGGCATGCTCGCGGGCCAGGGAGGACCGTCCAAGAGGGTAGACCCGTCCTCGTTGGCGGAAACCACCACCTTGTACCCGTACACCCATTTATAAATAAGCGCACCAACGCGGCAGAAGGACAGATCAAAAGGGGAAAATAGACAAGTAGCACGTAACGAACACACACCACCTAAAATTGTCACTCTTCAACATAAAGCCTTTGCCTTACCACGACTTCACACCAACAACCAACCCACACCAAGAACCTCCTACAATCCTGCGCCACCACTCTCAAGCATACCGCTTGTTCGAAGCGCACGACGCAACAACCTGTTTATATAACATTTCTTTCGTACCCATAGAACATTCTGACAAAGTTCGACGGGAAAAACTGGGACACTCTGTATTCTAACAGAAACTGTGGCGAGGACTAGTGAGAAAGGAAAATGTCATTCCGTCCCTCTGGTGGTGGAGCGTAGGAAGTATTGCTGCAGGCTATTGAGGGACGAGCGAAATGAGTTTCTTATAATTTTAAAATTGTAATTTCTAATTTCGCTTGCCAGCATGGACACGACACATTTAGCGATAAACTAAATTCTTAACTCAAAAACAGCCCTTCCTCGCAACCGTGTTATTAACCGTTACTTTCTTCCAATACGTATCTAAATACATTTACACGAATTTATGTCATTTCCTGATGTATATTCATCAAATTATACAAAATTGTTGCATAATTGCTAACTTTTATACGTCATTTGTGAAAGGAACACATATTTCACTGTACAATCTTTTTACATACATGTGCATACATATGAATCTTCATTAATGAACGTTTTCAATACGCTTTACAATTTGAATGAAACTATATTTTATTCAAATACTACATTTCATTCTTTATCTCTGGTTCTAGCTTAAAAATAATCGAGCATTTATAAAGGAAAAAAGTTAACCACAATTCTCCGTTTGGTTAATGAAATTTTACGATTGGATAGTATCGCAAGAATTTGATTGTATTCAAAGCAGTACATCAAGATTGAGCAAACTATCACTGTTCCGTACGGAACGACGGTTCCAAAAAAATCATAAAATGGCCCTGACCGAGCCTCGACGCAGAGGATTAACCGGACCGTTATTATTGTACCGAATGGCAGCGTAACACATTTTTCACTACCCATTATACCTATCCTCTAATTAGCAACCCAGTCTTTTCCTTCTCCGATGGTCGATTTCCTCTCCTTCTGGGATTTTCCAAAACTCTAACCACCTCGACCTTCCATCCCCACTTCTACCCTTTGCCTATCCTCTTGCAAATATCCTAAGACCAATCACCGTTCTGGGATTTTCCAAAACTCTAGCCACCTCGACCTTCCATCCCCACTTCTACCCTTTCCCTATTCTCTTGCAAATATCCTAAGACCAATCACCGAATTTCTATCGTTCCAATATTCCACCTCCAGATTTTAACTCCACCTACACCAACTCTCATTTTCTGTACTCCTCCAAATCTTCAAGCAGTCTTCCTCCGAGCACCAAACGATCAGCCGAGTCTGTTGTAGAATCACAAGCCGAGACTTGTATCTTACCAATAAATCAAATAAAACTTGTACTCCGGATTCTCGCTAGTTTCTCAGTATAAGACATCCCATTCGCCGTGATCCAAGTCCCGTATTCATGGACCGATACGACACCACAATCACAAGTATACTTTACCCCCTCCAACGCTGAAATAAGTAGAACAATCGCACAATTACCAGTGTATCGCTCGTTTGAAAAATTTCCCAGCTTCATTTTAATTAAAACTGAGAAAGACGGCGAGTAGTCAAATTTGTTCACGGTAGATGCATAATAATGCGAAACGCGTTCTGTGTGAAACGTAGTACATATTTATCTTCACATATGCCCCGATCAAACGACTTGGCCAATCTGTCCAAACTGCTTGCCTTCTCGAAGTTGATGTTCTGTTAAATGGAATAGTGGCTTGAAAAGCATTCGTAAAGGCTGTTTGTATGTACACAGCTGACACGGTGAGCTGTATCGCGCAACCGAGGCGCCTATCAGGACTGCGCCAAACGCACCCTAAGCTCAGCCGGCACGTGTTTCATAATTCAATGTGCTGCCATAATGCAAATGGTGCACGTAAGCACGTGCCTAATGCTGCAATTAATACTTTTAAATATAGCATAATTTACAAACTGTTTAATATGTAACTGCAATAGATTATGATACTGTACGGTACGTAGATATCTTGATGGATTTCGTTGCTGGATGTTTTAAGTTCAGAATTAACAATTTAATGCGAGAAAATATAAGTAAAAAGGAAAGTAGAAGTGCTAAAGAAATAACAATGCGACAATAATTAGCACACGCTCTAGTAATTAAAAATTCTCTCAACCTCTAAAATGTTTTCCTCCACCCCTGCAATAGAATGTCTATAATCTAACGCTGGAATTAATTGACGTAAGAGAATCTTTAATATCGTAATTCATCGAGGGAAAGTATTTCTTTATGTATACCCGCTTTGCAGTGGTTTTTATTGTGCGTATGCGGGTAATCTTTAAAAATTGTTTATTAACTTTGTACGAGTACTTGAGAAAGTAACTAAGATGATTGTGGTTGAAAAGGACCGTTTATCGAATTTTAACGATATGTGTCGTTCGGTAGTTCTACTAGATCTATCTAGCTGGTGTACAAAAATGTTTTACGAAATTACAATAATGTTTTTATTGGCTGTGTGTTCGAAGTGGGGCTAGTGAATGTGTTAGGTTCAGAGCCTAGTAGGAAATCGGTCGTCTAGGGATATTTTCACTATCTGTTCCGTCAGCTTTACAGGAAGCTTAGAATTCTAACCTCGAATTCTTACTATGAACCGTTTGGTCGACAAATGTTCTTTTATATTTCTCTTGCACGCCACTACAAATGTATGTATAGTGCTTTTAAGTGAAGAAAATTATTGCACTAAGTAACCATACGTTTTATATAAAATCGAGGGAAATACGTAGAAGTTCCTTATCGTTACAGAACGTTTCTACTTCCACTAGCCACTTTAATTGCTACCGCCCTGTTTCCTTACTTTCAGTAACGGTTGAAGTAGCATAAATGTGAGATGCGTTATCTATAGTTAGTGGATTGTAAAGTCCACTTATAAGGTCTGTGTACCCTTTAGGTCTTAGCTGCCTCACGGCTTTCTACATAACAGCCTTGTTGAATAGTTCTATGCATCAAAGTGGGCGGAAAATTGCAATGCAGCAAGGGAAGACGGTTCGAAGTTGAGAATGTCCGCTAATTTGTCAGCCGTATCACTGTTTATCCTACGAACATGTGGCAGAAAAGCTGGAATTTAAAGCAAACTGTTTCATTCTCTTCTTCGACGCTCGATACGAAAGAATTTTTGAAACATTTTGTAAACGATTTGTAATCAATTGTTCGAATAATCTTATAATAAATTTTATTTTTTTAAATATTTTTTAAACGTTTCATTGTAATCATTATGTCGATTAAACATCTCTGCAACTATCATAGGACCCATCAAAAGTGTATTACTAGGAAGATTTTGATTGTTGCATGTAATTAATTGTATTTTAAGAATAGACGGTCCATATGGTAAACAGCAAAAGAAAATTGATTTATCAGTGTTCGGGTCGCGTAATGTTCGGTGCTTAATTGCCGAACCGGTACGCGAGTTTAATCACACCTTGATTTATTCAGCGTGAAATGCTAAGAACTAGTTTTATTTGCAACAGAGTGGCACTTGAGGTGATGTCGCCACGAGACTATCAAAATACTAATTTTCGTAAGACCAACTGCTAAGACTTCCAAAAGAGGACGCGCTTCTGCCTCGTTTCCTTAGTTTTATCCGCTCGGCTAGTTGCTGATTGGTGGCCGATTTCTTCTGGGGGTTGTAGGTGCTGACTCCTCATTGGAGGAGGTTGTTTAGGTGGGACGCAGCTCTTTCCAAGGGAAGGGGATTGTTGCTTAACATTAGAAAACCCCCCATTTTTGGGTTTTTCCCAGGGGTTGCCGCGTGACTTTCCACCGCGCACGTGACCTCTCCACGGGGGGTACGGTACGCGCGAGAGGACCGGTACCTCGGTCTGGCGGCCAAGTGTAATTGAACAAGTTTATGACGATAAACCGAGGGTTCGTCGCGATTCCTTGCGAGGCAACAATCAGGATATAATGAACTTATTCTTTAAAGATATTAGGTTAAAATAAATCAACTTACACTGCCGTTTATAAGTATTAGGATACCTATTATGTTCGTACAGAAAGTATTTGGTCATTCAATAAGTTAAGTCACCCTCTCTTTCCACAACTTTTTCCCATCTTTTTGGTAAAGTCATGCCGTGCTGTAAAATTGTTTCGTTTTTCATTAAAATATTTTTCAATGTCAATCCTTATAGAGTCGATATTGTCAAATTTTTTGCCCAATAAACAATGTTGGTAGTGCGTAAAATAGATGATAATCTGATGGGGCAATGTCCGGAGAATATAGTGGGTGTGATAAAATTTCCCAACCGGATTAACATAATTCTTTTTGCACATTTTGTGTCACGTATTGTCTGGCACCATCGTGGTGAAAAAT
>NW_017100181.1:601033-628234 GCF_001263275.1 Habropoda laboriosa | reverse complement strand
CTTCTCTGAATTTTTCTAACTGAGCACAGTGCGCGCCTGAATTAACGACTTCATTTTTCGAAAGTAACTCGGAATATAAATCACGTTGTGAAGAGTATAATCGCATCACGGCACTAACTTATTGGACGACTTGGTATTAAATTAAATTACATTCTTTCGTTGAAATCACCTTAATACTACAACTAGACATCTTAAATTCAGTAATAGAACAACAGAGTTCATTACCGAATTTTAGCATTGAACATGGAATTGATTTTAAATTTGCTACACTTTTAATATTTTCAAATAAGATGAGGTTACTAAGAGTTGTCTATTTTTAGTATACCGCAGTTGCAAAGAA
Organism: Habropoda laboriosa; assembly: GCF_001263275.1. Classification (NCBI taxonomy): domain Eukaryota; kingdom Metazoa; phylum Arthropoda; class Insecta; order Hymenoptera; family Apidae; genus Habropoda; species Habropoda laboriosa. The sequence goes on along the minus strand of NW_017100181.1, from coordinate 627,894 downwards.
AATACGACTACAGTAAATTCTCCACAAGTGTCAGTCCGCAAAGAACCTAAACCTGACACTTGTAGAGTCAGGGACTACGTTTTCGAGCCTCGCGCCCGCCTTTGTAGTTTGCCGAACGTAGACAAGGAGAGCGAATAAAAGATAAGGATGAAACGTGAGTCGAGGCAACTAAACGATTTAAATACCACCTTTTTTAATTTTACGTTTTTTTATCCCGAAATTTTTCTTAACATATTGATGAGATTTTTCTGATGAAAATGACATCAAACACGACATAATTTGAACAACATTTACTTATTAACACGTTCACTGTCTGGCGTGACAGTGAATAAGTAAATGTTCAAATTATATCGTGTTTGATATCATTTTCATCAGAAATATCTCACCAACATGTTAAAAAAAATTTCGGGATAAAAAAACGTAAAATTAAAGAAATTATATTTTTCTATTAGGAATTGTCGAGCCGCGAAATCTCGTAAAAGAAACCGAGTGGTGTAGCGTTACACGCTTGACATACAGCGAGCGAGATAACATAACGCAGCAATGACGCAGCCTAGGCGTAGGACCATCTATACTGACACTTGCAGAATCCAAACTGACTGACACATGTAGAGAATTTATTATACTGTACTGATACACTGTTCCAGAGATGTCGATTAACGAAAATTAGGGAAGGAAATGTAACGAAAAGGAAGCAAAATTTAATTATCTTTTTTTTAGAATTTATAAATGGAGATGTAAATAGAATATGAATTATCGAGTAGCAGTATTAAGGTGCGATATATCAGTGAAAATACACAGGGTGTCTCCAAAATCGTGGTACAACAGGCCGGATGGTGATTGTACATGCAAAAATAAGTCGAAGAAAAAAATAATATTTTTTCATTTAAGGCTTTGTTTTCGAAAAAAAGTGAGTTTGAAAATCCGCCAAGTACCCATATATTAATTGTAAGTTTCGGGATATGAAACTTCTGTTTTTGCTCCTGCTTGTATTATTAAACCTGGCCAATGTCACGATTTGCTTCCTGTTATTGCTGTTATCCAATTTCCGCGATATCTTTCTTTTATTCTGTATTTAATTTGAGTGGTTTCATAGATAAGGATAAGATTAGTACTTTCTAAGAATCATTTTATTAATGTAACAAGTATTCGAAATATTGACCGTGTTGCATACACAGCTCTGCTCTTCGAACTAAATTATTATACTCTTCTTGTAGTGAATTATGTGTATCCTTTAAATTTTCGAACGCCAAAACAATGTTTTCTTCTAATTCTTCAACGCTGTTATTATCCTTCAGCACTATTAGAAACTACTGATATGAATAAAAACACGGGAAACTAATAGCGTGAACACCCTGTATATATTTACTGACAAATGACACTAACTTTTGCGAAAAAATATAATTTAAATCATATTGTTAAGTCGTTAGAATTATTACGTTTCCAGACGCGGGTCTGGAAATTTCCCGGTCTTTCGCAGCGGTCATAAACTTGGGAGGCCATCGAGCATTTTACCTTCACCCTTGAATTTCCATGTTTTTTCTATGGCTATTGTGCACATCTGCTTGCCACACTTTAGCTTTCTAAGCCTTTCGACTTTTATTTTCCATGTTTTATTAGCGTCAGAGGGCTACCCAGATTTGTTACCTGCTGCGCCCATGGTTCGAGACACGCGGAGTTTCCGCGCGCGTCACTCAAGGGTGCACGGGCACTTGAGAGTGACCGTTGACTTGGAGGCGTCACCTTAGTAAGTTTTCGGTACCTAATGATTGCCAATCGCGTTAGATTCAACCACCTCCCTTGTCGAGTTCGAAAATGTAGTTGACCAACCCGCGTGTCTCACCCCCGCTGAAGGCTCGTATCCGAGGTGTCTTGGAAATTGTCCGAGCCCTCGATCGACAGAATTCATCTGACAACCGTGCGAGTAGTTCTTCAGAAAATAGTCTTTGTTAATAGTTATTTGTCCTCCTAAACACGGAGGTGGTCCTTCGAGAAACGAACATAGTAAATTTAGTCTGCACACCACGTGCAAATTCGACAAAGCTCGAAAGTTAATTTGTAACTACCACGGGCAAGATCTAACACATGTAATATGAACATAACAGGTGTCCTGTTACTAATGGCAATGTGCATACGTGGTTTGATCTAAAAGTAAGGAAACAATATTTACAAGAGTTTTTTTATGTTACCTTTTTACGAATCAAAGTGATCTCCTTCAAAGTAGTCCCCTTGGGAAGTGATACACCGATGGAGACGTTTTTCCAACTCTTTGAAACAATGCTAAAAGTCTTCATCTTTTACAGAGTTCAGTTAGTCGGTCACGATCTTCTGAATGTTTTCAATTGTATGAAAATGACGATCTTTAAGATGTTTTTCAATCTTGAAGAATACAAAGAAATCACAGAGACTAAGATCTGGGGAATAAGGGAGCTGCGGTACCACTACAATTTTCTTTACTGTTAAAAACTCGTTGACTGATAATGCGGTATAATCGTACGTTAAAATTTTATGAACAACTCGAGAACTCACCTTGAACTTGTTTCCTGTTCTGCTCTCCTTAGTTTAATTGTCCTAACTAACATTTTTTAACACCCTAAGAAAAATAAGGTTTTATAATTTAAGATAAATAAATATTCCTAGAACCTTACAAATCACAGAGAAAATTCCAAATTTGTTTAATAAATAAAAAACCTGCGAAGCACCCTACAAAATAAAAAAAATGGTAGGAAATTTCAGTTAAAGAGGACAGGTACTCCTATTCGCACATTTAAGTAGGACAACGATCAAGTTGATCGCACCTCGCTGGACGTTTCCAATACTCGAATCAACCAGATTTTTGAACAATGTTATTAACCCTTTCGCGATGGCGGAACTAGGCACCAGTACGCCACTAGCAGAGGGGTCGTCGTGCCATTAGTGCACACCATGAGTGTCTCGCGTTTTTGGAGCTCCCAGTGTGTCCGTGTAAAATCTTAGAGCATTTCGCTGGAACAGCAGAGGACTTAAAGATGTATTGGATATAGGGAATGTTGTTGAGGCCTTGTTCTGTATTTTAAAATAAATCTTCACTTTGGGTTGTTGAGGCGCGGGCCAATGCGACGCGCCTAGTGGATGCCGGATATAACCGGCGCTAGCCAGTGTGAAGCATTAATGGATGCCGGATATAACCGGCGTTAGCCAGTGTGAAGCATTAATGGATGCCGGATATAACCGGCGCTAGTCGCGAAAGGGTTAATTTGGATTAGGAGCAAGTTTTACCCACTCCACAGGGCAAAATTGGAAAAAGGAGAGGTTTTGTTTTATTGTTAATTTAAGTACTAAGATAGAATTTTTTAATTTTATATCTGTTATATTTTGTTCATTATGAAAGCATCTAATAAATGCAGTTTTGATTACACAATTTGGTTCGCAAATTACAAAGTCACAAACTTCGAACCTTAAGTATACGGTTTTGTACAGGTTTCTCTGACACATGATACAATTTACTGCATGTAGCTACGCAGCAGTAGAACATGCAACATCGTGCTTTAGTAATCGAAACATTTTTTAGAAGTGGTAACTTGATTACTCGAACGTAATGAAAGTTTCGGTTGCATTTTAATTTGAGTCGTGGTACAAAAGTGCCTGGTCAGAATACGATATTGCTATAAATAGAGAACTTCATGTCGACTGGTACAGCATTGAAGAAAAACCGGTAGGAGATATGTGAACGGTCTGAACACCGGAGAATCTTCAGTTCTCGTTCTTCCGCACCGAAGAATGACGCTGCACTATGCATTTCAGATAGCAGTGTGCGAAGGATATTGCATCTAAATTGAAGTTTTCATCCTTACAAGATTATGATTGTGCAGGAATGATATCAACATGATTGGCGAAACCGGAGAATTTTTGCGGAAAACGTGCTCTCGATTTTAACAGATGACGTGGCTCTGTTCAGAAACGACGAAGAGTATTTTCATTCATCTGGTCACATTAGTAAGCAAAACTTTCTCTATTAGTCGGACAGCAAACCGCGAACTTCATGAATGCCCCTTTCACGGTGAACGTGTTACAGTGTGCTGCTGTGTTGTGGGCTGACATTGTAAGCTGCAAGATTTCCAGACTACGTATATAGTTAACAAGACTGAAAAAGTAGGAAGCATTTGGATGATGTTGTTTCGAAAACTAAATGAACAGTTACTTGTATGTTACTTGTACGCTTATATATTGCATTAACTTAAACACCATCATGTTTCTCTGTTGAACCCTGTACAATGCTGACTGCCGCTCTATGAAACTCGTTCGTTAAAATCTTTTTGTTTCCTTTTTAATTCACCACCATCTCACAGCGCTTCCACGGTGCTGTGTTAAACGTTTCTTTAGGGTAAGCGTCCGGGCACTCAAATCCCGGAAATGTGGCCTCCATATATAGATACTGAATACACACCCCCGTCCATAAGTCATGGGGCACCTTACATTTTTGCAGATTTAGTTATATACTTATTTCGATATGAACCGTTCTACTGATAACAATTGTAGTATCGGGGCCTCCATACCAAAAAATAGGAAACCGGCAAGGGAGAATAGAGAAGGAGTGGTTGGCGTAGCGCGCAAAGCCTCGGCTGCTAAGCCGAAGGTCCAGGGTTCGATTCCCGTTGGGTCCCTCAATATTTTTCCCTAGGTTCCTACAAATGGGGGCTCGTCCGGGATGGAGGTATCTACGGCACACCGAAGCCAGGAGGTGTGCGATGAAAACATGTTGAGGGTTGCACGTCTCCCAAAAATGCGTTGTTTCGGCTTTGTGCCACTGTGTGGGGGAGTGTGTCCGAAAGTGTTGAGTTGTGTTGCACTGAGGACATTCGAGGGCGAATGTCAGTTCAGGATGGCCGAGTGTAGTATCGGGGCCTCCATACCCAAATAGGAAACCGGCAAGGGAGAATAGAGAAGGAGTGGTTGGCGTAGCGCGCAAAGCCTCGGCTTGGTAAGCCAAAGGTCCCGGGTTCGATTCTCCCGTTGAGTCCCTCGATATTTTTCCGTCGTCGGTTCCTACACAATTATATTTAAGGAGTATATTTATATGGCTGGTATATTATTATAATTAAGACAAGAAAAACTGAAATATTTATAATGAGGTTCAACAGCAGAAATTGTGAGATGAACTAGACAGAAGTATTCCGAAACACTGTCCAACGTGACAAAAAGATTTGTGAACACATTTGCAGCGGTCCTGGAGAGAAATTCAGAAATAAACTTAAAAAAGAACTCGTCACAAGGCTGCCTAAAATTAGTTCGCAGTGATGAAGTGTCATCGCGAAACGAGGAGCGTACATTGACGAAAAAATTGAAAACTTTGTATGTACAATTTTGGATATATTTTGACAATGAAAAACTATATTCGGTGGAAGTAATTTGTAAATTATCGTTTGATTTAATAACACGGGTGTTTGGCAGTGTTAATTTAAACGTAAAGCTCAAATTAGTAGGTGTCCCATGACTTATGGACGGGAGGGGGTCAGTCATAGTCCACCTTAGAATCACATTTTATTGCTATCTAACATTCGGGATCCATAGGTCATGGAAGGTAATTCAACAAATAATTAAATAAATACCAGAATAACAAATAATGAGTGAACAGATGGCTAGATGAGAGGAACAAGTAAATGTCATGTTAAAATCTATGATGCTCTATACAAAATATTCCATGTAAAACAAGCCACCTAATTATCTTTGTTCCTTTTAATGATACAAAAGATATTTTATACGTAATTTGAAGAGTGAGAATAAAATACCACGAAAAATTTTTGTTGCGAAGTCATTTTTTGTGAAAGTTTCAAGGTGACCAATGTATTTTCGCTCGTGACTGCATATTTTTTTCTTGTACGTTACTACTGGCATTAAACTGCGTTCAACCACCTATGGCTTTTAAATAACATTCAACTCTCAGAATTAAAATAATTAAAAAAAATGACGTTCGCCAATGAGGCATCTTTCACTAATTGCGGACAAGTTAAGTTAAGAAGTATGCATTATTGGACAGAGAAGAAGGATTAAGAAAGACCGTCGCGCATATGTCAATGACAATACATATTTGAGATCTTACACAACCGAATAGCCGAACCTCATGAAATAACTAAGATTTTTCGCATAATTTATCCGTGTGCGGTCAGTGGACCGCAGGTAAAAAGTACCTACTTCCGAATGCGTGAGCGCAGCCCTAGATAATCGGTGGTCAATACAAGTACAGGCCGTTTCCTTAGCATAGTTCTAATTTTTTCGGCGCATCAGGCCTGAAAAAAAGCTTTTGCAAAGAGCAGATGCATTATCCGCGGCATAAGCGGCACTCTTTGTAAACAGGACTGCTTTTCGTAGAGGCAACACCGAAGATTCAGTGGCAAAGACTCCTGTCACTTATCTGAACCCTTATCCCCTAGGGGCAGGCGCTAACCTTCGCGACGCATTAGTGGCACTTCTAGGAGATACCCTTCATCCACTTTCATATCCCGCGCTGTTCGTGCACGCTTGAAGTTCTTTCCGAAAGGACCTTTCACCGTCCTCACGTTACAACCTTATTTTATTAATGGCACATTGGATGGACAGAAGAATACAACATTTTTGGAAACTACACCAGCAACGCTTCTGGAAGATGTACCACTAAGCGTACTCATTATTCAACTGCTACAACTTACATACCGGGTGTCCTAGTTTTTTTCAGATAAAATTTTGTCAATACGTTCTATGGGCATGTGAAAGAAGAAAATGTTAAGTGAATATAGGTCGTTTGAAGCTTTATTAAACAGTTAATGCGAAGGGAATGGTAACGGATGTGAGGTTATGATACAAAACAGGAACAGATCAGTGATGTGTATTGGGGTGAGTGGGGGCAGAAAGTTAGCGTTTGAATACGTCAGAACAAATAAAACTCGATGAAAACATGATGTTAGCATATATTCTGAAAGATAATTTTTTCACGTGTCTTTTGGAAGTCAATTCGTTACAATTACTAATTTCTTCTGGGAGTTATAGCATTTTGAACATGGAAGAAGATAGAGTAGATTTCCGACACTTAATGTTTTATTTTTACGAAAGAGGGAAATACATATATCACTAAAACAGCAAACAACAGTATCTAATGTCTATCAGCAAAAATTGATCACAAATGATTTGCAAAATTTAGAGATGAAAATTTTTAAAAATTCCATTTCCTTGATATTTTACATTTTTATTATAATTTCTTAACAAAGATTCAAACGACCTATGTTCATACGACATTTTTTCACAGTTATACCCATAGAAGGCACTGACAAAGTTTTATCGAAAAAATTGGGACACCCTGTACAACACGATATCTCAACTGAATTTCGTTTATCTTCATTTTTTCGTGTACAAATCAACCCCTGTGTGAATAAATTGTTCAGCGACAAGCCATTTGCAGACTATTGAATTTATTGAATTATAGTGTACCGGTAAAATAAATATTTCTTTTTAATTTTTCATCAAAAAAAATTTTTTTAAAAACCAAATCAATAAAACTGCGCATCGAAGTTTATTACGAGTGTACCTCGTGTTTACCGAACAAATACGACCACGAGTATCACTCGTTATTTCAGTGCAAGGAGTTAGTGCAAAAATGCGTTGAATGAACACGATTTTAACAGAAGCACAGATTGTACCGAAGTAAATCACCATCGAGCGATGATTGTTTGAACTAATCGTAAAGAAAAATCGAACCGAAAGTAGAATATTGACAAAAATGCAAAAATTTGTGCAACAATCTAACGAAAAATCTTTTATATTCGTGTACCATACGAATAAACCTTAATGCTTGCTTAACCCCTTAACATATGATTTCTTTTCTGACTATGCATCTAAGCGTCAGCCATTTTCTCTTTTAGTACTGTATCAGGTAACAAAAACTAATCTGTCACAAATTAATTTACACTTCGTAATCCTCAGTCTTACAAATTCAAACGAAAGTTAGGATTACAATGAACTTTTCTTACTAATATAACGATTTTTGTCACATCTTCATCAGAATCTCTGCCACGAGTCTGACGCGTTGTCATATGTTAAGGGGTTAAAAGCCCGCTGAGATACGCTATAACCTGCAGTATTTGAACGTAGTCACGGTAATAAACAATAATTAGTATGTTTGAAACGAAGTGATAAATTGCTGGATACTTGATAAATCCCTGTATTGGTGGCTGAGTGGAGGATAGCGGTATGGTAGGACAGCGTTATTACGTCAAGAGATGAACGAGGATGGAAGAGCACTTCCGAGAATCCGTTGCTTCGAATTGACGGTACGTGCCGGTGCCAGGCGCACGTAGGAAATGCGGGATAACACGCCCACGCATCCATGGCTGCATACGGAAATGCACACAGGTTCACTTGACCGCTCAAAGGTCATTCTGGAGCGCTTATATATCGATCAAGGGCCAACTGACCTGAATACTCGTCTGCACGGTCGCGTATCACTGAAACGCGTTTCGACGAATAATATGCTAGACTGATCATTGATATCTTCGGGACCATGGATACACTGTGCGACGATTCGATGTACGGCAGCTCTTGATTTTATCTCGGTTCGACGGGGAACGTAAATCAGCGGAAAAAGTTGCCCGTTCAACGTTTCTTTCGAGGGCACATTATAAAAGTTCGTTCATTTCTGATTGAATACATTGCTCCGAACAATAATGCTCTTTGGATGACTACGATTTTCAGAAAATTAAAGATAATCTTTGAATTTGCTTAGCAATTGTTCCAGCATTTTTGTTAATCGAGATATTGTATCGAAAGGAACGGTATCTGAGAAATTTCTTTTTTTTGAAGTCACTAGCGACACGTTTGGTTCGTAGATTTGGATTCTTTTAGATAGTTAACCCCTTAACGTATGACAACGCGTCAGACTCGTGGAAGAGATTCTGGTGAAGATGTGACAAAAATCGTTATATTAGTAAGAAAAATTCATTGTAATCCTAACTTTCGTTTGAATTTGTAAGACTGAGGATTACAAAGTGCAATTAATTTGTGACGGATTAATTTTTGTTACCTGACACAATACTGAAATAGAAAATGGCTGACGCTTAGATGCGTAGTCGGAAAAGAAATCATAGGTTAAGGGGTTAAGAGTGTCTATGATGTGATTCTGTGTTGTCAAGGCGATGTTTAGGTTTAGTCTACTCTTATGTCTTTGGATTCGGTATTTTCTGCACTCGTACAGTAGGTGTCTGATTGATATAGCCTGGTTGCAGGGGCTGCAGACTGGTGGTTTCGTCCTTTTTAATGGACGATCGTGGGTGATTTTTGAATGTCCAATCTTGAGTCTCGTCATGATCGTCCTTTCTTTTTTGTTCATATCGAGGGCAGGCGTTGATTGGTAGAAGTTTTGTACATTGCCGTGGATTTTCGTTCTTTTGGTCGTAGTCCGCATCCCGTTTCTCTCTTCTCTTTCGAAACTGTGAGGAGGTCTTGGTATGGGATTGGTTTCTTGGTTTCATTTGTTAGGTCAGTTGTTGCTTCTTTGGCCGTAGTATCGACTTTTTCGATTCCGGCTATAGGTGGGAAGAAACCCAGGTAAAGATTATACGTTCATTGCTGTTCGTGAGGTTTGTGCAGGTTTCTTGAATAGTTTGTATGATTTCGTGTTGAGAAATTTTTAATATTGGCGATAAAGGAAGAAATAGTTTGCGTAGCAATTTCTAGCAAATGTGAACAGTAAAGCTGTATCTACACTGTTTGACAAAACAGCGTTATAAAATAAATTGTTTTACAAGTTTATTGTACGACATGTTTTTATAACTTGTTACAAGATTATACCTTCCGGTATTGTAGTACCGAGTCTGTAATAAGTTTGTGTCACATTTCGCATCTCATTATTAATAATAGCGTCGAACGATAAATGGCAAGTGTTTTATAACCACATCATAGTGGTTTAGACCGATTTTTTAAAAATATATATGGTATCAGCAATCAGAATTAAATTCTTTAGGCTAATCCGATGGCATAAGACCCAAACCTTGGAGTCCTTTATGCAACATAATGAGGGTACTTCCATTGAAGAGACCTCCCATCCCTCATTTGAGGTCGATTGGCCAGTGTCTTTTTAATCTCCGGTTGTTCTGTTGAACATGTCATATAACAATGCTTTATGACTTTCTTTGATCTTTACCGTCATTTGGTGGAGCATAAATCGGTCCCCACGATATTAGCTGGTTCTGATACTTTAACAAAAAAACGTTTCAAACGAAAGTTCATTGATGGTAAGGGAAGAGTTTGTTGGTGTAAAAGAAATCTTTGAGAGTAGCTTTCTTCCATAGAAAATTAAAGTCAACTTATTTTTTTTTACTCCTTCGTAGGTAAACATATTTTTTCACTCTCCGTAAGTGAACTGGGTTGTTTGCATCCAAGTCCAATTCTTCTACTGTTTTAAACTTTCAGAAAATCTGAAAAAATTCTGGAGTACTTATCATAGTCTCCACCACAAATGTTTAAACTTTTTTCCAATGAAAATAAAGATTCGTTTCGAAGAAATAAGGGCGTAAACCTAAGAGCTTATATTATGATCATAATTACATTCATTACATACCACTGAAGAATCTATGATTTTATTTTTAAAAAATGATGAACTGCTTTTCGTCCTTTTGTCAATTTGAAAAGTGCATTAATCAATTTTTATTATGATTCTTCAACACTATTTTCCGCTCTCAATCCTTGTAACACTGTAAGCCAATAATATCCGATCAAAGAAACTGCGATTCGCAAGCACATATACATGTACTTGTATTTAATCATCAAACATCAGCAATAGATTTGCACTTTTCTTTTTTGTAGTATGTACCATAGTCATATTTCTTATCAGAAAATACTTAGCATCGTTTGAAGCTGAGCTTCCAAATGCTCGTATGAGAAAAATTTATTTGGATGAATAGATGTCCGCAAATAAAGAAGCGGTAACAGCTGTTCAAATCGACACGTAATTGTATTACTTTAAGAAGTCAAAGAGGTTAGAAAAAAATGTAAACAATAATGCAAATATGCATGTTCCACGGCATACCCACGGGATCTTGATTGACCCTTTGTTTGACCGTATTGAATAGCACGGGTGGCTAGCAATTTGTACAAGGGACAACATCCGAAGTGCAAATTGCAAGCACGTTTATGACACGCAAGCCAGTAAAGTCGTTTTTGAGAGTCGCTTTATTTTTATTCTGCAATTATATTTCCTCGAGTTTCTTCGTCCTCAACGCTTCGTCCTCGACGACTAATTGCATGTGCCATAAACGTGAATTTCCAAAGGGTCATCGAGACCGGGCCCAGTGACCGTCGACCAGGTCAGGCCGCAGGATCCAAGCCTGGCGGAAATTCCACCACGGTGCCAAATTTCCCACATAACGTCTTCCACCTCCCCTGCCCGGAATAGGTGGGTGTCGGTGGATCTATCACCTGATTGGCAAAAATACGTACCAATCAGGTGACAAGACCGGCTCACGAGTTTCCCTCGACTCAGAAATTCGCGAGGCAGATTAGTCCACCATCAGACATCAAAGAGAAACATCATAATCTCTAGTTCAACGCACATCATCCACACCACTAATCCATCATTCAACTGCTTCATTAAAATAGTCTACTACGAATTATTTCATTCACTTTTAAACTTCATTATCACACCCCTAATATCCTTATAACCTTAAACAGTCGTAAGGATATACGCGAGTATAGACAGACGCGTATTCTCGTCAGAAACAATGCATTGAGAGTTAAGGGAGAGAAAAAATAATATTATGATATTACAGCAATAGGAAAAATTCCTTTTGTTTCAGGTTAATTAGATAGGTTTAATAAATCCTTTCTTTCCTAAACGATTTTAATAACCTATTACTTGTTAGCATATTAAACTGCGACTAATGTATGGAAGAAATAAGCGAAATAAAAAAAAAATGAAAATTAATTTCGTAAATGACTTCCATTACATTAATATTTATCTAACAAGTGTACGTATGTCCCGTTCGTATTTGATATCTATTTTAGCAATGGCTGTCCTACTTTCTTATGCAGATACAATAGAACAGCTTCCTTTACCGTTTCTCTACCGTAACCGAGATTTTACTTTCATCGTAGATGCAAAAATCTCTGCGAATTTGCCAGTGCAGGGAAATGATGTTCATTTTGATACCTGTACATATATTTATTTCGTGTATTAATTCTTTTTGTTACCAAGGCGACAACGCTGATTGCTCGGCAAAAAGAATGGAAGAGAGCAAATCGTCTGAACTGATATACCTTTTAATTAAGATTTTTCTCTTTTATTGTCGTTTTTCCGTTTCACTTCGCGTTGATTCTTCGTCGACTCGGAAATGAAAGACGCTCACACCGAAACCAACACTAAGATCGTTATAAGGATTTGCTTTTTTTTTCGAGTGCTTCTGGGATCGTGAAGAAGGCATCCAAGTTTCCACGAGAACCCTCTTAGACGCTTAACTTTAACTTAATCTTCCGCAGTTAATTCAAATCCTAAGGAAATCCTCTTACTTTGGATCATCAGGTCTAGAGACGGTCTCTATCGATACAGATTATTGTGCATCTATTAGATATGTAATAGTTGCACTGTTTGTACTTACGTTACTGTTGCTATTGATACTCGATCTGTGTTTCTTCTGGTAATCGTAGATGCTACGAAAATCCCCTTTCATAAATAATATCGAATATTCTTTAATAGGTTAGGTTAGGTACGCTTGTTCACGATAGCGCGCGGGTGAATCTCTGTTCGGCCATCCCTGAGCGCGGGCTCTACGGGCGCTGTGATTGGCCAGTGTTTTTCGTTAATAATTCGCAAACGAAGCTTCAAACAATATTTTGGTCAAGGAAAAAGTTGTTCAGAGTCACCCCAGCAATCCCCCATTTGCGGGTGTTACACTCTTTACGGGACACCCTGTATAATAGAGCAATCGGTGCCGCTACTTAATTCTTTAAGTTACGATCTCCTTATATTTCTTCCGCCGACTATACCAGGGGTCGGGAACCTGCGGCTCTTTGCTGGAAAAAGTGCGGCTCTTAAATGTTTAATAAAAATCTGCTGTTGCCACCACAGAATCGACAGTTACCCCCCCAAAAATAACTATAATGCGTCGGTAAAGTAAATGTTTCGACGCGATTCTTAAATTAAAAATTGAAACTTAAATTAAAATTGCAGCTCCCTAAATTTTATTTTTTGTACGTTATTTTGTTGAAATGGCTCTCCGGCTCCGAAAGATTCCCGACCCCTGGTATAGAGGGTTAACTACTTACGGAGCACTCGTCTCAGAGATGAGTCTGTATTTTGACTGCACTATGACAACCACGTGGAGAATTGTGGGAACTTGAATTGGCAGTAGGTGGCACAATATTTCGTAGAACATTATAAACATATTGTAAAAACCCTTAATGAACAAATATGCATGTCGCGATTCTTAAATTTAAAATTTAAACTTAAATTAAAATTGCGGCTCCCTAAATTTTATTTTTTGTACGTTATTTTGTTGAAATGGCTCTTCGGCTCCGAAAGGTTTCCGACCACTGGATTATACGATCACTTTATTCTAGAGTCACAGCGTCAGTGGGTGCGTATATCACATCGAGTAATATCATCAGAGAGCGTGATCTCACTAATTGTCTATCAAATTTTTATACAGTGCTCGCGCAGAAATTTATTGTTTTTTTTTTTATAAACATACCCCTGTAGTTAGTTATAACAGCGAAAACATTTTTTATAAACCTGTCTTACATGTATCAATATATCTACAAGGCTAAAAGCCTAAAACTATATGCTAATTTCCTTATTATTTTTTTTTTTAATTTTGAGGTCCATGGGGGGGTAACTCATACCGTGAGTTACCGCATTGGGCGACACCAAACCTAGTGACGCCACTGCAAAGTATGTAAATTATTGAACACTAACAAGTAAAGTAATTGTTTATGCAATCAATGAATGTTTAATAAGCATTGTTGAATTTACGAAATTATAAAGAAACGATAAAGCAGAAATTTGAAAGCAACGATATATTTAATAAGAATTGTCATTTTGTCATCACCAGGAAAACTGTATTTCTTATTTCCACTGTTTCATTTTGACACTGATATAGATTAGACATAAGCTTATTAAATTTTGATTGGAAGAACAATTGCTGTGACATTTGCGTTTCTATAACAGTTGCTGTAAATATATTTCTTTATTCGGTAATAACTTTCAATACAATTATATGATAAAACAGTGACATGTAAAAATAAACCGAAAATAGGGAATAAAATTTTCTCATAAGAAGCTAATTTTTCAAGAAAATTGAATAAGAATCGAAAATAGAATTGAAAATAAAATCACCCTTTGCACAGTTCACATTGTGTATGTTGTTTATTATGATTTGTTACAATATTTTATAAAAATAGTATGTTTATAATGTTATATAAAAAATTATGAAATAATATAAACGTTTATGCTTGCAAAATTCTCCACATACGTAGCTGTGATTGTCAAATAAATATTCAAATTCGTCTCTGAGACGAATGGTCGGTAGTTAAAGGGTTTTATTAAATTTCTTCACCAAATTTTGCACCACGTAACAGCAGAAATGTACGTACTTGTTATATTGCGAGATTCCAGGCTGAATAATTTTGTTCTAATCCTTACGAACGGGAGTGTAAGTACATACTATTACACTACCGGCCAAAAGTTTGGAATCACTGAGCATTGCAATTTACACAAAAATTTCCGGAAAAAAGTCGTCGAGTTTGAGAATTTTTTATCGTTCGAATCAATCGATATGAGATAAATTGATAAAAGTAGAATTGAGATAAACTTGAAATCTATAAAAAATTAGCAGCAGATTTAATATTGCTGAAAAGTGGGAGGTGATTCCAAACTTTTGGCCGGTAGTGTATACAGGGTGGACCATCTAACGTGACCACCTCAGTTATTTTCCTTCTTAGTGGACCGATCAAAATTTTTTTTATCCCGGGTGATACGATTTCAAAGGACCTTCAAGGTAATGTCCTTAGATTTTTTCTGTCTCTTTTAAAAATAAGTCTTCAATTTTTTCATGTATAAGCCTATAGTTTCCTTTCTTCCCCTGTTAGCTAGCAGGCATTGAGACGAATTCAAAGACCACTATATAATACATTTTTTTATACATAAAAATATTAAACATGACTTGGAAATCTTATTTTAAAAAAAGAATCTAAGGTCACTACCTTGGAGATCCTTTGAAACCGTATCCTCTGTGACGAACAAAATTTGGAGGGATCTATTAGTAACGAAAGTTAGGTAGACCACCCTATATAAAATTTTCAAAATTGTCACGGATCTGTAACTCGTCTTCTCGTTGTCTTGTCGTTAAAACACTGCGCCATATTTGTTTTTTTTGTTTTCCATTACAATTTTCTTGCTCGCTACTAGCACAGCTAGTACGATTTAAGACGCCTTGTGGTGGTATGATTTATGAAACGCAATAACAGAATAAAGTGTCATAATCATTTAGAAAACACGTAGCGATTAATTCAAGTTTTGGTTACGTTTTTCATGTATTTAACACTGAATTGCTGTTTTATTAGGTCATCCCATAAGTTCGTGCCGAAGGCGAAAAATATTTTAATCGAAATCCAAGGAAATTCTGTAGCGATAGAATTGTTATAATTCTATAGCTTACGTTTTGTTTTTGTTTTTTATCAAATTTGAAGGTCCTAATAGATAATAGTAATAATAGTAATAAAGATGACCTAACATTTGACGATCATAGGACAAACGATCAGACTGTGATTTAGGTGATTGATGAACATTAGGCAACTCTACCGTACTAATTGTATAGGACTAATGCTGATTTAGACATAGATTAAGGGTATCACTTGACAAAATGGAATAATGGTACATTGCCCGTGCAAGACGGGCGCAACTAATTCAAACGGCTTACGTAGTCACCCTAAATAACCAACTGTAATTACAATTTCCAGATTAATGTCGCCGCCGTTAAAGCAGTCAAATGTCATTCTTTGTCTCGTTTCCGGCACATCACTGGGAGTTAATAGCAGTTTTCATTATTCGTGTCGCACGAGCTGATTAAACTTCGAATATCGAATTGGACGCTTTTCAACGCCCATTTAACACTTTTAGTGCCGCTAATGTTTTCCGCACTATCCTTGCTCTTCCGTTTTATTCGCGAATTGTTCATTGCGAGGATTATAGGTCGCATGTTTCTTCAAACTTTTAGAATGGTCTTTGTTTAATTGCAAAGGCTTTGTTAAATTGACGTGGGAGAGGGTTTCAACAAAATTGACGTCGATTCACCTTGGTTTTCTCGGTTTATTAACACATCTTGCGCGGGTGCTTTGCCGCCAAACTCTCACCGGCTAGCGGGCGATTTTTTACAATTCGTACGCAAAATTACTTCCGCACAAAATAGCTGTAGTTTTTGAACTTTAGGTTTTTTTTTGTAGCTGGTCGCTACATTTATATAATTTTTATGAAATATCATTATTATCAACTGATCATTAATTCAGTTCCCTACTAATAAACTTGTTATAATTTCATTAATAATATTCTTCCAAGTTACTGTATTTTTTGCAAGATTCATAGGAATGCATTTTTGCAACGCACGTTTTAATGTTGAAATATACGGGCGTCGACCTAGTACTCATGTGTATCCGATCTTATTGTAAAAACATTACAAAAGCCCATCGATAACAATAATCCACCAATAATCCGTGCAAAACGACTTTAGTCGCTTCCCGCTCAAGATGTGATCCTCGCAAAACGACCTTAGTCGCTTCCCGCGCAAGATGTGTTAATACGGCTACGCCGAACTGGTTACACCTACTCTCATTGATGAGAATTCGATACTGGTCTCTTGATGAGACTTCTATTTGAACTGGTGCAAGCTTTCGCGGTCCGTCTCCACGAAAGCTGTGTTCCTCGCCGAATCACCCTGATTGGTGATTTCCAAAACGATTCTCCACCCTCTTCCCGTTACGCCCTAAACGCGCTACTTTAGGGAAGGGATGCACAACGACCGAAAAGGTGTTCGGCAGAGGAATGCTTGGGAATCCTGTGGAGTCTCCGCGAAGTCGGGACCTTCTCGCGTGAAGTGGGCCTAGTCACGAAATATCGAGGCCACTTGTCCCTTGAACTCTTGGAGACTCCAGGATTTATGGCCTCTCGAGCCCTAGTGACCGAGTGTCGCAGGCAACGCGGAAAAGGACACTATTGTCCGTTGGAAACAAAATAGTTGCCTGCGACGTAACCACTTGTGAATCCATAAATCCGGCTACAGGATTCCCTTAGGTTTGTCCTATTTTACGACTAACCAGTCTTAGTACTGTTACACCCTCAAATATTTTCCTTCTTAGTCCTTAGTTATCTGTATTTACAACGAGTACACTTACGAGTGCACTTTCACCATTACTCGTACCTGACTCTTCAGCTTCCAACTCTCCTTCATAGTCACAACCCAAAGTCCATCATCCCAGAACCCTTAAACAGCCCTATTTTCTCTATTTCCGCATTCATTCTCTATTTTATCGCGCGCACGTCTCGTAACGTCAAAATCTCGGCCAAATAAAGTTCTGTTTCTACGCAACGACGATCCTTAAGTGTTTTAATTCAGCGATACCCCAATATCTGCTCCTAGTTTCGAGGAATTGGAGCAAACCGGGCATCACAGTACGATACTAAAATAACGTTATAGTACGTGAATATTCTGGCTAGACAACATATCTTTCTCATGAAATAATTATTACACCAGTGAATAATTATATCGATAAACACGGAATTTCGTGGTAATTTTGTAGCTATTACGAAAATCCGAATATTTGGATAGTTGAATTATTCGCATAACTTGGATAATTCGAATATTCTACGTGTTTGCATTTCTGATTGTGCCGAGTATTTCGCACATTTCGAATATTGAAATATTCCACTTCATGTGTCACTTAATTAGCCTCAAAATTATTCTTATTATTAATGGGTAAAGGGGCGTCTATCCCCCGTTTGGAAAATAACGTTTCAGTAGCGAAGGGAAAACACAAATGTCACAGTCCCTTAAAATCGTTTAGGGATCTGAGCTCACCTCGAAATGAGGGCAATCGTGCGCAGCAATTGTACATTGCACACGCATAGCGATACATCGATCATATCGCTACTGATGAGCTACTGATTACGACCAGTGCTTTAGGAATAAATATGTAGGTATATCTCAAGCCCATAGCACTGGATTGTTGCCTGGCTTCCCAAAATGAAGTATTTGAATTTTCGAAATGTACGAAATATTTGGCACAATCCGAAATTCGTACACTTCGAATAAAGAATTCGCATTCGTAATTATTCGAACTACTCAAACAGTTCGACTATTGGAAGTTTCACAGCCTCAAAATATTTATCGCTGAATTTTGTAAAAGCAATTTAAAATAAGAAATATTTTTAATTAATATCTCGAACCCATAGCACTAGATTGTGGCCTGGCTTCCCAAAATGAAGTATTTGAATTTTCGAAATGTACGAAATATTCAAAACAATCTGAAATTTAAACACTTGGAATATTCTAATTATCCGAGGAATGAATACGTATTAATAAAAAATTCATATTCGAAGTTATCGGAATTATTCGAAGAAAAGATTAATTTTCGAAATTATCCGAATTATTCGGATAGTTGGACTATTCGAATTTTCACAGTCCTAGTAAGAACGTGGTAAGTTGCAGACTAAAAGATTAGCAGAGAGTTTCAGTCGCAGAGTAATTATATTAATACGAGTTAATTGATAAAAATTCTTTTCATACAATTACCATACTACAGATCTGATATTAAAATAATAAAGTAAAAGCAAGGAAAATAAAAATTAGAATTGTTAGGTAGGGGAAACTTGTAAAAAACCGTATAAATGTGTAAAATTGTACATCATACTTATTTGCGTAACTAATTGAAAAAATCCCACGACCATTTTGCTATTATTTTCTGCCATGTTGAAGCATCCGTTAACAATTTTGTTATAAACCAAATAAATTCAAAAAAATTATTAAATTCTCAAAATCAAGTTCTTATACTCGACTGTTTTCAAAACTATAGATGATCAGTAGGTAAGTTACATGACAGTATTTATTACCAGTATCTATTGACATTATATTTCAAAAATTGTTGCCGGTCATTTTTGTCTTCATATTTATTTAGAAACAAAAGATTGTATTCATGCGTCGTGGGGTAAAACCGGCATACGGTTCATTATGAAAGCATTTAATAAATACAGTTTTGATCGCACAATTTGTTTTACAAATTGCAAAATTATTGTAATTTGAACTTTAAGTATACGGTTTTCTACGGATTTCCCCTATATGGAGTAATTAATATAAGTAAAATATACTAAATTCAGAATTATGAAATAAACTATTTTTATGCAGTGCAGTGTAACAAACGAAAAAATGGTACTTACAGGATCACATTTACAAATAATTCTCTGGTCACTTGGATGTCTATGAAAAGTGGGTTAAAGTGCGCGTTTGGCAAGACTCTTTAAGAATTCTAACTTTCCTATCAAACAAGATATCAAAATGTAGCTTGGGGCAAAACTTTACAAAACAATTGTGCCTTCCGATAATACACTTTAACCTGTTTTTCTAGTCTTTTGAGATTTATGAAACTCGAGAAGCTATCTATATATTTACAGCACTGATTGTGCAGTATTCATTTTTCACATAACCTAAAAATCCACGGCAATTTTACTTTTTGCACACTGTCGTGTACTCGCGTCGGTTTGAGTTATGTTTCAAACTTGGATCACGAGAGAAAAATCGGACTGTTTTCTAACGAGGTCTGAAGCGATCCCGGAATACCCTTTCTCCAACGTTATAATATAAACGACTTGATTATGCGTTCAGCGCTCGGACTGACTCAATACTTGGTTGTTTAACGTTCAGAATGATACTGATTCGAAATTCAGAGGAAGTCACGCATCTCGACTACTGAGGACGGAGTTTAATTTTGGAAGTGAAAAATGGGAGAAATAAGAACATTAAGTATTGGTCGTAGGGTGTGGTGGTGGGAAGTGGTGGTAGAAGGATGAGGTGTCGGGGTTTTGGGGAATTCCGAAAAAAGGAGATAGGACATGAGAGAAGGAAGACACTAGTTCAGTAATTGGAAAATCGGGACAATGGTTAATAAACTGAGTTCTGGTGGTGAAATTACCGAGGGTACGCGCTTAATAACGGCCCCGGCTAATCCTATGGGTCGCGGATTCTTCAGGCCCGTCTTACAATTTCCTTAAGCTATAAAAATAAAAGGAGAAAGGCTCGATGCGAAAATAGACAAAAAAATGTTCGGTACGGAACACACACTTTATTCCACAAAACTGATAATATGATTCTTCATCGTATTGCTCGACCCACATGCTGGATCATCGGCCTCGAATGCGTTAACATAATGCCTAAGTCGTATTTACACAAAAGTCATCCGAAACTCGGTGCAGATAATACAGAAGAATATTCCAACATGTAAATGGCCAATTCTCACGAAACGAAACGTGCCCCCGTCTCTTAAATCCCTACTCGCTATGAATGGAATACAAATCGGCAATTCCGCCTTCGTGATCTAAACCCGCAAACGTAAAGCTTATTTATAAATATTCATACAAAAATTTGCATGCAAGCCATGGATGCACGCCTACTAGCAATTGAAAAACTTCATACTCGTTACTTATTTATAGCGGGGAAAGAATGCCGTCAGTGAAAAAAATTGCGGCGGCTCGTTTTAATTAAGTCACGCGTTGATAGAATACACACCGGCCAGCTGTCCTCGTCATCGTCGTGGACATGATCATAGCCGGTTGCATTGTTTCCCTTACGGAAGACGAGCATCCACTTCGCGTAATAGCGTTCATTACATCTCCAGAAGTTCTTGCATGCATTACCAAGATGAAAATCACTCGCGTGCCTCCTCCGTCCTATGCTCCACTTTTACCGTTGTCCTTTTCATTTCTCGCCGGGCCGTTTGATGGCTTCTCCCGCTCGATTAAGAGCCTTTCACCGGCAAGAAGATCCTGTTCATTAATCTGGCGGAAACGTCGACGCCGAAGACAATCAGTCGAAACCAGGGTGACGCATCGTGTTCGTCGGTTTCGCTGCTGATATTTAATTAACAAGCTCGCGCGAAGAAAAGAATGCTCGAGCTCTGTCAAACGCCGCCGATCGGCCAGATCGCTCGCTGATCATCACGAAGCTCCGAACGTGCTGGAAATGTTCGATGACGTAATTAGCCACCGATCGATGTTTCGAACTTTCTTGTTGTCGGGTTCGTGAAAAGTTCGCGTGAAAATTGAGTACGTGCCGCATGGCCGAAACGAGTTTAACGAGAATTTTACTTGCTGATAATTCATCGACACGCTCGCGAGAAATGGGATTATAAATCCCAGCTTTGTCTTTATACTTTTGCTAACTTTTTGCTACTCGTTGATTGCAGACAGGAATTAAGATACATTTTTTTTTTCAATATCATCTTCTTATAGGGCGTGTCTTTTATATAAAATATTTATTAGGGAGAGGTTGTTATTAGACGATATACTGGGCGTCTCAGTTTTCTTTCGATCAAACGTTGTCAGTATCTTCTGTGGATATAAGTAAGAAAAACATGTTGTACAGAGATAAGTCGTTTGTAGCTTAGTTGAAAAGTTATAACGAAAATACGGAATACGAAGGGAATGATAACGAACTGAAGATCGACACCTTCAATGACCTCGGATCGTAAACACAGCTCACATAATGTTAATGCCCGTGGTTGTGGCGATGAACTTTCGAGCCTTGTAGATGTTTGCACGATGTTGTGCCGTCTAGATACTGGTTCGAAGGAGCACCCAATATGATTGAGACTTGCAAAAACTGATCTATGGTATCGCGTGATGTGAGCTGGTTGCTCCTTGGTTCTTCTTGTTCGTGGTGGTTGAACTCGACGACTGACTCTCCGACGTCGCGTCTCGGACGTCCGTGAGAGGGAATTTGTTAGGTAATGGTTAACGATTGCATTTGCCAATCAGCGTGTCTAATATCGTCTTTACCGCCCTTCCAGTGCGCTCTTAGCGCGTTGTCACCTTGGAAGGGTGGGAGATGGTCGCGAGGGGTGGGCGGAAAGTCCCAAAAATCTGGAATTTCCTCCGGGTGACTCATCGGCAAGCCGACCGTTACATACAGAAAGTCCCAAAAATCTGGAATTTCCTCCGGGTGACTAATCGGCAAGCGAACCGTTACATACAGTAGGCTATTGAGCGCGAGGGACACAAATTACTAAAAATCTAGCAAAGCAAGTCTAGTGACCCTCGCAGGATGTAATGAGACCCGTGCAAGCAATAAACGAAAATCCTGAACTCAAAAATAACCGTTCCCGGTCGATCGTGCCATAAACCGTTTCTACAGAAAACCTAACACTGTATTTGTTTTATCTTCCGCGATTGAAAAACTGTTGAATCCCTTCATTACGTTCCTTTATTAACCATTAACCAATCAGCGTGTCCTAACAAAATTCCCTCTCACGGACGTCCGAGACGCGATGTCGGAGAGTCACTCGTCGAGTAGTCGTAGAACCACCACATGGAGAACCAAGGAGCAACCAGTTCAATCTACAAGTCCCAATCATATTGGGTGGTCCTTCGAATCAGTATCCAGACGGCACAACATCGTGCAAACACTACAAGGCTCGAAAGTTGATCGCCACAACCACGGGCATTAACATACAGCGACAGTGGATTTTAATACCGTTAGATTTTAATTAGTTGTGTTAATTTCCTACTGAAATCGGTAAAACGAACGTTTACCAATACACGAAATAGTTCATTCGATACTTACGAAAAATATGACACGCCTGTGAAATACTTAAATTACTTACAAGTAATATGCGCCAAGCCAGACTTCGACTAATACGAAATAAGGCTCTTGTATAATGAAATTATTAAGAAAGTGGAACGCGCCCTACATTTATTTATACGAAATCTCAAATCCATATGAGTCTTCGATATAAATTCAGTTCAATATTCAAATTATAAATAGATAATTCGGAGGGTCCCCTCGGTTTGTTGCGTGTCTGTAAACGTTAAGTGGAACGTGAAGCAAGTATTCCAAAGATGGTAATATTTTTCGATTACTCGAGAAACGTCGACGTCTCGAGAGATGCGAAAAGGAGGGATGTAGCGTCGAACTGCGTCGCGCCGAAGAAACATCACTTGAAAATGGTGAAATTTTGAGAATACGTAGCGATACAAGACGCTCTGCACCATCGTTTATTTGTTTTTCTCACATACGTATATATTTTTTACACCATCAGCTCGTTCGCTTTCGATGCAAAGAAAAATGACCAGTGTCGACGATTACATAATGGTGGATAACCTAGAATACGATACATCCATCATTTCACGAGTGGAGAACCTTCGCGCGGTCCTGTGGGAATTGCGATACGCTCTGCGGGACGAGAGACTAAATCTTCATCAGGAAATAGAAATGACGATATTGCAAAAGTTTATCCAGTTGCTTCCTAACTACCAAACTTTGACAGGTTATCTGCTTTCTCTTCTCTCGAAATACAAGAACTCCGTATAAAACACGATTCTTGATAAAAACCGGATACTTTTTCGCTTATAAACATCTACTTTGTCCCTTTTTTTTGACATTTTCTATAAATTAATAGAAAATGATCTGTTCACCGGGTCACTTTGTTTCAATTTTTATGCTAAAATAAAAATTAGCATTATTTTCTTACTTTCCTCTTTACAATTACCCAAGACGTTGTAGAATTGTAGTCAATTTTTAAAAAGTTATATAATTTCTGTTAAACTGCAAAGCTTGCTTCGTAATTGTACAAATTTAACGAAAGTATTTGCAATCAATTTAAGATTTCAATGAAATCGAAAGAAATTGATATTTAAAACACAGATAACGTATTGCAAGTTGAAACACGGTTGAAATATATAACGTTGAACGTAATAATTCTGTTCAGCCTTTTTTTGTATTAAGGAATATCAAAATTGCCATCGTGAGAAAGTATCTGTTCGCAAATGAAAAAATGTTATTCTGTTCCCAAACCTTGGGTATATTTGGTTTGTTTCATGTAGGTACATATTCCATTCAATTTCCAATTCTATTTGCTCCATCTAAACATACAAAAGGAGCATCGCTATTAACCCTTTTCGAAAATTTTCTCGCACTATACTGCTAGAGCCTTTCGGTGCACTTCCACCTTAATTTAATACTTAATTTCATCGTTCACGCGCTTTCACCTTAATTTGATAAACCGAATTTCCAAACGGTACGGCCAAAGTAACAAATTTTCCAGCCATGGTTCATAATTTCCCGCAAGTCACCTACCTTACGCGTTAAAATCTACCGTATCGAAAGTAAACTTTTGAAACTAAATTTTTTCAACAATTCGATTTGATCCAAGAAACAATTTTCCCGATAGGATAGTGTATGAAACAATTACTCGGCCCGCAGATCACGCGAGATGTAATTCATGGCCGTGCAACGGAGCGAGTATTCTAGAGAGTCCTCTGAAATTGTATGGGGTAGTACACCCTAACAGAGTAAGTTGGTGGCTCGTTAGTCGACGTCCAGGCTGTAATCCGTATCGAAACGTTGATCAGGACACATCGAAGAGAAACTACCTTGCATGCCTTGGGAGTTCAATGTATCAGAGAACCGTGGATGAGTTGCAAGATGAACTGAACTCGTTCGAGCGGCGTCTTTCAGCGTCGAGGACCAGCTCCTATAAAAGGAAAATTTACGACCTCGAGGCAATCTGCTGTGCTGACCTCAACAGAGTGAAGTCCAGGTTCGTGAGGTCCCTGCAGGCCTTCGGGAATACGATTGACTCGATCGAGGAACTTCGCTCGTGGAGAATTAAGCCACCCGGCTGCCGTTGTGTTGCAAAGAAACCTTCAACGGAGAATAATACAAACGCTTTCCGCCATCAAAGATTAACTTCGAGGAATGCCAAATACGATCGATCGTTACCCCGATCCACGTACGTTCAAACACGCACACGCTGCGCTTTTATTGTTTGCGACACGCAGCGAAATAGTAGTTTTATATTCGCGATACAGCGGTCAAACCGAAATTGCTAAGTTGGTGCATATGAGATGTTGTTTCAGATACATTGTGTTTCTTTAAAAAAAATAATGTATTTAACACTAAAAGTTAAATTTCATACATTTTCTCTCTTCTGGTTTATTTACGTATACTATATGAAGAACTTGGAAACTGGGGAGGAAAAATATATTAGCGTAGAGTATAATTATTTGTTCATATCAACAGAAGTCGGCCAAAGGCAAAGTAGGAAATCTGAAATCTGTCATTTTGACGGGTTTGGTTTTAGTGTTAATCAAAATAATTTCGACGCGATTCTATACACTTTTCCCAACGATTACCTAGTTTCGTTATTCCAAGTATAGAAAGATCTTTAGCCTTTGAATGCTACTTTTACAGTGTCTTCATTTCGGAATAATTTATTCGTTAAAAAAATTGTTCATTTGTTTGGAGAAATGGTAGTTTGCCGGAGGAAGGTCAAAAATGTGGTAAAATCTCGTATTCTTTACCGTGGACTGTTTCCAATCATTTTTCTTAAAACGTTATCACCGATGCCTTATCTGATCTTCCTCTTGGCTCATTTCCAAGGAAAAGTTATCAATCTTAAATTTTGCACAGCAACGTTGAAGTGTCCTAACATTTGCATAACCTTCTTCAAATGCTAAATTTATATTATCAGCAGTTTCTTCAAGTTTAAACTAAAGTTAGGTGTACATCCCGATTATTCATCGTGTCAGTTAATAATGTCCAAGAAATTGTATTGTGAATATTTTTACTATTCAATACACGTGTACTACAGCAAATTACTTCTTGTCGATTATTGTATAATACATAAAAATTTGTGATCGGACAAAATTTAATATATAGTATCAAGCCTCCAATTTCAGCTGTTGGAAAAACATTTCATTTGCACCAATCTAATATTTTGCCGGATATTCTTACGAGCCTTGCAAAAATTGTTAGGGTTTCGTATTGTTTTCATAAAAAAGGGCTATTCATTTTGATTAATATTTGAACCTTTGTTTTACTTCAACTAGATTGTCATTGGATAATTCAAATCAGTTGAAATATAGCGATGTTGACAAAAGTTACCTTGGCAAAATTTTGATCAATTTGATCCAATTGGTGATCGATCAAACACAATTAGAGCATACTTCTTCATATTTTCCATAAAACAGTATATTATACTTCAAGTGTAATATAATAATAAATGTTTGGCTATGGCATTTATTAAATCACATTGTTTAATACAAGTTGCTTGTATTAACCCTTTGCAATCGAGTGGTGACTGAGAAGCGACGTTCAATAACCGTCACTTGGTAAATAATTAATGAAGACAGAGAGCAGATCTATGGGCCTTCGTAAATTTGTTTATCATAGTGAAATAGAGAGTGCATTGAATATTTAGATAAAATAGTACACTTTATTTCTACGTTAGTTTTTGAAAATTTCAAAGATCCGATTTGCAACCTATCCTACAGCAAAATCACCTCCGAGTGCAAAGGGTTAAAACTGCTGGGGATAATGTATGTTGAAAGATTGGATGACATAACTCTTCCTCGACACCTGTGATATTCATTTTTCAGCTGTGAAATTTGCAAATCAGCTGTAAAAAATATAATTTTTGATATCCCTTTCTGATATTTAAAGACGAAAGGAAATACCCTGTCTCGTATTGGATTCGTGTAAAATTTAGGACAAACATGGTCAGACGACACATTGGGGGAAAATTGAAACGAAATGTATGAGAAATCTGACTAGATTTCTTCGATGAATACAGAAAAGAGCAAAAATATGAAATTCTTTCCTTGAAAC
>NW_017100181.1:578756-600969 GCF_001263275.1 Habropoda laboriosa | reverse complement strand
TATCCATGCTTCACGTAAAATGAAAGGAAATATTGTTGCAACTCTTATCCTGGCTTTGTGTAAACATGATAAAGTATTACTTTCAATAATAACACGGCTTCTAGTAATCGTTAAATAGATTACTTAATATTTATTTACTTAAAATTCTTCTAGTTTTTTTATAGTATTAATTAAATAGATAATTATTATGCAACGGTATTTCATATCTTTATTGTCTTTAAACACAAAGAACAAAGAAACTTGGGGTTCAAATAGAAATTTAATATTCTTTGAAGTTTCAGTAAAGTAACAAGCTGTAACATTATTAATAACAAAAATTCGACGTATAAACGTCAGAATAAGCATTTTTTCGTACATTCTATTTTTTCAGTATTATTAATTAATAAAGTATATTAAAATAGCTGCGAAGTAATTATATAGATATTCATATACAGTGGAGGACAAAACTATTCCTACACCCTATAAAATGGAACAACTTTTTTAAAATTGGGCCAAACGACTTGAGTTTTTTTGAGAAGTCAGAAAGATTAGTTTACTAGGTGACGTGTAAACAAATTTTTGAAAGAACTGCAATTAGTCGGAATCGCGAAGAAAATAGCGAAGGTCGTTTTTACAACTTTTTTATCTGAGCTCGTAATGAAAATTTAAAAAATACGTTTTGTAGGCCTATGTCAATTATACACACGCTGAAAATTTCATCGAAATCGGTTAATGTTGCTATGAATGCCACGGGTCTTTGTTGTTTCCCAATCCAAAAGTGCCAAGCGGCGCGATCGCGCTTCTTTCATTTGATGTCGAAAAATTACAAAAACTTTGTTTTGGACATTTTCCTGAATACGACTATTTGGAAATGACACGAAACAAAGGCAAAATTGATTATGTGCAGGATTTATGTGAAATTTTTTAGTGGCCCGATGCGGTGACACTTTTCGATGTCGAATATGTTGGCACTGAAACGGTTAAAGATGGTGAAAATCGCACTATTTCACGACTTCCGGCCTAGAACTGTAACAAATCTGCAGATTCTTACGTCTTTCGATGCATGTCGCTCCATCCACCGATTTCGATGAAATTTTCAGCGTGTGTAAAATTGTTCAAAAGTATGTGGTTCCGTTTAGAAAAACTAAGTTGACCTTCGAATCTCCTAAGGACCTCCACCTGAATAAAAGTTACGTGCACCACGCAGCGGGCCTCTCGAAACTAAACAACTTTTGCCTGAAACGTTTCTTCCTATCTCAAAAAATGTAGAAGTTATTCAGGTGGCTTGTCTTAGGTGACTCACCCTGTATATGTATTGATATATTTATTTTCAATGTTGTTGTTCCGCACAGATCATCTATTGTGGAGGGTAATCGTGGTTTGTGGACGACATGCACGTGTGCTAAACGATACAGTGACAGTGAAATATACAACAAAGTTTACAGATCATTGAAATACATTGAAGAACCACAAATTGCAAGCACCGGTGGTTCCGAACCAAACTTGAAGCTCAATAAAAGTATCACCACGATTTTTCCAAGTACTTTCAAACTTTCTTATATTTCACTCTGACAGTAAGTTTCGAAGATTACGAATCGTCTTTAATAAATTCTATTGCATCGATCGGATTCTGAAGTCCACGGTTTATTAAAGTAACATTCCGGGAGTTTCGAAACTTCTGGTTTACGAAGAAGATACCCAGAAACAAAATAATTCCCATCACAATCGTCTAAGTGAGTCCTTTACACAAATATTAAACTTGTCGTTTCACGTTGATCCTTCTTAAATTCATATTCACGTGTCCTAAGCGAAGGTATTTAAAAATGATTGTATTCGATTAAACGAGGTTTAAGTGAAACGAAATTAATTACACAGGGTGGCTCAGGTAAATGGGATCACCTAAATACCTGCCTTATTTGTTGTATGAAGAGACATCTCAGGACAAAGTTACGCTATTTCAGGGGGCACGTGTAATCATGGAAACGATTTTTTTCTCAAGGTCATTTTTCTACGAAATTTCAAGGTTATCGCTATTTTTTTAAATGGAACCCTGTTGTAAATCAGTCGGTAAAGGCCCTGCTCGCAACCGGTTGGCAACACGACCAACGCCGCCTAGCACGGTGGAGGCGCTTCTGGGCCTCGCGCCCGACATTCAGTTGTTACCGTTCAGTTTTTTCCAAAGCGTTTCGATGCAATGTAACCTTAATTAATCTTGTAACACCTAAATTTTTTTAATATCCTTGTAGAGAGTGAAAAAGCAAATTCAACTACCTTAATAACTGTACCATTCCCATGATTCAATTTTGAGATATTTGCGTCTGAAGGTAACTGAAATTTCCTAAGGATTCACGCGGTACACTGATTCACACATTCGTATCCAATCATAAGTCTTACCTGTTATTCGAAGCAGTAACAGAAGATACTTTTGCAGCTCATTGTGAATTCCAAAGGATAGGGATGCCCAACATGATGGCCATTCGCTGCTACGCATAATTAGAATCCTTTGATCAATTCTTCATACGCTTCTTCTATTTCCTGCGATGTACGCGCAGCTGCAATTCTCTCCTTCATCTCGTTGGTATCTCACGATAAACCATACCTTTTAGTTTACCCGACAGATAAAAATCTAGCGGGGTAAGGTCAGGATAACGAGCTGGCCACACCAGAGTTCCTCGTCGTCCTGCGATAACGAGAGGAGTCTCGAAGAACGTTTTCTTGGTGTGTAGTTTTATTAATATCTTACAGGAATCACGTACAGAGGACGTTTTCACTATGACGTGCGCGGGAACGCTGTCCTTTATGTCTTCGCTTTTCCTGGTGTTTGTACCCTTACGAGTAAGCCGTTCGAGCTTCGAACGGCCAAAGGGTCCTCCTGGTGCGTCAGGATAGTTGTTCCGTCGCGCAGGTACGGAACGCGTGGGGTCTTCGTTGACCGGGTTTATGGCACGAGAAGGCTATTTTTGGGAACAAAGACGCTTCGTAGCTCCGCGAAGAAATAAGTTTTCCGACGCGTCACCGAAGGACAGCGAAGATTCCACGCACCCGCAGGTAGGGCCCCACTCCTTCCAAGGAAAAGCGCGCTAAGGGCGCAATGGAAGGGTGGGTGACACTCAAGGGGCACGTTGATTGGTAATTTGTGCGTACGTGAAAAACCAACCAGCGTACGTTCTTGCACTTGGTGGGGGAGTCACTGCGGACTCCAGAAAAATTCGGCGATCGAGCCACACATTCGCAAAGATTCTCTCGTGCGAACAACACACAGTCTCCAACCGTTCGAGGAGACACCCGTAGATTTCGAGTCGCGATCGAATACTCGAGTCTTGAAACAAGTCGTCAATCACATCGTGACGCAGATTTGCTAACGTATCGAGCAAACAAAATTTGAACTAGCTACCTAAAATTAATTTGGCGGGTAACAGTAGCGAACGCGAGCTTTTTGAACATTCGCAAAAGGAACGCGACGCGACAATAGTGACTGATTCTATCCTAACAGTCCGATCCAACGTCCTCTAAACATTCTGTCTAACACTGTCCTTGCACACGTCGAATAACGAGGTTCGCAACCATCATGTAATGTTTACTGATGCGGCACAAAGTATTACAATATATATTTCGCGTCTCTCTCTCCCGGTAAACTAATGTCCGGAGAGTTCCACTAAAGTCGAATGTGTTATATTGTTGTGTGCGCTTCGAAAGCTAAACGAGTTCCTTTTTTGGAGTGTCTATGTTCGCTCTTTTATTAACTAGGTGTGTTTTTTCATCGGTGGTTCGAATGTGTGGTGATTGGTTTTTTTGGGGTGCTTGAGGGGTGTCTGTCTGATGGTGTGGAAGTGGGGAAATTGTTGTTACATAGATTTGTTATATTGCTGTGTACGAGGGTCTCTGTCTTATGGTCTTGACGCATGTGGTGTCCGGGTGTAGTAATAAAGCAATTGACGGGCCATGACTTCTAAGACTTCTCTTTACAGAGACTGTTTCTATGGAAAGGCCGATGTATTGTTCGTCGTCGGTGCGCCCAATTTACGTTTGAATACGAACGTGTGACTCGATGTTCTTGAGTAAATCTTCAGGAAATTTTAGTTATCTTTGGACGCAAATATCTCGAAATTGAATAAAGGGGATGGTATGGTTATCGAGGTCGTTGAATTTCTTTTTTCACTCTCTACAAGGATATTGAAAAAGAAATATAGAGAATATGTTTCCACGATCGCACTTGCCTCCTGAAATAGTGTAACTTTGTCCTAAGAAGTTTTTTCGTGCAATAACAAATAAGGCAGATATTTAGGTCATCCCATTTAACTGAACCACCCTGTACAATGAAAATAATGAAAATGGTAAAATTTTGTGGTAAAATATCTGTTACGTGGCGAATTTTATTTTAACTAAAAGTTTGTATGTCTATTTAAAATTCAAAATTCAGAACTAAAACGGACTATAAATGTCTTTCATATGAAATTTATTTTCATTGAAGTTGGTAGGTAAATTGCAGCACTAAATAAAATAAACTGCTGCATTCCCCAGATAAATGATCACATTTTTCTTCGATTAACGTTTCTATTTCCATAATTGTTTTTTTTCGACGATTGAGGTTCGTGTTGCCGACAAATAAAATTGGTAATCTTTTGGCGGTTAACTCGTGAAAAAAGCATACTCGAGTTAAGTGATCAAGATTGGTCTCGTTTTGCGGTTTTTTATCAGGATGTTACTCTGCTACTTTTATTATGTTAAAGTTTCCAAACGATATACTAACATGAAAATTTCAAAATCACATTATAAAGCAAATACAGGAGCCGTTTTTCTTTTAAAGTGGTATAAGTCCATTTATTCTTATATCGAGATATTTAAACATTTGCGTTTGAATTAATTAAAAAATATTGGCAAACGTTTGTAATTTCGTCTAATGTTTCTACAATTGTAAACATGTTCAATTGTATTATGTGATAATAATTATTAATACTGTTAGAAAAAAAAAGACAAGATTTGTTTAACTGCTAATAGACTTATACCACTTTGGAAAAAGGCATTCATGTAATAACATTTGAGCCGTCTTTACGAAAGTGGTATAAGTCCAATTTTGAAAAAAATGAGTTAAGGCTTGTTTCAGTCAGTGTATTAACTTTGTTATTATAAATATGAAAAGAAAACATCCACGTTTAGCTGAAACTAGCCTTAATTCATTTTTTTCAAAATTGAACTTGTACTACTTTAAAAAAAAAAGGCTCGTATAAATTATCAAAAACGTTTACGAATAAGACACCGAAGAGCTACAATGCTGTTTATACTTAACGCGTTACAAGGATCTTTCGAAAACCTGCTATTACTCCTCAACTGATCAACTTATCCCGGTTGTAATTAGCATTATTTTCTCTGTTTCAGTAATTTTCATTTTCAAGACACTTTCTCATTCGACCCAGAATTTACTGTCCTCTTCAGAAATAAGGGAAGAACGTCGCCCCCCAAAAGAACCTTCGTCATCCCCGTTTTGTACCGATCACGTTTTATCGTTTATAAATTATTTTATCTCGAATCGTCTGTTTGCCTAGTTTTATTCGCGTTTCAATTTTTCGATCGTTCGCTCGCGTGCCCGCGTGCGTTTCATTTTGACCAGAATCGAGGAAATTGTCGAAAAGAGAACAATGTCTCATAAAAGCGGCAGGAGGGGAGAAAAAAGAAGAAAAAAAAGGAAAACGACGGCCACAAATGAAACGGTTCGTCTCATTTTCGGGTACGCCGCGTAAAATCCCAATGAGAGTGGATATTTCGCGTTCCATGTACATTCTGTTTACGACTTTTCTTTCCTATTGCCTTGTGTCTCTTCGGAACTGTTTCGTCTTCGGAAAAATAGCCCTGTGTACATCCTTCAGTGTACCTTTGC
The DNA here is from genome assembly GCF_001263275.1 of Habropoda laboriosa. Taxonomy (NCBI): domain Eukaryota; kingdom Metazoa; phylum Arthropoda; class Insecta; order Hymenoptera; family Apidae; genus Habropoda; species Habropoda laboriosa. The sequence continues at coordinate 595,115 of NW_017100181.1, read as the reverse complement.
CACCGTATTCGCATACTGAGCAGTGGGGGAGCAGTAGGGACGAGTTAGAAAAAGAGAGGGAAACGGAGAATCGTTTGGTAAGGGGGTCACATTGACTTACAAAGGTTGTGACTGGCTTTTCTCTTCCTGGAAGTTGAACGATGTAAGATGAACTAGCTGATAGAGTTCATAAGGACGATGCATCGCGTGGATAGATTTCCCTGTTCTCTTATTTTCACCGCTAGAATACCTCGAATATGAAATCGAAAGGTACGCATTCCGATTCAATACCCGCGATTCTCCGCACGCCGGGTGTCTTATATGACAATGTCTGATAAGACACTGGATTGGAGATATCGATACATACCTTGAATGAGGTTACATTCCTGCGAAATACTATTCGAGCATTTTCGTACGTGGAATTTACGCCGTACGGAACATTTGACTGGTTAATTGTTGTTGCTGTTTCAGTATCGATATTGATCGGTACAATTGCTTATTCTCAATGTATTAAGCCATCCCATAAGTTCCTGCCGAAAGCGAGAAATACTTTAACCCTCATCCGTCCCTCAGTTTCGCATCTTAATAGGTCCCTCGGTGTCAATTTGACACAATGGTAAAAAATCAACTAAATGAAAAGATAAATAATTAATTTTGTAAATTCTTTTATTAACTATAGGAAATAAATAAAAAAATTTTTCTACAAATAGCCGAATGTTCGGGTCGCGTAGTGTTCGATGCTTAAGTGCCGAACCGGTACGCGAGTTTAATCACACCTTGGTTTATTCAGTGTGAAATGCTAAGAACTAGTTTTATTTGCAACAGAGTGATACTTGAGGTGATATCGCGACGAGACTATCAAAATACTACTTTGTGTAAGACCAACTGCTGAGACTTCCAAAAAAGGACGCGCTTCTGCCTCGTTTCCTTAGTTTTATCAGCTCGGCCAGTTGCTGATTGGTGGCCGATTTCTTCTGGGGGGGCGTAGGTGCTGACTCTTCATTGGAGGAGATTGCTTAGGTGGGACGCAGCTCCTTCCAAAGGAAGGGGATTGTTGCTTAACATTAGAAAACGCCCTTTTTTGGGTTTTTCCCAGGGGTTGCCGCGTGACTTTCCACCGCGCACGTGATCTCTCCACGGGGGGTACGGTACGCGCGAGAGGATCGGTACCTCGGTCTAGCGGCCAAGTGTAATTGAACAAGTTTATGACGATAATCCGCCAGACCGAGGGTTCGTCTCGATTTCTTGCGAGGCAACACCAAATAATACAACTTTTTACCGGAAAAGTGTGTCAAATTGACACGAGGGACGGATGAGGGTTAATGAAAATCCAAGGAAATTGTGACAAACAAAGAAAAAAAAATAGGAAATCTTGTGGAATTAGAAGGCGCTCACGTTTTTTCTACCAAATTTAAAGGCAGAGTTGCCTGGAAGTTTTATTATCATCGCTTATTTTACGTTAGTGTTGAGTCCCACACGGTTCGCGGAGCCGATTATTTAATGAATAAGGATAAATGGTTAATCTGCCAACATTAAATGTGCATATGTAAATTTTACAGTTGACATTACTATTTTTTTAAATGGGATGCCATATTTTTTTATCGCTGCGTGATAACGGCTGTTGTGGCGATTTCAGCATTCTGTCGTTAAATGTCATTCTACGTCAAATGTGGTGGTAAAATAAATTTCTTACATTGCAGAAGATGTTCGAAGTGTTAACTATTTGTATCAATGCAAAGTTGCAATCTTTGTGTCGCTGAGTCACGTGCACGTTTTATCGCCTCTGAACTTATTCCAGCACATGCTGCAGTATGTAATACGTCGATTCATATTTTCCAGTGTAGTCGGTATTTTTCGATAGATAACATTTCTGAATGCATTTTGGTATATTTTGACGAGTTTCCTTATAAATGACGATCATATCCACTTGTTCGTTAAAAAAAGACCTCATCTTGATTATCACGATGGTATTTGACTCAGCAGTCAATTGATACTGACTACCCATATTCCGTGCAATGTCGTTAATTGTCACTGATGTATTATTAAAACGCAAACATTGCGGCAAGGCTGCCTGGTTAGATGAAAAGTCAACGAATTACAGCATTTGGTAGGGTATATCCAGCGATGATAAGACATATCCGCGGCTCCACAATTCGAAGGTAATAATAATTGTTTTACGATCTTCAGTGATCGATCTTTGAATGACCCTTTTAATGATAGTGGGCTGTAATCGCCACAGCAGCGACTATCACACAGCGATAAAAAAGATATAGTATCCTATTTAAGAAAATATTACTCTTAGCGAACTTACCCAAAAGCTGGTTTTCCAATTCAAGGTAGTTTGGGAAATATCAGCATTTAGGTGTCAACTCTCTATAACGCCATGTGACTTGGAAGTTACGTATTTATTTATCTCTATTTTATAGTCTCATTTTATTTATTTATTGGTATACTATTGCACTATATTGTTGTCTTGAAAATATATGTCAAGGTTAAGGTCATGGAGATGAAATTTTTTTCTAAGAATATTATTTATATAATACTTCCAAATTGCATATCTCAAGAATCAAAAGGAACCGCTGCAAAATTCAAAGTGTGTTACTTGGAAATATACCCTCTACTCTATATGTCGAAAGAAAGATGATCCATACTGTGTAAGTTTATATCAATTTTTACTATTATTTTTTAAATTTACTCCTGCTTCACTCAACAAAATGTAAGATTGTAATTAACCGTAATTTCTCTTCTCAAGAACGGAGAAAAATCGGGTTATAGAGAGTTAAAATGGGTCATCCACGTGGTTTTGATTACCTATTACATGTATCCATTGCCGAGGACCTGCAGTGTCTTTGAACAACGTGAAATAAGTACACTTGTGTCACAGTGGCAAAAATGTGTTAAATACAATAGAGCTTATTTTCAATAAAAATATTAAATTTCTGTGAGTATCATATGCTTTTGAAATAAACGATTAAAAAAATCGTTATTTTTCTTTCGCGACTAGCGCCGGTTATATCCGGCATCCACTATATGCTTCACACTGGCTAGCGCCGGTTATATCCGGCATCCACTAAGCGCGTTGCACTGGCTCGCGCTTCAACAACTCAAAGTGAAGATTTATTTTAAAATACAGAACAAGGCCTCAACAACATTCCCTTTATCCGATACATCCTTAAGTCCTCTACTGTTCTAACGAAATCCTCTAAGATTTTACACGGACACACTGGGAGCTCCAAAAACGCGAGACACTCATGGTGTGCACTAATGGCACGACGACCCGTCCGTTAGTGGCGTACCGATGCCTAATTCCGCCGTCGCGAAAGGGTTGAGAATTTCTATTGCACTTGAACAATGCAACGCAAGCAATTATTACAACTTCAACCATATTTATATTATTTGGACGTGATATAATTAATTGTCTTACTAGAAACACAGTTTATCAACTAGGAAATAAAATTCGTCGAAAAATGTAACATTTCAGACTAAGTTCGAAGCAACTCAGCTGGTTCCAATTATCATTTCTGTCGTGTACTCGCGTCGGTTTGAGTTTTGTTTCAAATTTGGATCACGAGAGAAAAATCGGACTGTTTTCTAACGAGGTCTAAAGCGATCCCAGAATACCCTTTCTCCAACGTTATAATATAAACGACTTGATTATGCGTTCAGCGCTCGGACTGACTCAATACTTGGTTGTTTAACGTTCAGAATGATACTGATTCGAAATTCAGAGGAAGTCACGCATCTCAACTACTGAGGGCGGAGTTTAATTTTGGAAGTGAAAAATGGGAGAAATAAGAACATTAAGTATTGGTCGTAGGGTGTGGTGGTGGGAAGTGGTGGTAGAAGGATGAGGTGTCGGGGTTTTGGGGAATTCCGAAAAAAGGAGATAGGACATGAGAGAAGGAAGACACTAGTTCAGTAATTGGAAAATCGGGACAATGGTTAATAAATTGAGTTCTGGTGGTGAAATTACCGAGGGTACGCGCTTAATAACGGCCCCGGCTAATCCTATGGGTCGCGGATTCTTCAGGCCCGTCTTACAATTTCCTTAAGCTATAAAAATAAAAGGAGAGAGGCTCGATGCGAAAATAGACAAAAAAATGTTCGGTACGGAACAATTTCAATACAAAATTTGTAACACAAAAGTTTTACAACAGATAAACGGATACTGCATATTTTCATTCGCTGCATTGGCTAATTATGGAAAGGGATATACTGTTACGCAACGGGAGTGTTATACAAATAATTAAACGCACGATATTTAAAATTGAAATTTATCCTTTATTGTAGCTTTAACGAACAAAGAACCTCAATGGGATATAATTGCATCGTTTCTCCATAGAGAAGCAATAAAACCGCAATTCGGTTGTTACGCCGGTCACGGGAAGAGATATTCTCTTTTCGGTGAAAATATTTCATAGAGAGTTGAAAATGGAGTTTATTCTCGTAATCCTCACACCCCTCTAGCAGCCTCCGGTGCAACGGTGTTCCACCATATCCGGCGCACCTCTTCTGAAATTGAAAACGAAACGGCGTGTCGTCGCGTGCTGAGTGAAAACGGAAGGAAAAAGGACGATCGAGAGAAATCTCGAATCCCATTGGAAGTTCACTCTCTTGCAGTGTCGGCCTAGCTGGTCGGTCATTCGGAAAATCTTCGACTGTGAGTATCGACGAGCCTTCGCGAGCCAAGTTACTTCTCGAATCGAGGCAAAAATAGTTTTCACTAACACACCGAACGTCCTCCCTTGCATTATTCCCTACCTGGGGAGAATAGACTCCCCTGTAACACCGTAACGGGCAAACATGCGCTTCTTCACGAACTGTACACGCATTCTGCAATTTCTCTCCGTGACCGACGAAAATTTGACACGAGACAGATATACCTGTTGTCGAAATGTTTTGCAGTTTTCTATCACCAACGTAATAGCGTATTTTTCATATTGGCTATATTTTTCGAGAAACGAGGGTGACGTTTAATTTTTCAAGTGGAATGCTGTATATTTTTTTATGTCGTATGAAAGCGTGTATTCAAACGAAGTCATCCATGTACCATATATATAATGACCGTTAGAGTCATACGCAGGCAGAAATGAAAGAAATATTTCGAATATTACGTACCAAAGTGTTTACAAGTGTTTCCTACTGATACGACTTAGCTTGTTAAATATGACTGATTTACGAGAAAAACGCTGGCTAGGAATGTTAACATCTGCTAGTGCCATTTTTGTATCACAGTTCGTTACCATTCCCTTCACATTTCGTATTATTGTTCTAACTTTTTAACACTATATATCACTTTTTTCTTATACCCATAAAACATACTGACAACGTTTTATTGGAAAAAACTTGGACACCCCGTAAAAGTTGGAGATTTCTAGAAACAAGTTAATCATTTGATAGTTGAACTTCTGAGTGATAGTGTAATTGTCGCGTCGTATCTGTCTCCGAAATTACCAACATATTAATTAATTTCTACATTCAATCACGCTCGTAATAATTTGTCGGTTGACTAGTCTGTCTCATACCAGTGAATTTTCACGACTAACTCCGTTGATCCGGCTTGCATCCTAAGACCTTCTTGGCGGTAAACATTCACGGGGGTGTGTCGAATACAAAATGTTGTTTTCTCGGTATTTGTTCGCACAAGTTCGTGCCAAAAGCGAAAACCCAGGGAAATTCTATAGGCATAATGATCTTACCAAAGAAACAGGAAAAAGTTTTGTGGAACTAGAAGGCGCTCACGTTTTTTTTATTTTATCAAATTTAAAGGTCTGTTGGGAATATTGACCTAAATTATAGCATTCGACACGAACTTATGGGATGACCTAATATTTTACTGTTGCTCGAGTATCTTGGCCACGCTGACTCGCGTTTGCGTTCAGTGGGTTATTTTGCAGAAATTCGGTGTACCGTTAGTCGTTGTTAAAAATTGCAGCTTAGTTCGAGGTAGACTCCAGTAGGTATGCAGTGAAACGTTGGTACGGCGTCGGTCGACAAACCCTACCAAAGGGTGTGTAGGCCAAATTGTTATAATCCGTGCGTCGTAAAAGAACGTAGTCCTTGGTAAAACGTTTTCTCGGTTTAGAACTACGTACCGGGTGTCGCGATAAGTACCGGACGCAGTAATAATAATTTGTAACTAAAAACAGCTGAAGTGTTCCTCTCAGAAATGTTTGTAATTTTAATAATTTGACAAGTGTAATACTGCATCGGTACGAAATTCTTACGCCTTTTTGTTCGTTCAGAAGAGCAAGTAAATTATGAAATGCCAGTCGAGTTGACGTGTATTTTTCGATAAATGGAGAAACGTGCAATTCGTACCAACGTCATTAAATACCAAGTAATTGTAAAGAATAAATGCGCAAACACTGCAACGGGCGTTTGTTGATGTAGTAATTCGAACGGAAGCTGGGATAGTAGTATTGTGCCTGTTGAAAAAATCCGCGACACAATCATTCAGAAATAACCGCGCACTCTGAATGGAAAAGAAAGCACGATACTGGTAACTGTGTCTGTTTCTGCTTTCTCGCAAAAGAAGAATAGAAGGCGTAATTAACGAACAAACGACTTTGATACCATGAAACAGCGTCAACCATTTCCTTCTGGTGGATATAACAGAGAGAAACGGAGAATCGGTCGGAGAGGTCGGGAGTGTATTAGATTCGCCAAGTAAGCCTTTTACACGAGTGGAAAGCGGGTGACAAGGGGAACAAAAGTGGACTAGCTTCGACCAGGAGCAAACGGCTGGAATGGAAAACCATCCGCATGAATACATAGGAGGATCCGCGCGTGTCTGTACGATGTACGATATACGACCGCGATGTACGAACAGTGCACGTGCTTGTAGACACATAGGTGTACGGTAATACGGGCACACCTGTGAAAAAGGGGCTGCAATACTGCATAACACTGTGGCATCGACCCATTGTGCCATGCAGAGAGTGTACTCTCTGCTAAATCAGCCGCTCTTTTCTTCACTTTTTACATTTCTTGATCTCATCTTCACTTGGTGTCGCGTTCTCTGCTCCCTCTATCTCGCTTTGCCAACTCTTCTGTGTCGGTTCCTCTTCAATCTATCCTTTGGTACATAACCCTGGCTAAGATGGAACGTCGAAGCGAAACCAAGGTAACGAGATACCCAAAGAGACGTCTCTTTCACTTCTTTTTGCCAGCCTCGTGACGGCCTCCTTCGTTTCTGCCACCCTTCTACCCCTACCAGTCCCGATTGCTCTCGTTTTAAGTGTAAGAGCCGGTTTTCGCATGCCTCGGCCAAACTCCTTTCGAAGTTTTCCTTGCTGAATTCTCGAGGAAACTTTCTCGTCGGTCTTATAACAGGCCGTGTGAGTTTACGAGCCGATTGTGCCTGTTTACCCTCCCCTCTCGTTCCCCAAAAACAGACACCTCTCGGATTAAATCTGCTTGCAACATGGGAATCGAACTCGCCGGCTTCGTTAGCGGCCAGATGATTAATTACGTCGATGATGTTTAGCGGGGAAGGACACGCGAGGTCCTTTTACCCGAAGGCTGCAAGAACGGGACAATAGGTTCTTGCCTGGTCGTCTAATTACTGCCGGAAGTTCGATTCCATTTTGTCTCGAATTGTCGCGCAGCACAGTTGTCGGTAAAATTAACTCGCTTAATTCGAGGAAATTCGTTTGCTCGCAAGAACTCTATAGACGCTCGATGATATCGTGCTTATTGTGAAAAAAAATTCTCGTTATTGTGAATATAATTACCCCACTCGTGATTTATAATATACAGTCCTTAGGCTTCTTATACAATACCATTTCGTTTGCAATATTTCTGTACGTATGTGAATTTTATTTTAGTAAACCTTTGTTTTTAATATATTATTTTTTGGACAGTATTTCTGCGCTCGAAAATTTATCCTAGAGTAGGTACAAGGAATTGTTTTTCTTCGTAGACCGATTCTCAAAAGATGTGCTTCTTATTCGAGTGAAATATCCTTCCTTCGAATTATCGTCTAAGCGTACGTTACAATAAATAAAACCTATCACAGTGGGTTTAACAATAAGTGTTTCTCGTGTCTAACGTGTAAGTGAGATAAGAGAAATTCATGTTGTCTCACTGATGAGTTTTCTAGGAAACTTTGGGTATTTCCTTTCTCGCTTCATTTTTCCATCTCTCAAATTTAATTACATGCTGAAAACTACACATTTGAATGCGTGCAGTGATTCACTTTCTATCATAATTTTTTCCCTTGTTTAGTGCATTAAAGATTCTTTAAACACTGAATATACGAAAAGAACAAAATATTTACGTTTGTGGAAGGAAAGACTTCGAAATACAAGTTTGCAAAGAAGATATTTAAGATAAAAAAATGCATTGCTTTTTTAAAACGGCCTACTAAAGTGAAACAAGAAATAATTGTATAGGGTGTTTTGGTAACAGCTGGTAGAAAATTTAAGAGATGATTCTACAAGCCAAAATAAGAGAAAAATCAAGGATAACAAAACAATCTATGATACATATATGTATAATATCTACAGGGTGTTCAACAATAGTTAGTGGAAAATTTTAGGCGTGGTTCTAGGAGACAAAATTAGAGGAAACTCAAAAATGACAAAATTACGTTTGAAGCTTCATTTCTCAGCTATTAGCATTTAAAAATATCCCTGTGGCCAAGCAAATCTCCCTACACCAACGAATGTAGGGCACGTCAAGACACGAGGGTACAGTGATCCTCAAAACCAGCGTCACATGGTCGGCAGCTTACCTCGTACAAGTCGTAGAGATGAAGACAGTGATATTCGGCGCTGTAAACGACATTACCGACTTCTGTGGCACTACCGTTTGCTTCACCAAGCGCGAGTGCATACAAATGTGTATTCCATTGTATACTGTAAACACAGTGTGTACTATGAACACAACACGCATAATACACACGAATCACTGAAGCACAATCACTATGCATACATTGCAATAATCATATACACAAGTTCGCACGCACGAAACGAAAATTAAAAAGGACAAAGGAAACAGAAGAAATTAAAGAAAAATGGATTAAACTTATACAAAAACTGCCCTAACATGTAATCAATTAAGTTTAACTGATTATACTAAACTAAAGCTAATTAAGTTAGTATTTTGTAACCCAAAAATGAATTGTTTGCTCCCAAATGTTTAAATTGTTTCTTGTGAACTGGCAAAGGAAATCGCATGTGGTAAATTTTGCTTTTTCAATAAACATTCAACTACCACCATGTCGTGTTTTAGTCCACTGGAGGGTATTTTGCTCTTGCGGAAGCTAATCGTGTTTTTTTTTTCTTATTTTTGTAGAAGGCTAGAACAACGCTGGAAGAACAGAATTATTTTGGCAACGAAAACGGTACTTTTGAGGAGCTATTCGATAAGCGAACTTATTTTAGTTTTCCTCTTTCAGTGATACATTTCTTTATAATTATAAAATACTAAGTAGTTTGAATTTATTTTAATCAGGTAAATTTAATTTACTAATGTAATTTTAAGTGTAATATCAATTAAAAGTACACTTACATGTAATTAACGGTAGGGTACACGTTTCAACCACTTTCTATAGTGCACCTGTGCGTGGTGATACAGATGGTAGTGCCGTAGATGTCGGTAATGCCATTTATGACTCCGCGTCGAATGTAACTGCCTTCATCTGTACGACTCGAACGAGGTAAGCGATCAACCGTTGGTTTTGAGGATCACCGTAGCCCCTGTGCTTGGATGCTCTTTACATTCGTTGGTGTAAGGAAGTTTGCTCGACCACGGGGATATTTTTAAATGTTAATAACTGAAAAATAAAGATTCAAACGTAATTTTGTCATTATTGATTTCCCTCTTATTTTGTCTCCTAGAACCACGCATAAAATTTGGTGCAGTTCCCCCACCCCCTCATGCTGTGATGATGTAGTTACCTTGAAATATTCGTGAGGACACTCCTTTGAGGAATACCATTATTGAGAACATTATATTGAATAATCTATATTAATTTCTTTTGCAGCATTTGTTTAAAAACAGGAATGAATGTCTGACAATAAAATCAGCTATTCTCAGAGCTACCACATATTTACTTGTTTAAAAAAAAAATTATTTCAAATTTTTAAGTACTACAAGATTAGTCACAAATAGTAGACTGTATATATTTAAGAAAACTGAAAAATTTTTTAAAAATACCATTGAAAAATTCTTCTAACAGGATTCGAACCTGTGACAAAAAATGGCACCGTTTGCCATTTCTTTTGTTTTTCAAAAATACTATTTCAAATATACTAACATTTTTGTAATACAAAAATCAAAATTCCAATTCATCCGTAATTTGTGCTTGGATGTATAGCTTTTATAAACAAATATCCAAGAAAATGTATTAACATTTAGCTGGACAAATGATCAAAACTATGCTATCTTTTAATATACTATGTAAACAAATGGATTTTCTGTAAAATAGTTTACACCATCGAATTCGTCTTTAAAAGATTCTAATTTCATCAATTTACGCAATTACTCTATCTCTAGCCTAAAATTTGAGGGTGGTTTTCACCCCTTTAACATGGATGGTTGCCGATAAAAAAAAAAACACGTGTCAAATATTTTTATGAGAACTACATTATACTTAAATTTCAACAAAATCAGTGATCGACACTTCGATATGTTCCCTTGTCAGTTCCAAACACTCTTCTTTCGCACCTCTATCGCTCTAGCTCAAGTATTCTCCGTTCACGCAACTCTCGTTCCAGACTAAACACTCGCTCAAAATTCTGTCACTCCTACGATATTGGTAATTGGATTTCGAAATATTTAGAAATTTATCCACCTTCAATTTCAATATCAATCCCTCCTTCAATATCGACCGTACATATTTGGTCGATAATATTCGTCGGTATTGACCATATTATTAACCGTGTACAGACCGCGTAATCCTATACACTCGAAATGCCAGTTGTGCTGTCATTTGGGTGGCTCACATTTTAAAAAACTGACAAGAAAATATGAACTTACAGTAACTTATGAATGATGTATTAATAATAAAATCTAACGTTCCGTTTTCTCAGGAAAGAAGTAATCCTAAATTTTTCGTGACAAATTATGTTTATAATTATCGAGTTGATGGAAGGAAATGTTGAAACATTGCTCGAGTGCAAAGGGTCAATAGCTGTCCCAAGCACTTGTCCAGTGCGCCGTTTCTTGGACATGGCGGGGCGATACCTGTGGAATTGGTTTAATAATATGTTGTGAGTGATGGCGTGAATGTAGTGTGTTTGTGGAATCGAGCGGATCATAGAGAGAAACAGGGAGTAAAACAGTAGAACCGCGTTGTTATTGATATCAGAGAGTGCGTGAGAATTTATTGCGAGACATAATAAGAGACCGTTGATCAGATTATCATTATTCCTTTTTACGTGTGTTTATAATTATGAAATTATTGTTATAAAATATATTGCTATCGAACTTATTATCACGTGTTATACAACCACAATACCTGGTCTTTGGCGCTGTACGCAGAAGTTTAGCAACGGTGCAGAATTTCCATCAGGTTCTGACTCTTCGGTTTCGATTATCGCTACAAACCGATTTCTAATTTACCCTAAGGAAATTCCGATTTTATTACGCGACTTCGTTTATTGAGGACGAAGGAAGTAAAGTTGTAGAACTTTAAGTAATAAAAACTTGCTTCTTCTTGAGAGAAATACACGGGTATAACCGAACACCTGAATATCTCGTTTATTTTTAAACACAGTTTGAGTAGTTTCGAAAGAGGAGTATTGTTAGGTTTTCTGTAGAAGCGGTTTATGGCACGATCGAACGGGAACGGTTAGTTTTGAGTTGAGGATTTTCGTTTACTGCTTGCACGTGTCTAATTACATCCTGGCGAGGGTCACTAGAATTGCTTCGCTAGATTAGTAATTTCTGTCCCTCGCGCTCAATAGCCTAAGAACATGCTATAAACCACGAATTTCCGAACGGCACATCTAACGGTCCGCTTGTCGATGAGTCACCCGGAGGAAATTCCAGATTTTTGGGACCTTCCGCCCATCCCTCGCGACCGTCTCCCACCCTTCCAAGGTGACAGCGCGCTAAGGGTGCACTGGAACGGCGGTAAAGACGATATTAGACACGCTGATTGGCAAATGCAATTGTTCACCATTAACCAGTCAGCGTGTCCTAACAAATTCCCTCTCACGGACGTCCAAGACGCGACGTCGGAGAGTCAGTCGTTCAACGACCACGAACAAGGAGAACCAAGGAGCAACCAATTCATATTTGTTATAACATCACGCGATAGAAGTAGAACAAACAAGTCCCAGTCACATTGGGTGGTCCTTCGAACCATTATCTAGACGGCACAACATCGTGCAAATTCTACAAGGCTCGAAAGTTCATTTGGGCATTAACAAGTATCGTAAATACAAAACTTTTTTATGGTTAGTATTTTTCGAATATGCTAGGGTGACCGGTATTGAAGGCGTATACTTTTCTCTATTGCATCTTGCAGCATGTGTTAAGATGCGTTGAAATATGTTCAGCGTATGACCTTGAACATTGAAAAGATAATGAAATTCTAAAGCAACGTTAGGATGGTACGTGAACTTATTTTTTCACTGAATATTTTCTGCTTTCTTATATCAGCAACGCTGCGGAAATTTCTTCTATTGGGTCCTGTAATTGGGTTCAAATTTCACGACCATTTGACATGTAGTTTGCGTGCAGTGGCAGTTTCAGTAGACACTTGCTACTAGCCGTCGTCACAAGCCAAGCAGGATGTCTCGTGATTTTTTCGAAGAACAAAGAATTATCATCAAACGATAATTTAATGTCACTGTCCTTGATCATCTACCCTATTCCCCTGATCTCGTCCCGTGTGACTTCTTCCCAAAAGTCAAAAATATCACGCGAGGGGAGTACTCTGAGGATACAAAGCAATAAAACGAGAATTGACGAGGGTGCTGAAAAGTATTTCGAAGGAAGAGCTAGAACACTGTGTTGTGCAATGGAAACAACGCTGGATTAAGTGTATTCGTGCTAAGGAAGACTATTTCGAAGGCGATAGTACAGATTTGAACGAAAGCTCAGATAAGTAATTTTTACGAATTTTTTCGACGAATGTTTTATGTTTTATGTCCGACCCGTCTATGTCGATCGTTAGGAAATTTCGATCGCGTACGGTACAGTGGGAAATGCGGAAAGTGTGCCTGGAGACAGAAGAATCATGTAGCACGCGAATCGCCGAAAATAAATCGCGAACTGGAATCGAGGCCAATGCGTTCGCTCGGTCGGACGTAGTAAGAAAAATTTATAGTTACTTCGTGAAGGCAGTTGGGTAGTTAAACGCGGGCAACTTTCCATCGATGAAGAAAAGACTGTTCTGCCGCTCGCTCGTCGCCGTCCATATGGCCGGATACACCTTTACCTTGCACTTTTCCAATACACTTAACATTTAGTTTCGTTTATCTCTAAGGAAGTACGTTGGATCGTTGAATCGAGCCGCATACCTAGAAACGAAATTGTCCGTATTGATCCCTGATGTCCGTGTTGACCTGTAAACGGTTACGGTCCAGTGAGAACGCTTGTCGGGCTCTTTCTGCGCCAGACTTGCATTCGTGTCATATTTGAAATCATTGCTTCAAACATATTTGTAGTATCGCCTTAACGAACAAAAGGCACGTCAAATGATTTTTAACCGTTTCGCGACCACTGGCACGCATATGTCCCACTTGTGTACTTGAACAAAGATCGATCTCAATTCAGTGTTCGTTACAGACGCGATGATTGGCAGGTAAATGAAAAATTCTTCGGTCATGAAAGGGTTAAAGAATTGCGCTCCCAGAGAGCAGAAGGAATGGGAAGGTGTGAATGTTAAGAACATACTAGGTATAGGTGGTTTGTTGAAACAAATGGCAAAAATAATATTCCAATTAAATTTTGAAGGTTTTCGCAGTATTCTTGCAGTGTAACGGAATTTCTCCGTCTTCTTCTTCGTTCTCATTCCTTGCAACTATCTCTGACACTGTGAGTCTCATTGGTCATTAGTATAAGCAGCGATGTCGATTACAAGGGTTCTTAATTACAACGTAACTCGGCGAACTTTTTTATTCGTCTTCTTCGGGCCAGAGTTCTCCATCTCACTTCCCTATTTTTACACTCAACTTCTTCAAACTTTTCCTTCGGTAATCGATCAACGGCCTGAAATTTACGCCGCTGTTTCGTTTTCCAAGATATAGAAATAAATTTCCTGGAACGAGTGCTTGAATCAAAATTTGAACACGCAATTGTTCATGTAATCTGTGCAAACTCGTATCTAGAGAAACTACATTTTTTACCATTTTTACACGTTTCAGAACGGTAATAGTATTAACAGTATTTATACTATTAATTATAGATATTAATAATACAAGAGTATTTTGTCGGATTAATTTAATAGTACTGTTTCGTCCGTGCGCTCGAAAATTATTTAGGCGAAACGGACGTGCGTAGTAAATACTATTGCGCGTATATTACTACGTCTCCGACGGCAAATTAACGGCGTAGGAGAATTTTTATGGTGGAACATATTTTACAATGTTGGTCACCTGAGATACTTGAGTCTATACTTTGATGCTTGGTTTCAAGATTTACGTGTTCTATACAAATTGACCGTGTTCGTTGCTGTGAGTTAAGAATCTAGCTGAGAATTTTCCATTCGAACTCCCAATGGAGGTCTTTATTGGTTCTGTGTGGGTAAAACTATCTTTGGTTCCTTTAAAATCAAACCTTGATTGGGTGCTGCTCTAGGTATAACAGCAACTGGCTTCCCTGAGACTCAAGGAGAGAATAGAAATGATTTCAGAGACTTTATCCAACGTGAGAGGCCAGTGACACTTTCCAGACATAGAAAAAGTTTGAGCCTAGGTTTTCAAGGAATTGTGCCTATTCTAAACTTTTGCGAGCCACAGCAGAACACTTGGCGCCAAGACGGCTAATCGTAAAATTTACGACCATCTAAGGACAGAACAGGTATATTCCAATAATTTTCTTTTGCCAACTGCAATGACGAGATCTTCACGTATTATCTCTTTATCAAATTACAATTCTAGAAATTAGTCTTGAATTAGATATTACGCAGTTTGTGCTTGACAAAGGAGCACGTGAAATGTAACTGTCGGATTTTTATGAAACTTTGCAAGTCGATAGAGAATCGAAGGTTGTACGACCAGGTACGATTGTACGTGCAGCCGCCCAATACTTTATGAGATATTAATTACTAAACGTTGAATTCAGCTGCTGGCGTGTGTGAAAAGCTTTGACGCAAGTAGCGAAATCAAGCATACCGCTGACGTAAGAACTACGGCAGTAGTCTAGGTAAACGAAAAGTCCGAATCGATTTTTGGCTAGAATTTCTTTCTCCCTGTTTTCTCTGTTCGAAATTAATTTCCATGTTACATCTTTTTGTTAACTCTTTTAATGCATAAGAATATGCTAAAATATTTTTTCTAATTTTATATTACGCATATCGCATTCTCACGGATAGTGTTATCTATAGTGCAACTTCTCTTGTATTATTGAACATGGACAAGGTCACGGTTGCTTCCTGTTAGGGCTGTTATCTAATTTCCGCGATGTCTTTCTTTTATTCATAGATAAGGATAAGATTAGTACTTTTTAAGAATGATTTTATTAATGTAACAAGTGTTCGCAATGTTGACCGTGTTGCTGCATACACACCTCTGCTCTTTGAACTGAATTATTATGCACTTCTTGTAGCGAATTATGTATATTTTTTCAATCTTCGAGCGCCGAAACAATGTTTGCTTCTAATTCCTCAACGCTGTTAGTATCCTTGAACAGCAATAATAGGAAGCAAATCGTTGTTTGATGCAAACACGAACAGAAACAATTGATACACACTTAATTAATACACAGGTACCTGATGAATTTTTAAACTTAGTTTTTTCGAAAACGAAGCCTTGTATGAAAAAATGTTATTCTTTATTTTCCTGGCCGGTTGTACCACGATTTTAGGGACATTCTGTATGTATGGCGATATGCGTCCAGAACGCCAGAATACCTCGGGTGTCTGTCTGTTACAGTCCCCACAGACCTAAAAGTTACATGCTCGTTTTAGCAGTTGCCTAAGCTTTCATACGAAAGGAACCCGACGTCTATCACTTTGAAACATTTTTTTAAAAACCTTCTCAAAGTTTAAAATGTGCTTATGATGCAATTAAATTGTTGAAAAACACCTGTTCACATGCACAAAGGTGGAATTTAAAGTAATTAAAACAATTACTTTCACTTCAAACTTCATGATTTTGTCTTTAGAACGCTGTCTTCGATCACAGAATTATCTGAAAGAAGCGATGTATCTATAGGAACAAAAATTTTTTTTAAATATTAAAATTGAAAAATTAGATTTTG
>NW_017100181.1:571561-577341 GCF_001263275.1 Habropoda laboriosa | reverse complement strand
AAGTTATTGATCATTCTTTAGAATTATAATTTTCTGATAAGCAGATTGACAGAAAAGGTCTCACAAAATTTTTCAAAAAATTTTATACGCGTCGTCTAGTATACTAATCCTAACTTCTTAAAAAAAACTCAAGTCGTTAAGTCCAATTTTAAAAAAGTTATACTGTTCTAAAGAGTGTCCGAATATTAGTAAGAGTCACCGTATATTAAATGGAGGGATTTTGGTTACGATTAATACTTATGATTATATCGATTCACCGTCGTATTCTTTTTCTCGTATCCTATAGCGGTCGCTGCTATTTGCATGCAAGATTAATGAGAAGAATTTCAAGGGAGTTCAAGTCCCATGTCACTGAAAAATAGTACGTTCGCACGGCTGGAAATCCACGAACAAGGTCTATAATCCGGATTTTCAAGGTAACGACACGAGTATTTCTCCGGGGAACATATAGCCACAGGCAATCTCTTCGATTGGAAGACACCAGTTCGCCTTATGATACATTTTCTCAAAATCGAATTCTCTCTGCTCGTGATATGAGTATACGTGTGTGCCGTTGAAATGGTCACGGTGTTAAAGCTTCGTTGTGAGACAAATTCTCGCTCAAGATCTGCATATACATATAGTGTTTGCCGCCCTGACAAGGACTTTTGGGGTTCCTCAGACTTCTGTCTTGTACCTCTGTTCAGCAGAAAATCTACACAACTAGCTAGACACCGCCCCGAGATCGGGCGATGGAAAAATCCAGCCACGCCGCTAAGCGTTTTCAGCGGATGAGCCCTTTCGTTACGTTGTCAGTCAAACCGAGCAAATACCCCGACGTCGACTGCCACCGCATCCACGGGGAACCACGGGAGGATCGTAAGGGAAGGTAATGGTTAGGATGGACGAGGAGATGTTGGGGAAAAGGAGAGGAAAGGTGTTGGCGTTTTGGCACTCCTAAAGAGTAGCCGGTTGCTGTGCCCAGTCCCACCGGTACCCCGCTCCACAAGAAGGCCTTACACCTTATTTTGGAACTTCGTCCGGTCATGGACACAACGTGCGTTCGAGGCTCAGGAAACCGGAGGTTTGCCAGACCCCGGGTGTTAGAGAACACCCCCCTGCGGTTAGATCTGCGTATACAACTAGTGTGGGTCGTCCTTAGGAGGACTCAGGGTGCCTCAGCTTAGTAACTTATACCCCTATCAGACCAGGTTTATACTTTCCATCGAAACCACCAACCGAAGAACAAGCCGTAGAATGAGCGAGGATACCTGACCATGCTTGAACCCCAACTTGGCGGTAAGGATTTTTGCTCTTGGACTTTTAGAATTTCTAGACGTTAGTAAGGATGGAACTAACGTCTGTGTGAAATTTCAGCCCGAGATCTGCGTATACAGACTTGAGCTCTGTTGGAATTGATTTGGAATTAAATGCTTGTCCGCGTAGAGTTTGCAAATTTATTTAGTTTCTTATTCTGATGCGCTGACTGAAATTCTTCTCTTATCCGCCTTACCATGGAAGTATTGATAATTTGAAGGAGAAGGAACAGGTTTTAGGCAATTACTCGAATAAAGTACTAATTAGAAACGAGAACTGATTTATTCTGCTTCTATAATTCTTCAATTGTTACGGTGAAAGTGATACGACGTAACGTGTATCGATAAGATATTTCAAATAATTTATAATGTATTTTGGAAAGGATCAATTTTACTAACTGTTTATTTAACGTCAAATGTATAACAAAGGCAAATAAATTGATTTACATGCGATGTAAAAAAATTTATTTTACCGTCATATTTGACCTTGAATGACCTTTAATAATTGCATAGTAAAATCGCTGCAACGGTGGCTATCGCACAGTAATGAAAGAAGTACAGCATTTAAAGAAATACAGATGAATTTGAAATCTTCTCTATGACACCACGAAAGAAATATTTGCATCACATTGTCTCCTCTTCCATATTATGCTAGTTTTGCGTATAACATTTTCCCATATTGCTACAAATAACGGAAATATTCTAGCTGGACAAGGTTTTTGTCCCACCCCGTATATTTGACAAACGTACATTCTTGACAACTGCATTTTAAAATAGTTTGCATTTACAACATGATTAATAATGACATATCAGTGAGTTTCATATTTGAAAGTCTCTGATATTTCTTAATTTAGTCCAGAAATCTGTTATTATTTTAGGTTCACAAATACCTCAGTATTTGTTCCTCTCTAATATTCCTCTCTTTTATTGTAATCGTTTCCCAAGTATCAAATCTTCCACTTTTGTCGGTTTCCATTGGTTGTTTTCGCGAATGTCGTGTGCGATCGGCGATTTAATTTCTCTTTTATGTTCGCCACATTTTCTTAAAATTACGATACTACAAGATTAAACAAATAACGCACAGCCCTGCGTGCGACTATGTACATCGATCAGCGTCGCCGCTTAATACTTCTACTTACGACCTTGCTATGTCGCTTCCACCAACTATAACTGGGCCTGCTATAAGTAGGCCGCGATTGCGGACGATCGACATTGGTAAGGGAGTGACAGGTTACAAAGCGAATTATCTTGAAACCTTGGATGAGCTGAGAGTATTGACCGGGCTCCAGGGAATTGAACTGTACGACTCTAGTGTGGATCAGGTGGCGGAAGGGATATAATAATCTTTTCTACACACTTCTTGTTATTACCTGTCAGTCTAGTAAATAAACCATCTATCGGTAACCAACAGTTGCCCGTTTACTTTTATTTTCTATGATCGGTGATACAAATTCACAGTCATTACAACGTTACAGTGGCAATATGAACAAAACAGTTACAAATTTATCGAATTAAAAAAACAATTCAGCAATTCTTCTCCTGTGAAATTACTAAAAATAACCTCAAAATCAAGTCGTACACATTATCCACAGATATCTACGTTTCTAACCGTATTAAGCTGTTCATTGTTTGCAATCAAATTTCTGTATTATTCGCTATCGCCAGGATCATATGGAAAGGTAGTGTGTGTGTGTGCACTTGTACACACGTGTACAAAGTAATGCGGAAGCAAGAGTGGGTATGTAAGTACCGCGCCAAAAATTTTGCAAGGAATCTCTGGTTGAAAGCTCTCGGCGCTCCACATGGACACGTTTACATCGTGAACGGTTCGTTCAACAAAATGAAAGGAGAAAATAAACCGGGCGAAAACGACCGAAATTTCTTGAGAGCTGTTTCTCTTTCATCCAGCAGTAAGAAATCCCCAGAAATAATACCGGTAGGTTCGGTGCAGAAACAACAACGCCAACTTAAACGGTAACAGGCGCCGCGAAGCGGGAGACGCTAATGGTGAAAAGCGCTGAACATCCACACAGGAGCGGGGATTCGGCTGATGACGGTGAAGAGGGGATGGCGAAGGGAGGTAGACGAGATCAGAGGTTAAGTGAAATTGAAGTTCAACCCACTGATGAAAACTGCTTGCGGGATCTAAGGTGACCGGGGACTCCTTCGCAATAGTTTCGTTTACTTTTAATCTCGGTAGGGTTTTCTTCCAGCCAGAACGGGAAGACCGTCAATTCCGCTTCCATTTTTCACGGACAGTAGAAACAAGATAGGAGGAACGTGTGCGAGGGACGACTCTATATACAGGGTGGTCAACGTAACTTGATCACCTTAATTATTTCCGTTACTACTGGATCGATAGAAATTCTTTTTTTCTTTTTCAACCCTTGTACGGAGTTCGTAAAGTTACACGAAGAAGAAAATTTCGGCGAAATTGACCTGATATCGTGTATTTGTAAGTTCAATTAGCACTTACAAATTGAACTTCAAATTATTTTAAAAATCACCTCTTTCACTTCAATTTTGTTCTAAAGTGCTCCTCTTTATTTCAACCTGGATATAGCTACGAGCTACCGAAATAATAAAGATAATTTAAAATGGTTGAAACGTGTATTGCAAACATTTACTCTCGTATATGTACGCACGTACATTTAATTCATTAGTGTTGGAACTCTAAATCTCTTTAATAACTTCCTATTTGGATATACGAGATACTTCAAACGCTGGAGGAATTACGCAAAATTGTTCATCTTCTCTTAAATAAATCTCTATGGTTGCGCGGCGGTAGTTGGCAAATTAAGCAGACATTCAATTTCACTGGAGCGTATTCTGCGTGGAAAATTCTATAAACGTTTGCTGACTTGGTGTGCCACACTGTTCATTATTCTACGCATTATAATCTTCAGTAATAACCGAGTTTCTGATGCGTACGCAATCCTTCTGTTATCGAACGGCACTAACATGCCGCTGCGTTAAGGCGATTAGGTATACGACACGAACGCTTAACAAAGGTGTTTCCGAAGATATTTTAATTAAAAGGATCTTTCCTATTGTCGACCGTTCCAGCACAGAAATCAGGGTCTAGAAATTAATTTGTAAAGGCAGAAACTTCCTTTTTCTGCGGGTCAAATGAACGGCTAGAGCCTTGTTGCTGCTCACTCAATAGTACGGGATTGGAACTTCCATACCTATCAAACGAGAGCAAATAAGAATGAGGAAATCAAGAGGGAGCCTTGGCTATGGGTTCACTCGCACCGTCTACATTTCACGTCACGCAATTTTAAATGATCCGATTCGTCGATGTTACCGAATCGGTCAATAATGACAATACATGTGTTCCATTTCTTTGACTGTGTTAGAGCAGAGGTGACAAATTGACAGGCAGCGGGCCGCATGTGGCCCATGCCCCTACTTACTTGGTCCGCAGCAATGTAGGGGAGTGGGTCCCTCCACATCGATTTCTTCGATCGGAGGTGACGAGCTTCTTCTGTCTGCCGATTCCTCCACTACACGCAAATTAGTTCCCACTCTGTGCATCTTCCTTTAGCGTGTTTCCCGCGGCGAGGAAGAAGTGGTAAGAGAAGGTGCACAGGGTGGGAACTGATTTCCTCGGTGGAGGAATCGGCAATGTGGGAGAGCATCTTGTGCGGCCCGCAGCGGGGAAGAAGTTCGTCACCTCTGTGTTAGAGAAAGTCAGCTAATGGAGATAGAACCCAATCAGACCCGTATTTCTTCCGCGGGACTTCTGTCCAGCTCTGTACAGTAGACTCACAGTTTATTCGGAGATTGCAGGTTCGATATTCCCTCTTGGTTCCTCAGATTTTTCCTCGGTTCCCACAAATAGCAATAGACGTGTCGTGAACCTCAAACACTGCGCGCAAGCAATTTTAGACAAGGGGGCCGCTCCATCTTGGGCCTACTTTCTTCGGGGACCTGTACCCCCACCTCGGTAGCTTCCCAGTTGTCAAGGTGGGGGATGCTCAGAGCCCTATAGCCCGTCCACCGAGTCGAGTCAATATAGGCTTTTGGTTGGCGAACGATAGTTCAGGAGCGGATTTACAGGTGTCATAGTTAGGGTTTGCTTCGACTTTTTGGGTTTACAGTCCGTCCAACGAGTCGAGCCAGTAGAGGTAAAGAAATGTACGTGATTGTGACAGGAGCGTATTCAAAACCTTCAGATACTGTAACACTAAACCCGGAAAGTCGAAGTAAGCCCTTGTAAATTCGTTCCTGAACTATCGTTCGCCAGACAGCAGCTGAGGTTCCTTGCATCTATCACCTGTTTAGCAGGCGAATGTTTACCTATGTTGACTCGACTCATTGGACAGTGTTCCAGTATATGAAGATTGTGAATACGGTCCTGTCCCAATCAAGTGCGTTTGTTTACCTTTACCGCCTCGACTCGTTGGACGGACTATAAGAGGACTACCCAGTGCTCGCCGATTGGGTGGTAATGTCACCGTCTATTGTGTAAATTTAGAATAA
>NW_017100181.1:558698-571490 GCF_001263275.1 Habropoda laboriosa | reverse complement strand
AAGTGAGCAAAATTATTTGACTAATTTTAGAGGAGCCAAATACACTAAGAAATAACGAAACGTAATTATTCGATACAATTTTATATGAAAACTCAGAGGAGATAAAATATTCAAATAAAATATTTTATCAGAAAATTTTTGTATTGGAACTCAATTTGAAAGTTACATATACATATATGTATGTAAAGAATTTACCACCAATTTTAAAATTTTCACACAATATTATAGAAATGTTGGGTTGCAGACAGATTTTTCTCACAAAAAGTTAGAAACAATAACGATTATATTTTAATAATAGCAAAAGAAGAAACAAATAAGCAAAAGTCATTTGTATATGGCCTTCACCTTCTGCCTAAATTCTGACATCACAGAAATGGCCGTTATGATACTTCGCTATAACAAGATTATAAGAAAAACACGCTTTTTTCGGCTTTTCATGAAGTTTAAAATTTGGAGTTTGGACCAGTTTTTTAAACAATATACTCTACTGTGCGGCGCACAAAGAAAAAACTGGGTATTTCAGCTAGTTTGTCCAGGCTTCGTCACATGGGGCATTAAAATTGAGGAAACATTACGTCGAAGAGGAAACTGTCCTCTCCTGCAAAATCGTTTCCCAAACTTAAAAATTTGGATGATCCTTTGACGTTCGGACACTTCGGGTGCCGTATCAAGCAGAATTACCCATCGTTCCATCCGAAATGGATTTCACCGATCGCAGAGTGTTCTTCCGATAAATGGTTTACAGTTTTTATCGTGCCTGAAAATCGCCAGTTACGCTTGATCCGTGATCGTTCGTTACGCTTTGAACGTACGAAGGAATCGACGTTCATCTCGATGATATAACGCTCGCTCCGAAGATGGTTGCCTTCGATTAAAATCTCTTGCGAGCCTTCCAACGTGCTGAGCCACTATCAGCACCGCTTTTCTAAGTCACGTGCTTCTGCGTCCGCAGCAAGTCGTTAACTTTGCGCCAAGACGTGTGTGTACTAGCGAGACAGATACCTGGGTTAATGAATTGCCAGAATAGATGGAAACGAGTCACGTGTGCCTCTTCGTTGAACGTAATGGCTCGTACGAAAAATAGGGCGAACGTGAATCTTGATACTTCATAATCAGAGCTAGATGAAATATTATTTCACAAAGTAAATAGCAAATATTCTATTTTATTTTGAATCATGCGTGTAGCTATGAAAATCAAACAGTTTATTTTTCACGACGAGTCTTTCAAATAGTATTTAAAAGTAGTATTTTATTCGAAAGATATTGAAAATAGTGGAGTTTTATGTTCAGTTTACTCGTAATTAAGCGAGTAGCCTAAGAAACGAAAATTTTCAACAATGTAGATATAATGGAATAAAAATATTTTACTTGCTGAAATTTCGCCTTTACCTGAACCGTGCCGTATCTATTATTTAAAATAATATTTCCACTATGTTTGCTCTAAATTTTATTTAGAGAAACCCGGCTCTGTTTGTAATCCGTGACAAAGTTAGTTATCGTGCCGCGAGAAATGAAATATCGTTAATGATAGGAAATTGTACTTTTGCATCAAGTGCGCTCACTTATCGTAATCAGATCATCGGAATATAGTTTGATAAGTTGAAATTTTCAGTAAAAAACAAATACTTATTTTATGTCGAATGGAAGAATAGCAAATTAAAGTTTAACTTTCTGGCTGATTTCGATTCTATGATAAAAGTACCTATGTATCGTCTATCGAATGTAGATATCACTTCTGTTATTCTTTATTCACTCTTAATGTATGAGGATGCATTGTATTGAATAATGAATTTGTTATCAGCATTCACTTACGTATTGTTTAAACGCAAAGAGTAAATGTCTGCTTTCTCTCTTCTTGCATAGTAACTAAAATCAGAACGAATTTTTTACTTTTGGTCACTTTACATCGCAGTATTCCACAATATTCTAACGATTAGTCAAAACAGTTTTACACCTTTTTCTTCGTTTACTACAGTAGAATTGTTATTTAACGAGAAATTGGAAAACATATTTCTATATTTTCGATCAGTGTTTAACCTTTTGGATTTAGTGGTTTTTGTCTTTTTTAGTAGATATGCTAGCAAAGTCTACATATTGCATAATTGTATATTCCTTTTTAATGCATCTCTTCTGCTTATAAGTATTTACTTGTATCTTTTAAAAATTCTTCGTCGAAATGTTTAAAAATTTGCTTATATGTATTCTCTGTGTTTCTACCTACAATCTAACGCGTTTTCATATTCAATTTATCTTAGATTGTGCGCATACTTTTACAAATTATATTCCACTTCTGCCTTCAAGTAAACAAGCTGATACAAAACTCACACATCAGTGTATAATATAAAGTGTACATATTGACACATGAAGTATGTGTACTGGTAACATAGGGAAACAGAGTAAAGATCAAGTCGATATAAATACCACAATCCGTATATTCTCGAGTTTATCTTATGATGCATGTAGTACGCATATGCATCGATGTTTGTTTGCGCACTGAAATATTCAACGAAACGGAGTGTACACTAGAGTTGGTAGGTAAACTGTTTCAGGCAGTTTGGGTTGGATTGTTAATAGGCACGCGTACCCTAAATGGTTGCACCGCGACTTACCTTTGCTACTTGGGCTAGGGAAAATGGCGCGTACATCGAACCATTGTAAGAAACAATGTACGCTCAGAAGAGAACATGTCGAAGATACAATCACCGATTTTGACGAAACTTTGGTATATGGTAGTTCTCAAAAAAATATTCAACGTGTATGTTTTTTTTATAGAGGCTAACATATACAGTGAGCGGGTGAAAATCGCCCTCAATGTTGGAGTTAGTGAACGTACTTGGTCTAGTATCTCGGAAACTTGTATTAGAGAATAGTGTAAATTGACAACAAATTTGAAAAATAACAAATAATTTTGACCAAATGTGTTTGTTACCCTTATCTTTCAGGGCGATTTGCACCCCTTTGGTGTAAAGAATTGTTGATGTGTCAAGTATTTTTTTTTTTTTTTTTTTGAGTACTATCATAAAGCAAAGTTTCAATATCGGTGATTATCACTTGGAGATGTTCCCTTGTCAGTCGAAAAAGGTCTCCGTACACCTCGCTGGAATTTATCTTGCGTTGTATAATTTTAACAATGAAAGTAGTAAATAAATAATGTTTACGTTATTTTCTTTATGAACGTAACATTTACTATGACAACAGTTAACAGAAACTTGCACAACACAGATCATTTTTCTTTTAACACGTGTTGCAGAGAGTACATTTCTAAGCAACACGCGCTTTGAATTTTGCGGCGGTTTCTTTGATTCTTCTTGAGATATGCGAATTTGTAAACTGCACTTATTTCGAAATTCGTAACGAAACTAAACAGTAATCTTGAAGTGTACGGACAGTGAACATGGAATGGAATACGTATTGAGCAGATGTGAACATGAAACAAATAATGATTTGTGAAATAAAATATATTGTCTTCAAAAATTTTACACATTTTTGATAATGATTTGTAAAATAAAAATATATTGTTGGAAAAATTATGCATATTTTCGTGACCTAACCTTAGATTTGAATACGACCCAAAGCCAAACCCTACCTCTAACCTAATTCTGATTTTATGTAAATGGAAATTGGGTTTGGATTAGGATTGGTTAGATTGAAATTTCTTCGCAATTTCAACGCATTTACTTGATTGCAAAAATCTTGTAAATATATATGTCAGAGTTAAGGTCATAGAGACTAAATTTCTTTTTCTAAGAATATTATTTTCATAATATTTCAAGATCAGATATCTCGAGAACCAAAAGAGACCGCCGCGAAATTCAAAGGGTGTACTACTTAGGAATGTACCCTTTACAGCGTATGTATATCAAAAGAAAACTGATCCGTGCTGTGTAAGTTTCTATCAACTTTTACCAAAAATACAGAAACAGATGATTTATATTATGGAAAAGATACTTTGTGTAACGTTTTTCTACTTGCTTGCAAACAACAAACTAACTTGAATTTGCCTTTGGAGCAGTGTTTGTAGACATTTTGCTGAATTCTTAGTTACACCTCGTTTCTGTTACGTTATTCTTTTTCCTCAATTTAATTGTTAACAAACGATTTGTACTAATAGTAAATGTTATGTTTCTAAATAAAATAGTGTAAATATTATTTATTTACTACTCTCTCGGTTGAAATTGTACAACGCTAAATAAATTCTAACGAGGTGCACGGAGACGTTTTTGACTGACAATGAGTGTATTTATTAATGCGTACATGGTTTTCTTATACATAGGGGGAGTTTAAGGTTTTTCTTAAATAAATCTCTCTGTACACGCGACTGAAACGCTTAGAAAACTTATTTTCATTCCTTTTGTCTCCTCTAGGAGATACGCAGAATAACGGCTCGGTAGCGTTTCAATTATTGCAGATATAACTAATGTCTGATATTAGGTGCCGTCTGGCGTTAAGGGGGTCTTCTAGTGTGACGGCCGTTTTTAGGCCTTTTTTGCTAATTTATTACAGAAGTACGGTAACAGTTATTAACATGAGAACAGGAGCATGAAAAAAAGAAGTAGGTCCATGGTTGCCATGATTTGAGCTGTTCTGCTTATCGAAAATAAAAAAATGGCTGCTGTGGAACACGTCAAACAGGAGCATGAAAAAAAAAGTAGGTCCATGGTTGCCATGATTTAAGCTGTTCTGCTTATCGAAAATAAAAAAATCCAATTGATTCTTATTTAGTATGCATGTCGCTATGGCCGGTAGTAGAATGAAGGAAAAATATTGAAAATGAAAAAAATGGCGGCACTTTGAATACGAAGTATCGACTTTTTTTCGTCTTTCAGAGGCTCTAAAAATCAGAAAAATATATAGTTTGGTATAATTCTACTACCTACCATAGCCACACATGTTCTCAAGACATGTGCAAAATTTGAGCTCGATTGGTTCAGTAGCTTTTGCCAGTGGCAAACGTTTCAGAAAACATGGTGCAATTTAGGTTCTCCCTTGATGTGTCACACTAAACGAGCTATAACTTCGTTATTTTATTGAATACAACTATAAAACTTGAGAAGTACACTCTTAAAGAGTTGTACTTTCGATATATGCAAAAAAATAAAAATCGATTTTTTGAAAGACCCCCTTAAGAGAACTCCCCTTGTATGTCGCAGTAAGTTACATGAACATATTGAATTATTTCTTACTTCTCTCCTGTCTGAATATCAGGGACAAAGGAATTCTGTGTACGAATGAATACTAAAAAGGAATAAAATTACGATAAACAATTTATTCTTCCTTTAACTTTTTTAAAGTTCTAAAGTAAACAGTTTACAAAAATGAATTATTATTAAGTATAAGAAAATGCTAAAATACCACTAAAATGTGATATAAAACAGGGTGTCCAAAAAATTAGTCCCATATTTTATTTTTAAATAACTTCTAAGGAAAACGATAGAGTGTCAATCTTTTTATGTACGTTAATTATTGAAGTTAAACACGAAAAACGATATCCTCCAGATGGCCGCATCTATTCGCGATACAAATTCCAGCTCTTTGGAATGCATTTTGCATGACACTTCTGAAGGTATCCGCGGTAATGCTGTTAATTTCATGGCAAATGTTCCCTTTAAGTTGCCGAATTGTTGTTCGTTTCAAAGAAAGAAATCGGAGCTGCCAAGATCTGGGCGGCCAATAGGTGATAACATTTGGAATTCAAACAGTCTGAAAACATGCCTTCCGAAAGTTGTACCGTATCACATGTCGTATTGTTCGAACTACTACTTCCAACTCACCCGATAAGAATTTTTGCAACGTACATCGTTAAAATATTGCATAAAACAGTGCTTGGAAGACTCAGTTCCCGAGCACCGAAGCACTAATCAACACTGTCACGCACACTTTGAATACATTCCGCCGAGTTCGAGGACGGTCAGAATGTGGTCCAGTTGCTAGAGTACCAAACTCCCAAAAATTCCAGGTCACATGTTTAATTGTTCTGTGATCAGGCCCGCGATGTCGCGAAATTTTCTTGTGTACAACATTAGCGAGCACTGACTTGCAATATAAGTTTCTACGATAAACACAGGTCCTTGAATAATAAGTCTCCCATGTGTCTACTCTACAACTGTCAAATACCATCTGACAACGTTGTGTCATACCGAACTGACAGCCGATTAAAGTACGGTACTAATTTTTGGTACACCCTGTATAATTAAAACCATTTAGTGAGATGCTATGTTTCATTACCGATGTTTCGAGATTTATATTTTTACTGTACGTAAATTTATTACACTGTACGAGCGCGTATTGTTTCCTCAAATATATTTTTCAGTAGGTTTTCGGGAAACATTTTCAGTTTCACATACAATAAACAAAACTTGCTTTCTTCCTGTCATAAATATTACGTTCTGTAGCACATTTTATTTGCGTTAAAAATTCCTTTAACCTTATTCTGTAATTATAAATTGCTCAGTTACACGGTACTTTGTACCGTTTTATTCGTAACAATTTCTGTAAATGGACTTGTTAAACTTTATGATCGAAATAAGAGCCCTTCTATAATATTTGAAACGTTTACATTGACAACATTTCGAACGAGGACTAAACGGAAACACTCAGAGTGTATTCGTTGGGAAAATGGAACGTCGATATGTAAGAAATATTAAGTGTCTTTCGTTGATTATTACAATTTGCTACATTTGTCAAATCTAACCAAAATACTGTGAAGTGCCGCGGTGTATCCATCTTACATTCACTCGTGAATCTTCGAAAATAGCTGAAACGTTTACCGTGCGGAATAGTTTTGTCGGCACACGTGATTGCTCAGTACTTGAAAAGTCACAAGCGCGCCAAAAGCCAGTGGCTTGGCTATCAATAAATGCGACAAGAAGTGTAAATTCCGGGGATTTCTGCAACAGCGATAGCTTGCTGCCGATGATCAGTCTGCGATGCGGTGTTCAAAGCACGTGCGTTATTTGTTCCGTTTCTGCACCGAAACCACCGAAAATTATCAAAAGCTCCGCGTGCACGCGCGTCCGAGACGGATTTTTACCGCGAGTTCTTTTTTTCCGAATTTCACGCAACGGTCACACGTGTCGAAGTTAGCTCCGCGCGTGAAACCGTGCATTCTGTTCTAAACTCACTCTCTGCTCCGCCAAGGCAGCGTTGAAACACATGCAAGAACAAAGAAAAAAAAAAAAAAAGTAAATGAAAAGAAAAATTACAAAAAAAAAAAAGACGGCTTGGTGTCGAATCGGAAGTACAAAGTAAGCTCGACCGCCGCAGCGCCCAGAACCACTAATGTGCTCGCTCGCAGCGCGGACGGCAACTTCGAGGTGACCTTGGCCACGAAGGCCACCATCTACCATCAAGGATTGGTCGAGTGGAAGCCCCCTGCCATTTATAAGTCATCCTGTGAAATCGACGTGGAGTACTTCCCATTCGACGAGCAGACCTGCGTCCTCAAGTTCGGTTCGTGGACCTATGACGGCTTCAAGGTAAACTTGCATGGTAGCCGCTAAGTTCGTGGCAGATAGACCGGCGGATCTTCCGCGACGTGGATCGAGCGCTCGTGATGCGTCGGGGACGGTCCCCTTGTAGCCCTTAAGACTAGATTAGACCCGAACGATCGGCTCGTCGCGTGGATTTCCAAACTCCGCGGTGGATTTCTCTTTGTTGGAGCTTATTCTGTTTCGAAATGTCGCTCTCGATGGGAGAGAGTCGAAACCCACGCTAGGAGACGGATGCTGCCAGCTTTTCTCCATCGTTTTTTGTGAAACGTAGCTACGACGGTGCGATTATGTTAGAAGGATGAGAAGCATGAGAACGAGTATCATTCGTAGCGTGGTGAATTGAGAAGAAATTACAAGAGGCAAGGTACGCAGTAACACGGCGGCAAGCCAAGGGAAACGTTTGAAAGAACGAAAATTGAGTAGCGAGAGGACGCGAAACGACGCGATCCGACCGATCGGTGGAGGCTTTTCGGTTTCCTTACAAAGGGTGAGACATAGAGTGGGAGTGGAGGAAGCAGAGGGCGCGAGAGAAAGAGAGAGAGAGAGTGTGAGAGTGTGAGAGAGAGATAGTGAGAGAGAAAGAGAGAGCGAGAGTAAGCGTGGCGTAGCGGCAGCATCCGGTGCTCTTCAAAGAGGAGCCAATCGTGATCACGCTCGGCTCGTTTCTTCGGTGATTCCAGCGCCGACGGGAACTACGAGGTGACGCTGATGACCAAGGCCACGGTCTACTATTCGGGATCGGTCGTCTGGCAACCGCCGGCCGTATATAAATCCTCCTGCTCCATCGACGTTGAGTTCTTTCCGTACGACGTACAGACCTGTGTTTTGAAGTTAGGCTCCTGGACCTATGACGGTTTTAAGGTGCCACGCAATAGCAACGAGCACGATCGCCAAATTGAACTTTTTTGCTCGTCATATATGATCGGTCTTCCCAATTTTCTCCTTGGTTATACTTTCGTTTTTTGTGTTCCATCAGAGAATGCCACCTTGATACCCGTAATCGTTTCTGCGATGCGCTGGTCTTGGACGTCATACGTCATATATTGTATATACACAGGGTGTCCCGTTTTAATCTTTACACTCGATTATCACCCGAATTATTCGTTAGTCGAGAAAAATCTTTCGAATAGAGCTCTGTTTCGAGTAGGACATCATATTAGAACGAACACAGTTTTATTCTACGTAAAGGCGCCTTCAAGATTTCAAGATGACTTTTGTTTGTTTGTTTTTTTCAAACGAAACTATGTACACTTTTAGCTAGGTGTTTAACGAATTCATACCGATATCCGTGAAGTTTCAATTATTTCATCAGCCACTGGGATATTTCCCATTTTTTGTAGGCCACACATCGCATAAAGCAATATTTAACGAATAGATTTGTTTAATTTGCACGAGGTTTTTAAACCCATATCAATGAGATTATTTGCTATCATTCAATTTAAGAAAAATAATTTCACTACTTTCAACACGAAGGTGATCATGCCTGCTCTCGAGGGTGTAGAACTTCTGGTATCAGGGACAGAATTAATTAGTGTATCGGTACCAAAGATCACCTTCTCGAATACATTAAATTAAAAATATTTTCTGGCCGTTCACTGAAGGTACACCTCGAATGATCTGAAGTAACCTTAACCCTGGTGTGCCCAAACAAAAGTTTTGTACGTAAATTTTTATTTCGGAAACGTACATCGACGTAAAAGTGTCGAAAAAATGGGATCTGGAGCGGTTTTACGGTACTTTCCCAAGAACACAAAAGAAATGTTTAAGGAAATATAGGAATGGCTACCGGAGTACCCGGTTGGACACGCAAGGGTTAAGCGACCTTGGAAGACTAGCGTGTCGCAAGTCGATGAATTTTTCTCAAAGTAGACTATACGTCTGTCTAAAAGAAAGTACGTAGTCCGTTTGAAAAAACAAAGTTTGCATTGAAATCTCAGAGGTGTTTCCGTCTTGAACAAAATTGTGCCGATTGTAAGATGTCCCTCTCGAAGCAGGGTAAGTTCTATTTGAGAGACATTTCTTCGAACAACGAACAGCCTGGGACGCAATCACGTGTACAGATTAAAGTCGAACACCCTGTATATGTATGTATATATATATAATATATACATATATATTCAATATTGTTACTTGGTGTGGACTGCAGTGTTATTTGATTGACATTCGTCGTGATGTCGTACGGTCAGCTCGTTTTTATATATTATTCTGCGGTGTGCTCGAACGATCCTACAGGCTCGCATATTTGAACGCGTTCTTTGAAGACGGCTCGCGTCGTCGTTTTTGCGAGGATCCGGATCATTATGCGAAATTTGTACGGTTTCTGTTTGATTATTTAGCCATACGTGGCTTTACAGAATCGCCCCACAGAGATTTACCATTTGAAACGTATTTCCTCCCTTGTGTATACCATTCTTTTTTCTTTTTCCACCGGCAATATTAGTCAGATCCTCGCTTCAACGAACGACTTGAAAGAGCGATACGTCGAAGGTTTCAAAGGATACCTCGATCGCAAACTGTGAATCGAGGTGAAAAGAATCTACTTCGAAGCGTATCCAAGTTGGTTAGTCGCCTTGCTCTTTGACATTTGCAGCTCGATGGAAAGATTAAACATGTAATTGCGGGGCTTGATTGTTTATTACCGTAACTGTTACAAGACTTAGGGCGTCACTGTACACGACACTCGCGGGAAGAATGTAAAGTTTTTGTTGAAAATTTTGCCGCGCAACACACCAGACACGTAGTATTTAAAAGTATTTCGACATGCTCGGTTGTGTAAAGACATTAACGGATTGTTCAAAAAGTTTTCATTCCTGGGAATAAAGTAGGAGGGACATTTTCGAGCTTATCGTAAACGTTTATCTTTTCGTTGAATCTCGTTTAAGCGTTCAGTGCGTCATTTTTCCAACGATAAAAGGTACCTGAACTTAACCGTTGAACGTTGCAATTGAAAGATTAATTTAAATCTATTTATGCGCCGCGTGCAGTTTTCATTCGCGCATTTACCATTCAAATTTTGATAAAATTGACGTTATCGTGTTAGATAAGAATTTGTGTCGGGCAATAATCGTGATACAGTAAAAGTGTGTAAATAAAATCCTCTTTTCTTGAATAATTCATAATGTAAATTACTTTTGTATTCTTTACGTGATATACTACGTATAAAAAGCTTTTTGAATAATCAGTTTTTATTAAAATTGCATATTTCACAGCACCATCGTTTTTCATAAGAAAAAAAAAAAAGAATTAAGTGGTGTAAATAAGGTTTTTGCTTTCTAATTAGGAGCTCATACTTCTTCCATTCTACATTCATCAGCCTGAAACTTAACTTCACTGTTTAGGGACATAGTACTCGATATTTCGAAAGCCAGATGACAAACGAATATTTCAATCACATAGTTCAGAGATCAAGTAAAATTTCAAAAGTTTACCTTGCATTCTGTAATGAACACAATTTAACTACAGTGACTATCATCTAAGTTTCTCATAAAAAGATTGAATTACCTAAGGTGTACGATTTTTCAGAGAAATGGTACATAAGAAAGGTACTTACGAAAAGGTACATGTTTCATCGCAGTAATCATTGTTTAAATATTGCACAATGAAACACACGTTTCCTTGGTGAATTTTCATTTTGTCGTTGAGATACGAAAAGGAACGCTACGAAGTTCGATGTTCTTTTCATTCGCTACCCCTGTACCTCTCTCTCACACACACACACACGCACACATATACATATACATTTATGCATACATCGCATGAAAGTGACCGAGCATGTTTCATGGAAGCATCGCTTATAAGCTGACTGTGTAGCGAACCGAGGAATTGAATGTAAAAGAAAAAAAAACAATAGCCACCACGGAAATGAGTTCTATAAATTTCAAACAGTCCGGCGTTTGTCACTACTGCTCCCGTTCGTTCTATTCCGGTGTTACCGGGTAAAAATTTTCACCAGAACTTCCGTACCGTGCTATTTCTTTCAGCGTTCCCTTCGCCCTTGTAAAATCGTGGAAAGACACAGGAAAGTGTTGCGCACCCTTTGATCGAAACTCCGCCGTTCCGAAATTCGCAACAAAGCATTACTCCCTGGAAGTCTCTCCAGAGCTTATCAAGCCATCAAGGTCGTGAAGATAGCGGAAGCGTAATTAGGCCGTTATTACGGGGCCGCTTTAACTCTGTGCACGCGTAAACCGTGGGGTAAAAGCGACGTCAGCGGCGCGGCATCGCCGACAAGGAAAATTTGCATTTCGTCAACTTTCAGCCGTGCTCGTGAAAAATCATATTTTCCCTTCTTCCATTTCGCTAGTATCATCTCTTGCCGTGAAAGAGTTAAGGGGCCTGAATAAAGCAATCTTCCTGATAAAACTGCAAGGAATGTTCAACGGCGAAATGTGCTCCCCTCTACTCGGCATCTGGCCATTCGGAAGAATGGCGGTACCATTTGTTACATGGAAAATGTAACCGGCCGTAGACGCGACTATTTCTTGAAAATTTATCGGACTGCGATTACGAATTGCCCGGTGAAACTCGGTATCTCTGCGGCGTAATTATGAAATGCCGAGAGCACAGGTACCGTTGGTATATATTCAGAAACGAGCGTGAATGCAACAATTCGATAAAAATGCGTGACATTGTACGGATTGCATGTAACTATGATATTCGTGAAATGAAATGGTAACGCGAGAATTTTACGAGGACCAAATTTACAGTCATTTTTTCCAATGAATGCAGTTGCTCTGTTTTATTTCATTTGATCTATGGTAGTGTAGGAGTTTATAAAATTAGAAGAACAATGCCTATGTGAATTAGAATTTCTGACTTATCGTTAGAGTTTATAGATTACAGCTTTGTAGGTTTTCAAGTTCATTTGGGTTATCCTTGAATACTCCACCAGTTCTTAATTAACGACTGAGAATAATCGCTTATTGTTGTCATATTTGTGATAAGAAGTCTATTGAACAATAAGTTTCACCGATTTCCTCGAAGTTTTAACTGTTGTAATGTAAGAAATTGATGTTCTAAATGACGTCAGTAAGCTACAGTGACTCTTACTAATATTCGGACACTCTTTAGAACAGTGCAACTGAAACGACTTGAGTGTTTTCGAGAAGTTAGAAGGATCAGTATACTAGATGACGTGTGTAAAATTTTTTGAAAATATTGCAATTCGTGGGAATCACGAAGAAAATTGCAAAGGTCACTGTTTACAACTGTTTTACCTGAGCTTGTAACGAAAATTTCAAACACACGTTTTGTAAATTTATGTCAATTATACACATTGTGGCGACCGCCACGGGGGGGCCAC
>NW_017100181.1:544848-558184 GCF_001263275.1 Habropoda laboriosa | reverse complement strand
TAAAAGGTTAAGGGAGCCCCGAAAAAGGCACGAGGCCTTTTGTCGTAGACCTTCTCTGCACGCTCATCATATAATTTACATTTGAAATTAGTTTAAGCATTACGTTTACATAAAGATATTTTTGTTACCCACTTTGCGAGTAATCATTTGCACCACGTCACTTCCAAAACATGCTGAAAATTTCATCGAAATCGGTAGATGGAGAAACAAGCGGCAGGCATCGAAAGATGTGGGAATCTTCAGATTTATTACAATTATAGGCCGAACATCGATTTTCACAATTTTTAACGATTTGTAGCTCATAGTAACATTAACCGATTTCGATCAAATTTTCAGCATGCGTATAATTGGCATAAATCTCGCTAAACAGGCTCAGATGAAAGAGTTGTTGAATGTGACCTTTACAATTTTCTTCGCAATTTCCACAAATTGCAATTTTTTCAAAAAATTTTATACGCGTCGTCTAGTATACTAATCCTAACTTCTTAAAAAAAACTCAAGTCGTTAAGTCCAATTTTAAAAAAGTTATACTGTTCTAAAGAGTGTCCGAATATTAGTAAGAGTCACCGTATACTCTTTTATACATAGCTCCATTAATTTGTCAAAATTTTCTGTTAGGAATATCATGTCGAAGTAAATTTTATACATTATCGTACATCAAACCGCACTACGGTATCAAAATTAAATACCTTTAGTAACGATTTTTCTTGGTATTATATTCCTGAAAGTGAACACGCATATTCCGTTCAAATTGCTTTGTAATAATGTTATTTGATATTTTAGAATTAATAATACTCTTGTGTGAGTAAAAACAATTCAAACAGCAAAAAATATTGTTTTTGTATTGAGCATTAAAAGTATTTTATATCAGAGTGCGAAATTCTGGTGAAGTGTAGTCGTTAAAAGGAAAATTTTGTCACGTTAAATTCAAAATAGAATGACATTATAGGATATGTTCCCAAAGAACTTTCTACGAATAAATGTTAGCGAACTGTGAGACACTAAATGGTAAGGCAACTAACAATAAGTAAACGTTGATTTTTTAAGTTAATTTATGGAGAAAAATGTAATTCATCTGCAGAAGTAATCTCATCATCCCAAGGGTAGAAAATTTCCATTTTAGAACTTAAAACTACATTTTATAAACTTCTTTAACACGCTTTACGGCCCCGTGAAATTCTGAACGAAGAATTGCGGTGTTCGGGTCGCAACAGACATAGAACTTAAAATACTTACATTTTTCTTTTCCATCAGAGTGTAAGGAAGGTTAAAAAAAATTAGGGAAGAGGTTGTTAAAGTAAAAAAAAATTAGATGTATTTAGAAAGCACGAAGTCGATGTTCTAAATAAGATCAAAAATCTGTTCTCTTTTATACATAGCTCCATTAATTTGTCAAACTTCTTATATAAAAGGGATTTTTTATAAAAAAATATATGTAAAAAGTCTAGAATAAATTTTTTTAATTGTTTGTCTACTTTCCGAGAAAAATAACTTCGAACATGAAATGCTATAGATTTTAGTTTAACACTAAAACTACCGACCGGGTCAAAATTGACCCATTAGCATCTTTCGAAAAAACGTGAATGTTCTATATTGGTAAGTATTATCGCTTGTAACTTTCCGAATTTATATTCTACATGTATGCTTCCATTTGTATCGGTATGAATCGAATTTTCCAATCACGGTTTACTTACATAAAAATTCACTTTTGGAAAGTCGCTAATGGGTCATTTTGACCCGGTCGGTAGTTTTAGTGTTAATGAGTCCAATGCAATGTCTAACTGGCAATTTTGATTATTTATGTTATAAAATGACACGAAGTATATCACACCTTACTTCGAACCTAATACCTAAATCTAAACATTCACTATCTACTCGATCTTTCTGTTTCATAGTGTACCTGTCACCCTATGAACCTCATTTTCTACTAAAATTCACCGATTTCTACACCACAGTTTCGGCGATAATTGATAATATTATATAGCATAATTTAAACTAACAGTTTGATCACACACATGATATGACTTATACACTACCGGCCAAAAGTTTGGAATCACTGAGTACTGCAATTTACACAAAATTTTCCAGAAAAAAGTCAGCGACTTTGAGAATTTTTTATCATTCGAATCAATTGATATGAGATAAATTGATAAAAGCAGAATTGAGATAAACTTCAAATCTATAAAAAATTAGCAGCAGATTTAATATTGACGAAAAGTGGGAGGTGATTCCAAACTTTTGGCCGGTAGTGCATGTACAGAAGAATCGGTGGTATTTTTATATTCAAATTCCTCTTTCCTGGAAACTGGGCAAACAATCGAAAAACCTTATTCTTCGTTTCTCACTTACTTTTTTTTTATAAAGATTCACTTTCTTGTCAGTTGTACCACGACTTACCAGACACCTTATATAAAACTTATCCTTCACACATCTCGTTCTCTTTTTCACTCTAACATGTGCATATTCATGCATTCTCATAATGGTATCTACAAGATGTTTCCAAATAAGGAAAGTGATTTATTTGCCAACACTGAATACATTTAGAGTACACAGTTGATACTAAACTACACAAGAAATACGATGAATTCGATATACAGAGTGAGCTAGGACGCGTAATGCAACCGGGCAGAGGGTGCTTCCACGTGTAACAATGAACCGAAAGTAAAAATAAAATTTTTCATGAGAAACTTAATTTTCGAGAAAATTGAATTTAAAGATTCCTTACAAACTGTTGCCTCTGCTCGCACATTTATGTTGGCAAACAGCGGTAATGTCATATTTCGCAGAGAAATAGTATGTCTTCTGCAGCTCAAGAGGAGAATTATGCAGGCTTTCAAATAATCAACCCCTATGTCGGTAACCACAATTGTCGTCTACTTTATCGTCTAATTTTAGCAGTCTTCTGATAACAAAATTCTAAGCTTGGAAGCAAACGCGGATAGGAAATGTGCGAAATAACAACCATCTGGCCGGATATTCAAATCTTTTACCGGGAAGATAAAATATTTAAAGTGAGAATGTGCAAAAGGTACCCGGGTATCCAGTTATTGACATAAGGGTTAAAGTATCAAAACATCGGTCCACGACTCTCTGATTCAAAGAATTTGTATGTGCCCACAAGGACGTCACTTTCAACAGTTCATTCAGTAATGTCCACATATAGCAGTGATGGCGAACCTTTCGAGCTCGGTGTGTCAAAATTCGGAAAAACCTAGCTTAACTCGGGTGCTGTGTCACATCTAGAAATATCCATAATTGTTGCGAGCGTTACAACCTTGTACTCGCTATGGTTCAGCTCCGAATTAACGATTCTGAGCGTCGTTGATAGAAGATAGACAGCGTTGTGTAGTATCGGGGCCTCCATACCCAGAAAATAGGAAACCGGCACGGGACAATAGAGAAGGAGTGGTTGGCGTAGCGCGCAAAGCCTCGGCTTGGTAAGCCGAAGGTCCCGGTTGGGTCCCTCAATATTTTTCCGTCGGTTCCTACAAATGGGGGCTCGTCCGGGATGGAGGCATCTACGGCTACACGAAGCCAGGAGTTGTGCGATGAAAACATCTCGAGGGTTGCACGTCTCCCAAAAATGCGTTCTTTCGGCTTTGTGCCACTGTGTGGGGGAGTGTGCCCGAAAGTGTTGAGTTGAGTTTTTGTGTTTGCACTGAGGACATTCGAGGGCGAATGTCAGTTCAAGATGGCCGAGTGTAGTATCGGGGCCTCCATACCCAAAAATAGGAAACCGGCACGGGACAATAGGGAGGGAGCGGTTGGCGTAGGGCGCAAAGCCTCGGCTTGGTAAGCCGAAGTTGTTTCGGGTACAGTTGTTTTTCGTTGTTGTTTGTGTGATGATTATTTGTGATCTGCTCGGTTTCGGCTGTGAGGTGACTAAGTCAATGCGTGTCACCTAAAATGACTTGGCGTGTCACCTTTGACACGCGTGTCATAGGTTCGCCATCACTGATATAAAGCAACGAGGTAAAGCAATCACGATAGTCAGTCATGACACAAGACAGTCAAATGCACGCGTACTTGATAGACATTCAA
This sequence comes from Habropoda laboriosa, assembly GCF_001263275.1. Lineage (NCBI taxonomy): Eukaryota > Metazoa > Arthropoda > Insecta > Hymenoptera > Apidae > Habropoda > Habropoda laboriosa. Next base: position 554,143 of record NW_017100181.1, on the reverse strand, counting down.
ACTCGATTTTCTCAAAAACGAGGCTTCAAAGGAACAAATTTCATTCTTTATTTGCGGCTTATTTTACATTTGGAATCACAACCCTGCACGGTTGTACTACACATCCTGCCTCACCCCGTATCTGTATATACATATATGAGATACAGTTCGCTTGACTGAATGCGGTTGGAAATACAAGTTCAAAATGCGAGTTCAGGATTCATGCGAGTTAGTCGTCTGCAATAAACTTCAAAGTTCAAGTTCGTGCTAAGCCGATTAGTCTCACTTGTAAGCGCTATTACTTAAAGTACTGTTCCAACCTGTTCCTGTTCTTAACTTGTTATTCCCTTTCTTTGTAACTAATTTGTTCCGATATCTCTGCTGGGCGGGCAAAGAGTGTGAGTCAAATTTTGGTCGAAACAGGATAAGTACGCTAATATATTGTACATTGCTGTTCTTTGCTTGTGGTTCTAATGGTACAAGTCAATTTCACTTCTTTCCCGCGCTTTTGCCTGAGATTCTAACAGTATACGTCCAAAATACAGTATAAGTGCTTCTCTGTGAAACTAATAATTCTGACTTGTGCTGTTCTACCCGCTCACCAGAGATACGTTAAAACTACTGAAATAAAAGTGTCCTCTCCTTGGAATGTTCGGTACGTGGAAGCATGATCCGTCCAATCGTTCGTTTTTCTAATTTTCGATGTTCCAAGTCACACTGTCCACGCCATACGAGGCCGCTCGCTTACCTGTTATACATACGGTCAGGTAGACAGTGCGACGATGAGATGTGCTTAACTGTTCGTTCATGTTCAATGCACGTTGTTCACGTGCGTGTCAGTCCCGAGAAAATGTTACGATACGTTAATTGCTATTGAGCAGCAGACGACGAGCATTTAAAAAATTATTCAGCTTTCGACGTTTTGCCAGATCTTAAATTAACAGCATGTCTAGCTGTAATATTCAATCTTCTCACAAATAGCAGGTACTCTTTCGTCTGTATCAAATACTTCGTGTTAAATGTCGTGTTCTTGTTAACGGTCCCTATTTCACGTGTATTTAAATACACGTGCACATGTGTATTAACATGTTTGAGTTCGTGTAATTTTTAGTATACGGGCACCCGTGCATTTGGAGATTTCTGTTTCGCGTGTCTTTATCCCTTTTCTATCTCTGTCGAAATTTGTTGTTATCTGCAATCTGACAATTTTTCAAGACATATTTCGTTTCCGCAAATTACTCGGGTAAATATACTTAAATACTCGGGTGTCTATGTATTGTAATAACAATTACACGTATTCAAATACATGGGTACCCATGTACTAAAAATTGCACGCATTAAAAGTTAACGGCAGCACGTTAATACACGTGCATAAGTGTATTTAAATCCGTGTACACGTGTATTAAAAACACGGATTTTTAATTCTCCAATACACGTTACACGTGTGTCTTTAATACACGTTCAAAGCCATGATCTCTAATAAATAGTCTTGTATCTTGAAATTCAGCTATCCATCGTTATTGTACCGATAACGAATCATCTGCAGTGAAATCATTGGAACAGTTCTTGGAATGGAATGAAAAGGTTTAATCCGCTTTAACATGAATATATTTAGACCAACGACGTTTCAAAGCCATTACAGCATCATGAAACTTCGGTTCGCCAGGACCTGCAGAATATTCATCAACGAGTTCTTTAACTTTCTTGTCTGACAAAAATTTCCTTCTACCAAGGAATTTTTTCAGCTGTGGAAATAATAGATGAAAGTCAAAGGCAACTAAATCTGAAGAGCAAGGTGGATGTTGCAATAAATCGCACTGTAATGCTTTGCTTTTTGCCATAGAAAGGGCACATGTATGGGAACGTGTGTTATCTTGGTGAAACATTCACGTTTAGCTCACTAAAGAGAAATTTGCAAAAACAAACTTTGTTTATAATTTTCAGTATTATAAAATCTATTTTTCAAATAACAAAAATATTGTTGCAATAGGGCAATCCTCCTATATTAAAACGAAAAAAGAGTGAGCTCTGGTTGATCAATAGTTTCCGAGATAAAAATTGATAAACAGAGCCCGTTTTCATAAAAATGGGCAAAAATTGCCAAATTCAAAGGTCCGTATTTTTTATTCAAATTCGAAACTATTTAAATGATGACTTAAACCCCCCCTAATTTCACGTGTACTACGTTATATTTCATTTGGAACAAAATCCCTGATGTCGACGCCAAAAAATGATCGATTTGGCAATCATTCATAACTTTTTTCTTCGGAAAACTTAATCTTTTTGCACGAATCATTTGGAAGGTAGTTTATCAGTAATATCCCGGTAGCGTTCAAGAAAACCGACACCGTAACCTTTCCAGCAGACTTTACAGACATTGCTTCCTTTGCTGGAAGAGAATCTCCTGGGTGTAAAATGAAAATTAAATTAACAGAAAGCTTTTGAAGGAAGACGCACTCAAAAATAGCAGAAATTGACGTCCGTGTTACAAATTCAATATAACTGTTGTCTTGAGACGTAACAATCTTCCTCGTTGATTCTCAATGAATTGAAAAACAAAATTAAAGAGAAAACAATTAGAAAAAAAATGTGCTGAATTAATCCAATCATAATTTTACGTTTCACACGTATCACAGGGCACGAAATTATAATAAAAAATTTTTAAAAAAGTAAAATTATCAAAAAGCATATGAAATGTTTCCGTTAAGTTTTATCCAAGTTTTTACATTTAATTTTTACGTAGGAGACTATATTTTTCGTACTTTTCAAACTTAAATTGACGAAGAAAAAAAGAACTGGAACATAAATTTTGACTCTGAAACTTTACAGTTATTTTCGAGAAATATCAAATTAAATGAAACAATGAATAAATTAGATATTAAAGAAATGTTAAGTTTAGAAATTTGTCAAACACTTCAAGGAACACGTCGCGTAATTTAAATCAGACAGTGTTGCTATCAAAACAGCAGGCGCCTGCAAAATTTTGTTTAACGATCTCTGACAACAGCTCTCCCGTTGCAGAACAAATGATAAATTGAATGCACAACTGTGTCAACGCAATCTTCGAATATAAATTACGCAGTAGTATTGTGTTGACAGTGAACGAAAAAATTGAATATGTGTCACTTAATCGGACAATTTGATTATATATTCGAACCTAACTGAATGGCCTGTTATATTATAACATGTTTCACCGGTTCACTCGCGACCCTGTCGACCAACGACTGGCGAATGTGCAATTAAACGTGCCAACAAAAGCGATTGTTCAACGAAGCGCGTCACAGTTAAAGAATTTTCTCGTCGATTTTCGGCATTATTGGTCTCGTGATTCGAGGTTACCAACATACGAGAGGGGAAATTAAAATTTGAATGCGTAATAAAGCGGTTGGAATTAAATTAGGTACATTTTTCTACTTGCTTATTAAAAGTGTGTATTAGGTCAACCTAAAAGTACCCGCGGTTTCAAGCCGTTCATTTTGATCAAATATAACTTCACTGAAATTAAACATTTTTACTTCAAATAATTTATTACAAGAGCATTCGTTACGCGTACATAAAAATCCGAATCTCTAAGAGAAAGAAACTGCTGAACAACTTGTTCAATATTGTTAATGCCCGTGGTTGTGGCGATGAACTTTCCAGCTTTGTAGATGTTTGCACGATGTTGTGCCGTCTAGATACTGGTTCGAAGGACCACCCAATATGATTGGGACTTGTAAAAACTGATCTATGGTATCGCGTGATGTGAGCTGGTTGCTCCTTGGTTCTCCTTGTTCGCGGTGGTTGAACGACTACTCGACGACTCACTCTCCGACGTCGTGTCTCGGACGTCCGTGAGAGGGATTTTCGTTGGGACACGCTGATTGGTTAATGGTTAACGATTGCATTTGCCAATCAGCGTGTCTAATATCGTCTTTACCGCCCTTATTCGTGGTTTATGGTATGTTCGTAGGCTATTGAGCGCGAGGGACACAAATTACTAAAAATCTAGCAAAGCAATTCTAGTGACCCTCGAAGGAGGTAATGAGACCCGTGCAAGCAATAAACGAAAATCCTGAACTCAAAAATAACCGTTCCCGGTCGATCGTGCCATAAACCGTTTCTACAGAAAACCTAACAAATATCCTTCTGTTTCCTAAATCGTTGTTGTCTAAGGAAATTGTCAAGTGAACAGAAAAGGTGAAAATCGGTTGGAGATGAATCAGGGGAATATGGGGGATGAGGTAGAACTTCGATACCCAATTGGTGCAATTTTTGTACAGTTGTGCTTGCTATGTGCTGATTTGGCGTTGTCGTGCAAAAGGATAGGGTCCTTTCTGATGACCAAAGCTGGTTGCTGTACCTTCAGCTTTTGGTAGACGATCTCCAATTCGTTACTGTATAATTCTGCAGTGATAGTCGTACTCGATTTTAAGAAACTGTAGTGAAATAGTTCAGAAGTAGACCACCAACCCGTTAGCACAACTCTTTTCCGATGTAGGTAAGCTAAGTTTGGATCGGGGAGATTCATTTGCGCCGTTCTTTATTGTTGTAACGAGAAAGATTCTCGCGGATCCCGATGACGATTCGGGACTTCGGTACGTCTTTTGTCTGTGGCGTGAGGGATTCCCGCGCGTGCGGGTGCTAGTGTTTTGTTAGACAGTTAGAGACTTTGTCTAGACCACGTTGCGACTACACGAGCGCGTCTCTGGTATTAACAACATTTATCATACAGATTCGGATTTTTGTGTATGTGAAATTAATGCTCTTGTAATACCTCGGCGAAAATGTATCGAACATTATGGAAATTAATTGACATAAAAATGTATAATTTCAGTAGAGTTATGTTTTTCTCAAAATGAACGGCTCGAAACTGCGGGAACTTTTAGGATGACCTAATAGTACTTCTGAAGCATACGGTAGTAAAGAGTACCATAAAAATTTCTTTCGTGACTAATTCACTACATCGTTTCAACTTTATTCAGATATAAACAACAAGGAACCTGCGAATCATCTAGATTTTATTTTGCGCGAAGGAAGTTCACTAAAGTTTATTCCAATAAACACGATAAGCAAGAGAGTAAATAGAAAGGAAGAGTGTCCATTTCTGAATAGTATTTGTATCGATATCTTGAGTAATTATGTACATATATATTTTTTATGTGCATATTAGTGAAGTTTGAATTAGTTTTAGTTTGCAAAGTACAACTGTCCCTTTTTTCAGTCGATACAGTTTTTCTCATCCTATAAAAATGGGTTTGAAACGATGGTATAAACTACGAACTTACCGAACAACCCAATACGTTCGTTCGTCAAAAGTTGTGTCTTAAGGAACATGGAGAAACGTGGGAAATCAGTCTTGTCCAATGGGAAAGGATAGGAAAGTTCGGGGGTGTCTTAGTCTTGTCTTAGTGCAAGTGCAAGTAACTGTTAGGAGAATACGTTAGATCCTGTTCGTCAATCCTTGGTCAAAAGAATAAGGTTACGATACATCAGGATCAGGAGCGGCCAAACGCTTAAGAACCAATTAAACGTCAAGCGTTTCTCCTGATCGTAAAGGTAAATGCACGCTAAGAAACTAAAATATTCGAATCCTCAAAAATAGCAAGTTTATCGACCGTATCATAAACTTAGGGCAATCTGTTGTCCCAACAGGTTTTGTTTGTTCCGGCTACTCTTTCTAAGCTGCGCGGTGCATAGTAATATACTTGGTGCTAACTCAATTCTAAAACTAACTACGCTGATTGACTTTTGTTAAATATTCGAATTTCCAATCAGCGAGCCAACGTGCATCGCGCGCACCCACTCACTGAGCCCCTTAGAGTGCCTTTTGTAGGAGGGTGTATATCGATACCTGGCCTGCGTTGAAATGGGCAGAGGTTTGGCAGAGGTGTGGAATTTCGTTCAGGATCGATCGTCCAGACAATTAATTACTTTCCCCCCCGAAGTGTCCGCTTTTCATGACACGTGTGTAGCCCGTTGAGGGTAAGAAAAATGCATTCCGAAAAATCTGAGAAGTAAATTAATATTTCTCTCTGGGATGAATTTCGACACGCGCTAGCAAGGAACGAAAACATTCTCGACTTAAAAATAGCCATCCTTCATAACCGTGACATAAACCGTGTCGACGAAAGTCCGGATAACAACCCCATGCGTGAGAAAACACGGTTATGAATATGCATTTGGGAATTGTACGATACTTTGTTTTATGTGAAATTTTTTATTTATTTGCTCGAAATATTATTAAGATTTATACATCAATTATCCTTAGACAGTAAACTTTATTTGTCGATAGCTCTGAAGGTTGCACGCATGTTCCGATCTATGAGAGCGAGGTTACTCTTATTTTGAACGACGTATAGGTATATTTTGTGTGGCCCAAAACAACTCGTCTTCTTGCAATGTGGCCCAGGGAAGCTAAAAGGTTGGACTCCCCTGGCCTAGAGCCTCCAAAAGTCTAAATGCGCCCCTGTTGTACGAGGTCAGGAAAGAAAAACGTAGTTTGAACATTTCGTAATATTGTATTTCCAAGTATTTACGTCCTATTGATAAGACTACATATCGCGTTCAATGTGACTGGTATTGTGTTATTTACTTCACGCTTTCAGTAATACAAACCTATACATTATTCAGAATGCGTAGCTTCAGTATCCTCAGACGAAACAGTAAGGAAAATCTGCCACGTTACAATTTCGTATTTTAAAATAATAAATAAAATATTCCATTTTAAAACATAGTGTTTTATAATATTTTATCGCAATGCTCCACTATGTGACAGAAAAGAAATTGACATGGTACGCATTTCTTTCGAGTATGATCAAAATAAAAGTTCAACCTATTTCTTTTATTTCTGTCCTTGTATGATTTTACAAGTTACTGTGTCACACATGGTTGAATTCATCTTGACAGTCGCTTTGTATCACGTAAAAAAATATATGCCATTACATTTAAAAAATTAAAAGTCACCTTCGTTTCTCGAAAAATAAAGTAAAAATAAAAAATGTACATACGCTGTTATGTTGGCTATAAAAGACAGCAAAACTCTTTCCTCTTTTATTTCTTGCCATATACATACCGTTCGCGAGAAAAACGCTGGCTAGAAATAATAGCGTGAACAGTCTGTAACTTTATGCAAATAGTTGTGAAAGTAATTCAGATAATTGTAGAATAATTAAAAAGGATCGTGCATTGAATTTTAAAGATATTTGTCGCCCGCTGGTTCTCTCTGATCCGTCTAGTGGACGTGCGAACATGTTTTGCGAAAATTCCAATAGTTTTCCTATTGACTGCGTATTGCAAGTGAAGGCGGTAGAGTACGAAGGTGGAGAGTGTAATGAATCGTGCCAGGTTTCGAGTAGGAACAAATTAGTAATCAAAGGAAACTTTCTCTGACGGCTTTCTGAAAGTTCACGGCAAGCTTAAAATTTTAATTTCCGTTGCTGCTCGCCATAAACGAGTTTAATTGCCAAATGTTTCATATTTTTCTTTTACACCTTAACGCAACGCACAAAGCATGGTTAAACTTTGCTTAGGGGCGCCATTTTTTCTTTTTTAACGTTTTCTTATATTTTCTGATAGTAGGCACTCGACGAATAGGGACGAAACATAACGGTTTTGAGGTTAGGAATCCATTAAAGTTTTTAAAGTTTGGTACTTTAGGCGTACTGTGTGGTTTACTTTAACATGATAATCATTTAGACGGCAAATTATAATGTAAACATAGAAAATTTTAAATATATAAATATATGTAGTTCAAAGTAGCGGAGTATCTCTTTATTATCAATATTATTAACCAATACTACTCGTCCTAAACGTGGGACATTTATGTTTGACGTATCCTTCAACGGTTGTTAAGCACTCGGGTACTAATTTCCGCGTACTTGGAATATTGCACTAGGTGCCGTCTGAAGACTGAATGTATTGCGTTGAGAGTCTGACTGAATCTTTAAGATTCCTAATGTAACTGCTGGTCTGTGTACTAACACTCTGCGGTCTTAAGCTAAGTCGGCCTTCTTATCGAGTCGGCCCTTCTCCAAATCTTCTAAAATCTGAAGAAGGGACGCGAAGGGAGGTTCTTAAAATTACCAAGTGACCAACCCCGTATCACCCCCTTCCATTGCGCCCGGAGCGCGTCACGTCCTTGGAGCGGGGGTGACGAAGCTGATCCTTGCCGGATGGAAATTTGACCACAAGGGGGGAAAACCCGGCCAGGTCAACTCTGACTCTCCGACTCGTTCGGAAGGTCAGGTACCGAGAGGCCTCGGTAATTGCATCGGTTTCGAAGACCCTTTGGGGGTGACTTTATGATACCTTGCCTTACCGACTGAACAATAGCCTATTCTTTAATATTTGAGAAATTCTACGTGCCGCATGTTGGCTGCAGACCGGTCTGCTAAATTAAAAATAACGGTTTGCTGAACTAGAAATCACGTATCTTAAAAAGTCTTTTAAAAAATCTGAAATAATTCGTGTAGCTTCTTCAAACATTCGAAATAAGATTTCACTGCCCAAGAAGTTTTTCTAAGAAGAGGAACAAAAGTCCCTTACTGATTAGTATCAAAGAAGTCAATAAGCTTGGAACTAATCCCGACAGAATTAACCCACGTTTGCGGAGTAAAACTTGTACTTATTGTTAATGAAATCAGTACATTTATTGTTGTCCAGTTACGCATTGACAATATAGCACGCATTAGGTGAAGAAAAGACCCTCGGAGGGTCAGAGTAAGTAATACAGTAGGCTAACAAGGGAACTTTGGTAACCCGAAAATTCCAATTTTTCTGAAACTTTTCAGGTTTGTAGGGGACCTCAGGAGAAGCATCGGGAAATTTTAAATAGAAAGTCGTTAAATTTTTATTATAAACATTTTTTTATATCTACTATAGTTTTAAAGATATACAGGGAAATAGGGTAACACGCTTATCTTCATTCAAAGGCTGTTTTCACCCCGAGGAGCCGAGAAAGGGCCAAAGAAAATTGCCCGATACTTCTCTTGAGGTCCTCTACAAACCTGCAAAGTTTAAAACAAATCAGAATTTCCGAGTTACTGAAGTTCCCTTGTAAGAGCCTTTTTAAATACACAACCTTTGAACCAATAAATTCCTACAGTCAGAACCGTTATATTTCGCTTATATTCATCGAGTAGATACTATCAGAAAGTACAAAGAGTTGGAAAAAAAAGTGGTGCCCCGAAAAGAAATTTTGCCCAAATTATTTTGCAATATAAAAGTATCACGTTCGAGGAAAAAATTAAGAGTTAAAAGTTGCATACTCACGGTTAAACGAGATTTCCCACGACTCCTCTCTTTACCGACGCAATAAGGAGAAGATCGATATTCT
>NW_017100181.1:530832-544813 GCF_001263275.1 Habropoda laboriosa | reverse complement strand
GTATCTCTTCCGACCAGGTTGCCAGTCGCCGAGGCTTGAAAGTTCCGGCTACGCGTGGGAGGACACCCGAATTCGGCTTTCCCACCGAGAGTTTTCTATTAAATTTCCTGGAACAGCGTAATCCCCCGACTTGCCTCACCCCGTTGGTTACCAACGAATAATTTCGACCTTCGTTACGGAATTTCTTTCGGATTTGCAATTATTCTATCTTCGCGACTATCTGCCTGTGTACTATTAATTATCTGCAATAAAGAATAACGTATTTGTCCATTAGATGCACGATCCATTTTCTGAAAGAGAACTGCTAGGAGTTGTACTCTTGGACATCAACGAAGCTTTACATACGGGATGCGGCCGAAAGTGTTTTAGAAACGGGCAGGAAGTCATTGCTCGTGCAAAAATAAGAGAAAAATGTAGAATTAAACTTTTTCATTCGAGGCTTAGTTTTCGAGAAAATTGTATTTGAAAATCTGTTGAGTACGTTTGTACTTTTATAGTTTAGGAGTTGTTAGGTTCGAGAAAGCAGAAAGACAGAATTTGATCAATAATATTTTGTTACATGTGTTCCGGTACAAATGTATGCAACGGATTTTCAAATTTGATTTTCTCAAAAGCTAAGCCTCAACTCGATACGAAATATAAAAATTTACCTAATGTCCAAATAAACAAATTGTACAGAATTTTGGAGATATAAAAAGGAGAGCCTCGAACGAACAAATTTTATTCTACATTTATTATTCATTTTTGCACGAGGGACCGCGCCCTGTATAAATTTCGATCTATAAAAATTTGTATACCGTTCGATGGAAAAGTAAAAAAAAAAATTGAGACCTCTTGAAAGGTGAACGGAAATAACCAATCTGTCATTTAAAATGGCATAGCAAACCGCAAAAGCAAAATCGAATTGTTAAGGTGTAAAGGTAAAATATGATGCATTTGACAGCCAAACGATTTATGGCAGGTGAGCACCGAAAATAAAAATGTCATATTTCCCCCCCAAAAAAATCTCTCCCCTGATTACGAATTCTTTACCATTTATTTGAAATATGTGTCGTGTACTCGCGTCGGTTTGAGTTATGTTTCAAACTTGGATCACGAGAGAAAAATCGGACTGTTTTCTAACGAGGTCTGAAGCGATCCCGGAATACCCTTTCTCCAACGTTATAATATAAACGACTTGATTATGCGTTCAGCGCTCGGACTGACTCAATACTTGGTTGTTTAACGTTCAGAATGATACTGATTCGAAATTCAGAGGAAGTCACGCATCTCAGCTACTGAGGGCGGAGTTTAATTTTGGAAGTGAAAAATGGGAGAAATAAGAACATTAAGTATTGGTCGTAGGGTGTGGTGGTGGGAAGTGGTGGTAGAAGGTGGTGGTAGAAGGATGAGGTGTCGGGGTTTTGGGGAATTCCGAAAAAAGGAGATAGGACATGAGAGAAGGAAGACACTAGTTCAGTAATTGGAAAATCGGGACAATGGTTAATAAACTGAGTTCTGGTGTAATGGCTTAATAACGGCCCCGGCTAATCCTATGGGTCGCGGATTCTTCAGGCCCGTCTTACAATTTCCTTAAGCTATAAAAATAAAAGGAGAAAGGCTCGATGCGAAAATAGACAAAAAAATATTCGGTACGGAACAATATGCAGCCGCTAATGTTCGTGAAACATTTCTGTACGTCAGCTATGCTGGCCAAGCAGAACCATAGAATGACAAACATCGTGCAACTTCGTGAATAGTCTTTTTTAACAAGGAACACCGAAATCACTTTTTCAACTACTCGTGCAAAGTTAATTTGGCGTGTGAGGTACGTAAACACTCTTTAAAGTTTTCGCGAGTACGTAAACATAGTTTTGGGGGGAAACACCTTGTAACACTTTATATAATGCACACTGTACAAGCCATTCCACGCCAAAATGCACGAAACTACGGTCATTGGCACAGATTTTTTCCAAAACTCACACAGCAGAACAAAATTTTAACTTCTTATATGAAATGATTTTCGGGACATTTAATGTTAACGTTTTGACAAATTGAACGAAATGAACGAACACGTCGCCATTTCGGTAGCAATATTACGGTTTTGTTTAAAGATATTGTTTAACGCCTGCACTCGCTTTAACCCTTTGAACTCCTAATTTTTTTTAATTTTCTTTTCAATAACTCCCTATTATTTTAAGTATTTTAGTTGAAGCGTACTTTAAAAGACACTTGGTTGATAGGAATCAATTTAAACAAATTTTTCTACTAATTATATCTATATTTCTACTAATTATATCTATTTCTACTAAATATATTGGAAATTACATTAAGGGTCACATATGTGTGTACCTATTGCTTATCCAGGTAAAAAAAATATTGCAAAATGTAATACATATTTAAAAATTACTTCATTCATACCTGTGAATAAAACTGAGTCACACTCGACAAAGGAGTTCAAAGGGTTAAAACTGAAGAAATGCTCTTTCCAAATATACATCTACTGTTTCATGTATTAGTAACAAATGTAACAAAAATCGATGTTAAAATTTTAAACTTTAGACAACACAGATAACGTAAAAACGAAAAGAAACAAAACTTTCAGGTTGCATTCCACGGTCTAAAAGTATCACGAGTGTGCTCCACCTTTAATTATTTTTATATACTTGAATTATATCACGTACATTTCGATTTAATTATAAAAATACAAATTCTATAAGGGTTTCAAGTGAAATGATTATCTCAAGAAAATTTGTATTATTTGTATTATTTTTTTATTTGTTTCTCAATGTTGCCAAAATCTTTTTGAAAGGAAAAGTTCATGGAATCAAATGGTATTTTTTCGAATTGATCCAAGAGTGGGAACAGCGTCAAATCGACATTTGAAAATTTAACATCGTTAATTGTTACGTTTTTTTAATAATATATGAAATTTCGCATGCACATGTGGAACGAGAGTTTCCTCAGTTTTAAAATTAGTAGAAGCACTAAGCATTATTTTTGAACGGAACCAAAGTGGTGACGTATTGATTCATTTTGTTCAATATGTCAAAACGTTTATATTATGTGCGTCGATAACCATTCGAGATAAGAAGATAAAGTTTTGCACAATTTAATTGCAGAAAAGAATTAGTGACGATGACCACAATTCTCGTGCTTTTTGGCGTAGAATAACTCATAGGCATACTATTATACCGTGCTTCACATTTTTCTATTCCTTTGTGCATGCAACGAATTTAATTCCCTCGTATACCCACTTTTCTATTTTTTATTCGAGGTAATGCAGCGATGTTTTATTTTCTTATTAGTATTTTAAAGATAAGTATGTCGTTTATATCGAGCTGTATTCGATTTCATAAAAATACTGTCACCATGGAACGTATGAAATACTTGCAACTATACAGCAATTACCAGGAAAGAATTACGTTTCATAATTTCAGTGAATGCATCAACATTTTCAAACTTCTTGAATTTTCTAATTACATACCAGGTTTGCTACCATACAGGATACCAAAAAATTCTCTAGCATGTGTTTGCTTCATTGCAACATGTTTAATTTTTTTCATAACCTTTTACAACTACATCTTGCAATTATCCTAATAGTTGTTAGGGTGTACTAGAGCCCTGAATATTGCACTACGTGCCGTCTATAGTTTTCTTGAAGGACCACCCAAAGGTTGATAACGGCTTTGGGACCGTAGTAATGAGTGACGCTTCTGACTGTCTTGTCTCTATAATCGCTCTTTTGTTACTCCTCTAAAAACCCTGTCCAGTCCCAGCACTCCCGTTTCCCTTTCCTCGTGTCCTCCCTTCCATTGCGCCCTTGGCGTGTGTCTTTTCTGGAAGGAGAACTGGGTTCTTCCCGAGAGAAAGTGGGAGAGATGGGGGTGACTAACTGTTCACCGTTAGGAAAAAAACCCCGGACTTGGTGACGTCGTCTTTCGCCAGGTCACCGCTTGGGTCTTCGGGGTTTATGACATGGCCTGTGTTACCGAGTCCTAAATTCTATGAACTAGCGAAACATGATTAAAAAGGTGAAAAAGGGAAAAACTAATTTTGTCACGTACCATCCTAATGCTGGTGCACGGATGGTACGCGCATTCAACAAAGGTCTCAAAGATAACTGCCTGCCTGCTCCATGTCATAAACCTCGGCAAGCTAAACTCTAATAATAGTGAAAGTAGAAGTTTGAAATTCGATATAAATGATTTTATTCCAGAGTTCAATTTGGTTCCACATCATATTTTACACGTTCACTCAGAATATACCCTTTTGTATGATTTAAGTATAGTAAACAACGTGGGTACCTAACTTGCACACCTCTCGAGTAGCTTCTACAAAATTGTTATATGCATCAGAAACGTAGTGTCGAGGGGCACATTAAATGTGATATTTCCAGATATTTCGAGAGTGCTGTTACCTCGTTAATTACTAGATTACATTATTGCATCAATGTGAACGAACAACATTTCGAACATCTACTTTAGCTAAGGGACTTAGACAACCCGTGTTGATAAACATCGTCAAATATGTAAGTACCACTGTGCTGTTAAAGCCTTTGCTGATATTGAATTTCCAACTTGTTATTACACGGGGAAAATTTTCGGCACACCAAGCGAAATACCTCTGTTTAATGATAGCATGCTGAAATCGCCAACGACAGTAGCTATTACACAGCCATGAAAAAAATATATCATCCTGTTTAAAAAAATTGAGATGAGCTTGAAATATCCTCTACTTCTCCATGAACGTAAAAAGTATATACATCACATTACGTGGGCCTCCATATGATGCAAGTTTTGTATGTAACATTTTTCCATATTATCACGAATAACGGGAATACTCCAGGTGCACAAAGTTTTTGCACCACCCCGTATATAAATTAATCTTATTTTGTAGTCGGCAGGCAAAAATTAATAAAAAGAGAAATATACATGTGTGTACCTGAAGTCGTAGCTTTGTAATGTTTGTATAACATTAACACTGTTGCAACAATTTATACGCGAAATATACGAACAGAGTATGTTTTAAATAAAATTGTTGTTCGATAAAACACATCTTTCGGTAAAATCATGTAGGGTAATTTCGGGAGAGATGGACCGGCGGGAGAGACGGACCAGGCAAGTATTTCCTAGATTATCCGCCAGATATGGAACAAGACACACTGAGAGCCACGCTCGATCGCTTTTTGTGAAACAAATGTTCGGGCTGAATTTTCACACAGACGTTAGTTCCATCCTTACTAACGTCTAGAAATTGTAACAGTCCAACAGCAAAAATCCTTACCGCCCAAGTTGGGGTTTAAGCATGGTCGGGCGTCCTCGCTCATTCTCCGGCTTGTTCTTCGGTTGGTGGTTTCGATGGGAAGTAGAAACCTGGTCTGATAGGGGTATAAGCTACAAAGCTGAGGCACCCTGAGTCCTTCTAAGGACGACCCACACTAGTTGTGAAACAAATGTCCTCCAGAGTAAGTTATACAGTAGGCTTGGTCTGGTCTAGGCTAGGTTTGATCCGTAAAAGGTGAAGGAGAGGTTTTTCCAAACACCACCGCATCAAACATCAACATGCGTGACCCTTCGCAGTGGTTTAAACGCCCCCAACATCTGCCGGTGTAGGCCTAGCCTGGGTACGGCACCGCTAGCTTTTGCTCGTAAGCCGAATGAGACAATAAATGTAAAGCAAATGTAAAACAAAAGAATAGTGACGCGTTTCACATATGGCGGATAATGTAGGAAATACTTGCCTGGTCCGTCTCTCCCGGAATTACCCTAATGCGTGGTGTCGTTGAACTTGATTCTTTACATTTTATCATTATCTGAAATGAAATATACCACATGTCATTTAAAACAATTTAACTGACCTTTAAATGATCTTAATGCCTCTAATAAATGAATTTACACTTCTACACTTTAGTGTTCCCCTTCAGCTCATTTAATCTCCCAAAAACAAGTTTTCCAGTTGGGACGTACTCTCCGAAATATAAGCATTTATGAAATAAAATGCGTCAACCTGTATACCATTCTTTAACAGCGGTATTTAAAAGCTATACGTAGTACAAAATATTAAAAAATTCCTATATCAAATGAAAAACAATGAAAAATACGAAACATCTAGCAAAAGAGAGCTTTTAATTAATTTTTTATTAACTTTTTTTTAATTGCCCCAAAGCTTTTATAGGCAGAATGTCCAGAGGGATCGATTTACCAGCTATTTGTAATTCTCACTTTGTTCAT
The DNA here is from genome assembly GCF_001263275.1 of Habropoda laboriosa. Taxonomy (NCBI): domain Eukaryota; kingdom Metazoa; phylum Arthropoda; class Insecta; order Hymenoptera; family Apidae; genus Habropoda; species Habropoda laboriosa. The sequence continues at coordinate 538,601 of NW_017100181.1, read as the reverse complement.
TTACTTAAACATATACAGCATGTAACTGTGTCTGCGACTACTGATCTTACGTTAATAGGATCACCATGAGACGTCGTCGGTCATGCACTTTGCGTTAAATCCTATAAGTGCGTTACACTGTTTAGAGGGTAGAGCAAATGTTGCTGCAGTGAACGGTCTTTGGTTGCTCACTTGCTTCGAAGCTTCCTTGTTCACTTTGCACTCGATTCTACCGGTCGCACGTGTCACCGTGTGTAGATCGGCACGGATGGCCAGTCGCGTAGATTCAAACGAGTGTACATCAACCCTTGAGTACACGAAGTCATTGCTGATTTATTATACGATACATTTGGAAGTACTTTAGACGCGCTAAATTCGACCGAATTGCTTAAATAATTCTCATTGTAGATCCAAGGTTCACTTAATGTGTCTACTTGTATACCTGTTCATTAAATAAACTCTTTCGTGATTTAACACGTTCAACTCGAGGCCCATTTTCTATTTCTCATTTACTACTTCTTCTGGCGGGCGTTTTGTACAGCTGTTTTTTGCGCTGTCAGTAATTTTCCGCTAATTCATTTCACTTTTTAACACCACGTTTCATAATTGTTTAATATTTTACAGATTGTTTTTATTTCTAGTCATTTACAATAAAGATGCTTTTTTATGTACAAAAGAAATATATTTTAACGAATGAAAAAAATTGAACTATATCGTTTCTATTAAATTCATTTGTTCTTTTCCAAACATTTCCGAAAACAGATACCATTATATGCAGGGCCGTATTTTATTCTTTTGGAGGCCCTAGGCGCAACACCGTCGATATGGACCTCTTGATGAACAGTGGATCCTCATTTTGGCGGTTTCGTTTTCAGCATATTATGAATCTATTATTTAACAATAAGTATTTTATTTTGCAACTATAACTAGGTTTATGAGAAGTAAGGTTTCTAAATGTTGGCCCATAGAAGGTGAAGTCCTAGCTTGCTCCTAATACGCCTTATGGTAAATGCGGCCCTAATTATATGACTGATTTACGGTCTATTAAAGTTTAGTTCATTTACGTTCTTAAAAATTACTATAGAAAGCTCTAGGCAATGTGACTCGCCGGTGAGTCACCCCAAGGTGAATGTGTTAACACTAGACAACCAAACCCGCCAAAATGACGGATTACGAATTTCTTTATATTACAGAAATTATTTAGATCCTTTTGTCTAAGTGTACGGTCACTTTTGTTGAGATAAAGAAATAATTATATATGCCAATTTATTTTCCATCGATCATTCTAATTTCGAAGTTCTTTATAGTATATCTAAATATGTATACCCTTTTTCTATAACGTGAATTGTTTTAACAGTTGCAGTTTGGTCTTTTTATTTTTTAAATTCGCAGTATTGCGGTAAATAGACTATGTGTTTTCATGGAAGTGTTAATTGAAGATTTTACAATCGTTGCAGTCGATCATGAACGCTTTGTGAACGCAGCACTTTTGTATTTTTGTGGAACATAGGAACTCGTTGTGCCTTACTTCTTTGTGTTATTAAAAATCCACAATACAATGCACGCATAAATAGTGAATATACTGGTAAATCACACTAAATAAGTTCCAAAATAATCGTTTTTATTTTACGGTGAAGAAACATAAAAATCACTCCTTTATACCTTATCTTTCGTATTCCACAACACTGATTTTGCTTCATAGAGAGTGATTAAATCGGTGATTTCATTTCTCCACTAATTTTTTTTCCTGCCTTTTTTTTACTCGCACGAAAGTTCTGTCAAGAATACGAAACTGCTTCGTATTTGCAAAGCAACTGTTTATTCGAGTCATATCTCTCAGAGAGTTGAGCGATGCTCTCAGACAGTCACTCTCAGACGCAGTGTCCACTTCCGAGAGATGCAACGGTTTGAATTTAAAAGGGGCGCGTCTTTTTACCGTATTGTATTGTATTAAGACCATGTGCGTGACGTTTGTTCTCGGTTTTGCCAATAAAAGTAATATAAAATCAGAAAATTCTTTTCCCGCTAACTCTTTTCTGTGCGCGAACAGACAGCTAGCTTTATGTTTGACTTGATGTCGAATGAGTGCCTCTACGAACGTCGCTTATACTGCGTGATTATAGTCTCGTAGGGAATACAGTGCTCGCTCGAATAATGCGTTTTCGATTATACGCGGATATTTTTTTGAAAAATTTTGACGTTCATTTCGAATCAATTACACATTTATCGTATATTCACGCGCGAACAGACAGCTAGCTTTATGTTTGACTTGATGTCGAATGAGTGCCTCTACGAACGTCGCTAATACTGCGTGATTATAGTCTCGTAGGGAATACAGTGCTCGCTCGAATAATGCGTTTTCGATTATACGCGGATATTTTCTTGAAAAATTTTGACGTTCATTTCGAATCAATTACACATTTATCGTATATTCACAATTTTCTCTGTTACGATATTCTACATCCTTTGGATTCCACAACACCGATTTTTCTTCAACGAAGAGTGATTAAATCGATTATTTCATTTCTCGATCAATTTTTTTTCCTGACATTTTTTACTCGCACAAGAGTTCTCTTAAGAATACGAAACTACTTCGTCTTTGCAAAGCAACTGTCCGGCAGCAATATGAATTTGTATCTATTCGAGAGCAAGTCGCAACAAATCTACTCTCAGACAGCTGAGCTATGCTCTCGGACAGTCAATCTCAGGCGCAGTGTCCACTCGGGAGAAATACTCTCGAGAGCAACTCGCGATAGTTTTATGTACTTTCAAAATGGCACGTAGCTCCGTGTTTAGTTTGATATAATACAGACAACGACTCTGGCTCGTGTTTCTTACGTTCGGCTCGAGTTTCTTACGTTCGGCTCGAATTTCTTATGTTTTGCTCGAGTTTCTTATGTTTCACTAGCAAAAAACATCGCGAGCCTCGCGCAATGTTTTGGTACGTGAGGTTGACTAGGCCCAAGTTTCATACTTGAGGGTCACTCACACGCCTAGGATTTTTCCTAGAACTGCTTCGTGGAACAGAGAGCAGAAATCGGACAGATCGTCACGTACGCAGTTAGTGCTTACGGGCCTACCAAACGAGTGCGTCGATGAACGACGTTTTTACCGTGCGATCATAGTGTTGTAGAAAATTCAGTACTCCCTCGAATAAAGCGGTTTCGATTGTGCGTGGATTTCGAATCAATTTACGTACTTAGCATATTCGTTCGTATGAATTAAGTGCCGCTGCATACAAGAAGCTAGTGCACCGAATTCAAGTACACAACGAACAGCTCAGCTTGGGAGAAAAATCAAACGAGAAGCGTGCCTCTGCGAGCTACGCAGCTACAGTTTCACGGCATGTGTATGCGTGAATAATATGTATGTATATATACGTACACAATCGAATGATTCAGTTAATTGAAAACAGAGGAGAGCCTACGTATAACAAATTAGATCAATTACTGCAACAATTTCGTTTTATCGTATCCTAAGTTTATTTTTCTTGTAATAAGATGTGTTATAGCTATGAAACAACACAAATTAGTTTTTTTTACTGTTGTCTCCCCGAGACATATACATACATATTCTATCCTTTTCTAAAGTTATTATTCTAACGACAATATACGACAATTGACACGTAGTGCAGATGATCAGACTTCAGTTTTCCGTAAAATCGGGGGATGGTTCCCAACTACGCGGATTTACATGTACGCGGACAGTGAACGTTTCTAACCTACGCATAGTTTGACAGAACACTGTATGCATACATATACAGGGTGTCTGTTTTATCTCAATACAGTGAAATATGGACTTCAGTTTTCCGTAAAATCGGGGGATGGTTCCCAACTACGCGGATTTACATGTACGCGGACTGTGAACGTTTCTAACCTACGCGTAGTTTGACAGAACACTGTATGCATACATATACAGGGTGTCTGTTTTATCTCAATACAGTGAAATATCTTTTAAGGAAGTGATGTTAGGAAAAAATGTTTTAACAAAAGTTATTTGGTATGGAGGGTGGCGTTATGTGGTGTAAATATTGTTCTTGTACCTGGTATGTTGGGGGAGATTTCAAAGTCAGTTTAATTTTTTTAAATGGAATGTTATATTTTTTTATACATAATATGATAGTGTATGTTAAGACTAGTTCAACGAGATGCCAACAAAGTCGGTGTTGGCACAAATCAACATGCGGTGAGAACAGCATCTGTGAATGAATCAGTCCGTGCAAAGTCGATTTTAACACCGATATCTTTACACAGTTTCGTTTAACATCAATTAGGATTATTACATGTAACATATACACTCTCATTCATTAGTATTAGGACACGAAACATACTGATATGTACTGAAATTTACTGTATTCTACTAATATCTATCGAAATTTTGTGGAACCTACAATAATCTACTAAAATCTACTTACTGATTTTGAAACGAGTCTCATTGTCATTATAAGTTTAATTAAAATTGTTTGACACACAAAAGTCATTCTAAAATCTCGAAGTATAACGAGTACATATGTATGTATATTTTGGCGAAGAATTATAATTTCAGTCATATAATAATTTCTACACGAACATAACGGGTGTCCCAATACTTATACACGACAGTGTACATTATCGATTTATCTGAAATTCAAAATAATTTAAAAGTGACACAACTCCTCTTCATGAATTCCATAAAAAACATGTTCGCATATCTTTATTGTGCAATTGTCTCGTCATTAGATCATCGGTCTGACAAACAGACATTTATTGGCCTTTGAAGCTGTTTATATCATAGTTTATAGCTCATAATAACTGACGCTCCCTGCAGTAATTACCATTCGAAACTAATTTGAGATACAAAACATATGTTACTATTGCTATAGTTACAGAAACCTCCGTTTAGTTATTTGATTCAAAATTAACGCGCGGTTAGCATGTCGCATTCAACTACCTGTATCAAGTGTGATATCGTAAATATTCTGCGTCAATGTCGCATACCTTTGTACATTATTCTGTACTGCAATAAAAATATAGCTATGATTTTTCTTTGCAATACTGTTAATAAAAGCTTTTTCTAGAATATATAAACCGAATTACATTTAAATTCTGAAATAATGTGAAATATTTGCACGTTTTGTGTATTTTTACGAAATGCAATAAACTTTAACAAACGCATAACATCGGTAACATAAAAGGACTAACAAAAAATGCTACATTTCATCAGAAAATGTCCGACAACGGTTATAACGTGAAAAATCAAAATATACACCTTTTACTTTTTAAGTAAGTTTATTAAGCTGCGTCTACACTATACCGGGTGTCCAAAAAGGTCGAGATCAAACATTTTACGTGTTAATGAGATCGAGTAGGTAAAAAAAAGTACATATAAACGTATGTCCGAAACTGCTTTATTGAAAAGTCATAAGCGTTTAAAAATTTTTATCAATTTCTATGGCAGTTATAATGAACTTTAGAAATTTCTTCCTTCTGCAAGAATGCAGGCTTCCAAACGTCGTATCATAGATCTTCTCACTCGTTCAAAAATACCAGATGTTTGAATTCGCCGAAATGAAATGTGTTAGCAAATTTCCATACGTGCTGTTACCACCAAGAAGATGTATTAAACTGATTGAAACGAATTACAAAATCGTGTTTACATAGCAGACCAGAAAGTCGTGCATGAGATAAAAAGCGTTATTTCTAAATATTGGATAATGGGTTTAATGAATAGCGTTCACTGTAAATTTTCTTAAATGTGTTTTATTTGTATGGCGCGGAAGGACGTCTTTACCCTTCGCATTTCGTAGCCGAAGTGAAAGGAAACAAAAAACCGTAAAGGCACGGCTGAAATTCTGTTGCGCATTTAAGGAAAGAGACCAAGGATACATCAGTCTATTACGTTTCTTTCACTAGCAGTGTTTCTCATATACAGGGTGTCCCGTAACTCCTCGAACACCCGAAAATGGGGGGTTGCTGGAAACTAGCAGTGTTTCTCATATACAGGGTGTCCCGTAACTCCTCGAACACCCGGAAATGGGGGGTAACTGAGGTGACTCTGAACAACCTTTTCCTTTTCCAAAATCCAGTTTGAAGCTTCGTTTTTGAATTATTAACGAAAAACACTGGCCAATTACAGCGCGCGTAGAGCCCGCGCTCAGGGACGGCCGAACAGAGATGCACCCGCGCGAGCGAACAAATGCGTACGCGTCACTTCTCGGTTATCGATCGCTGTCAAAAAAATTTGACTTTGCATCGCTATTTTTATAAGGCTTAGAGAAATGATATTTGCCGTCATTCCGACGTTTGTATAAATTTAAAAAAAAACTGCAATTAGTCGGAATCGCGAAGAAAATAGCGAAGGTCGTTTTTACAATGAGCGCGGGCTCTACGCGCGCTCTGATTGGCCAGTGTTTTTCGTTAATAATTCAAAAATGAAGCTTCAAACAACATTTTGGTAAAGGAAAAAGTTGTTCAGAATCACCCCAGCAACCCCCCATTTTCGGGTGTTCGAGGAGTTACGGGACACCCTGTATATAACACAATTCATTTTTTGCTTACTGGCTGACGCATTATTATTAGTAATAATCCAACACTAAACAATTAAAAAAATTAGTCAATAGAGTCATAAGAATTACTGAAAGACATAAACAACTATAATTCGGAAACAAGGTCATATCGGGTGTCATCCCTGAAGTTATGCCCACATGTTTTGAAACACCCTGTACAATCAACATTTTCAAATGTTGCCGGTTTCAAAAATTAAATATGACGTTTTGCTACTTCTACTGTGCCTGTAATTCACGTGAAGAAGTAAATACTTCATAATTTTATATTATTTGTTTACGAAATATTTCCCTGAATACCAGCAAAATTATTAAACGTTTCGATATGTCACGAGCTTCGACAACATTTGACAGGTTTACAATAACGATATTTCGTAAATCTAGATATAGTTCACCGAGTTTCAGCTTTGATCAAGCTTGGTAAATAAAATTCAACCACCTCCTGTGCGTAAAAGTGAATATTGACGACTTATCGTTATACATATTCCTACAATTGCATGACCTTTCGGTAAAAAGAGAAAGAAGAAGGAATACGGCTCTTTGAACAGTTTTGAAGTAGCACGGTCCTTCAATTGAGATTCACAGGTCGGTAAGCGCGGTCTTTTATAGCTTTCCACATCCGGCAGTTTATCACACACTATCGTTTCGCTAATTGCTTATTTAGTCGCGTACACCCGGTATTCTTTTATATTTTGCTCAGATCATATACAGGAAATAGCGTATTCTGTTACGCTAAACGCTTATTTAGTTTTTGAATACAGTAAATAATTTATAACTAAATAAATAAAATTTATTTACAGTAAATAAAATTTTCCTACCGTATTTCTGCATTCATTATTACTGACTATTGATTTTCGCTATAAAAATACGTACGACGAACTTAAATCATTAATTGTAGAGCTAGATTACTAAATATTCTCCTTCTTAATATTCCGTTTGTTTAATTATAAATTAACAGTAATTTCAACAGAGAAGGTAGTAAATAAATAATATTTAAGTTACTTTATTTAGAAACATAACATTTACTATTAGTACAAGGAAAAATTATTTACATTCATTTGTTAATAATTGAACTAAGGAAAGAGGATAACGTCACAGAAATGAGACAAACAAAATGTTCGTACAGTGTTTAAGCATTTAGCACAGTGTCTACAAACAAGGCTCCATAGTCAAATACAAGTTAGTTTCTTGTTTACCAGCAAGTAGAAAAGACGTTACTCAAAACATTCTTCCCACAATGGAAAATATC